>NC_081557.1:9232962-9233421 GCF_022355385.1 Mustela nigripes | reverse complement strand
ACCCGCCCCTTCAAAACCCTCAGATTGTTTTTCAGAGTCCATAGTCTCTCATGGTTCACCTCCCCTTCCAATTTCCCCCAACTCCCTTCTCCTCTCTAACTCCGCATGTCCTCCATGCTATTTGTTATGCTCCACAAATAAGTGAAACCATATGATAATTGACTCTCTCTGCTTGACTTATTTCACTCAGCATCATCTCTTCCAGTTCCGTCCGTGTTGCTTCAAAAGTTGGGTATTCGTCCTTTCTGATGGAGGCATAATACTCCATAGTGTATATGCACCACATCTTCCTTATCCATTCATCCGTTGAAGGGCATCTTGGTTCTTTCCACAGTTTGGCAACTGTGGCCATTGCTGCTCTAAACTTTGGGGTACAGATGGCCCTTCTTTTCACTACATCTGTATCTTTGGGGGTAAATACCCAGTAGTGCAATGGCAGGGTCATAGGGAAGCTCTATT
>NC_081557.1:9229838-9232562 GCF_022355385.1 Mustela nigripes | reverse complement strand
GGTCAGTTCACACATTTCCCCTGAGGGCCCTCAGGACAAAAGCTTCAGAGGCTCAACAGTGCACAATGACAAGAGAGGTAATAATAAAATAGCTTTGAGGAGAGCACAAGATAAGCCACAGGGGTGACTTGGGTGCCATCAAAGATGCTTGCAGCTTTGGATAAAGACATACATATTTCAATTTTTGATACTTCTTAAATCTATGATATAAAATATTATTTATAAATAGATGTGCCCTCAAGTAGAAAGTGTAAGAGCTGAGCTTGAACCCAGTAGTCGGACCCTAAAGTTGGGTCCTTACACACTGCTCACACTGCTCAATGAGTGAATATATTCTACTTTGAAAGACCCAGCACTTCAGAATTCAACACACAATGTAACACTGCCTGATGAGGACTCTGACGTGGGCTGGACAGGACTTGTAAAATAATTTGGGAAGAGTGGACCTTCTTGCTGTTCTAAGATTTCCTTCAGGACCAAAGCGTGTGCCTCTATTCTTTCAGATTCCTTTTTATATCTGTAAGTAAAACTCATGATTTCATTCTAAAAGTTTTGCGTATCTCCATTTATATATATTCCAACATAGTTTTGTTGCTGGTATTGTTCCATTGCCAATGACCTCTTTTTTTTTTCCATGATGTCATGAATGGTCACAGGAGGTTTATAGGAAAGTAATTGATGTTTATGTGTTGATCTTATATTCTGCTACATAGTGAACTTTTATCATCTCTCATACTTTTTTATAGTAGATTATCTTAAATTTTCCTGAAAGCTGATCAACTATCCATCTATACATGGTAACAATTCCATTGCTTCATATTTTTCTGATTGCTTTCTTGCTGGAAGGCAATATTTTTAACAAGATGTTTCTCTTTTTTTATTTATTTTTAATTTTTTTAATTTTTAATTTTTTATAAACATATAATATATTTTTATCTCCAGGAGTACAGGTCTGTGAATCGCCAGGTTTACACACTTCACAGCACTCACCAAAGCACATACCCTCCCCAATGTCCATAACCCCACCCCCGATGTTTCTCTTTTTAAAATAGCCTTTATGGTTTTAGAGAAGTGTTAGTTTCACAGAAAAATTGAGCAGAGCATACAGAGTTCTGGTGGGCTCCTCACCTTCACAGGGCCACAGCTTCCCCCACCATCAAGAGGCCACCCCGATGGTACATTTGTTGCAATTGGGGAACTTATACTGACATACCCTTATCACTCAAGGTCAGTAATTTGCATTAGATTTCACTCAGGTTGTACATTTGATGGGTTATAACAGATATATAATGACAGGTATCCAGCATCATAGTCTCATACAAAATAGTGTCCATGCCTGCAAATCCTCTGCACTCTGCATACTCCTTAACCTTTCTTCCCCAGCTCACAGAAAGCATAGCTATTTTACTGTATCCACAATTTTGCCTTTCCAGGATGTCTTAGGGTTGTAATCATACGTTAGAGATCTTCAGGTTGGCTTCTCTTACTTAGTAATATTTATGTAAGGTTCTTCCATGACTTATCATACCTTACAGCTTATCATTAAGGGATCAATTCCATAGAATTATAGAACTCTATTACACTGTCTGGAGGTACCACAGTTTCTTTATCCACTGATGTGCTGAAGGACATCTTGATTGCTTCCAAATTTGGGCAACTATGAGTGAAATTGCCATGAACATCATGTACAGATTTCCCGTGGACCTGCCTTCAGCTCCTTTGCATAAAGACCAAGAAAAGCAACTGCTGGATTGCACAGCTCTTTCCAGCTCTTGGCTAGTGTGGATAATGCTGCTATAAACATGGGAATTCAAATATCTGTTTGAGACCCTGCTGTCAATTCTTTTGCACAGGTACCGAGAGGTGAACTCGATTGATTGTATTAACTTTCTTTTTAATTTTTGGAGGCACCTCCAGGCTTTTTTCCTCAGAAGCTGCACCATTTTAGACTCCCACCAAATGCACAAGGGTTCCTATTGCTCCACATCCCTGCCAACACTTGTTATTTCTTTTTTTTTTTTTCCCCAGTAGCTGTCAAAATGGGTGTGAAAAATCTGTGATTTTGACACGAGATCTGAAACCCAGCACCACAGCACTAGTGCAAATAAACCTGGGTGTGTCTTTCTCCATGCATCATTCTGCCCCCACATCCCGCAGAGTACAAGGGAAGTGCTCCTTGATTTGGCCCATCCTGTCTCTCCAGTCACAAAGCCTTCCCTCTGCCGCCAGGCACTGTTGTAGTTCGTGTATGTTTCAGGGAAAGCTACGTGCCAGATACTCCCAAGTATCTTCTCCCCTGCACTATTCCCTCAGGATCTCTCCTCAGCCACTTCTTTTCTTTCTTTTTTTCTAAATTATGTTCAGTTAGCCAATGTATAATACATCATTAGTTTTTGATGTAGTGTTCAGTGATTCATTAGTTGTGTATAATACCCAGTGCTCACTAGCCATTTCTGTCAGAATTCTGTATACCCTTCAATGGCTCTCCCATATGCTCCTCTGGATAACCAGACTGACATCCTAATGCCTTTAGTAAGAATTTTCCATGCCTCCCCTCTAATTCCAAGAGCATGCTAGTCATACTTGAGGAGAGGTAGAGGAAAAGCCCCTTTGGGGAACTCTATTGCCTGGACCTTGCTGACTACGAAAATGTGACTCTGCCAGTGGACAAGCAAAACTAGTGAGGAGTTTCTTTTCTCCATGTAGAACCTGGTTCGATTAGAA
>NC_081557.1:9219357-9229738 GCF_022355385.1 Mustela nigripes | reverse complement strand
ACTAGTGTATCTGTGAATATCTATATATATATATTTTTTATATTTATATATTTTTTTTTTTTTTTTTTTTTTTACAATACTAGCTTAGAATAAGAAATTAGTGGTTGGGTAGGTAGCCTCCCCCTTGGCATTTTCTTTTCTTGGGATGCCCAAAACCACTCATTTCTCTCACTGGGGTCACCATGCTATTAGTATTTCTCCCTCACCTGCCCAAAGGGAAACTTGGCATAACAGGTTATCATTTCATACCGAAGATACACTCCAGCCAAGTTTAGTGCTTTGTTGCTTCATATTCATTCATTTATTCCAAGAATATATGCTTTTCCTTTCCTGTGTGCCAGGCACTATGATAAGTAAAGAGGAGCAAAACCAGAGGTTACCCCCTGTAGTTCAGGAGCTAATGTCCAGGACTAGGGGGCTTCAATAAATTAATTGACTGTACAATTGTAAAACTACAACCTCAGTGTTTGCTACAAAGGAGAGCTAAAAGTGCCAGCAATGCCTGTGAACAGGAACTTTGACCGTGCTGTTGGGGACTATGACACCAATGGATGGCATGAGCCCTGAGAGAGGAATGAAGGGCTGGAAGCCAGGCCCATGACTTGATCACATGTTTATTTGGGCAGTACAAGGGAGGCTTTCTAGATATAAAGGGAGGATCCTCAGTTCAGCTCCTAGTAGCTCACCTTTCACTAAAGCTGAAAACCCGAAGCAAAATAAACCATGAGGCTGTCCCTGAGTGTCCTGCTGGTCACTCTGGCTCTTTACTCCTATGAGGGTGAGTAGCATTTCTCATCAGATAGGACCAGCCCTTCTCTGAAGTAGGTGAACTGAAGTGACTTTCTTCTTTTTCCTCTCCTTGTGAGCTAGTCTCCCACCCCTCACTCCCAACCCCAGGGCTAATTTCGTGAGTTCCCAACACCCTGGAAGTTGTACAACAAATTATTGTAGGCAAATTTTAGGAGTTTTTCTACTGAAGCCTCTCTCCTTATCTGTGATCTGTGCTTCAGAAGCGAGAGGACCTAAGATTTAGGTGTGAATCATTTCTGTCACTCTCCAGTGCTTTGACCTTGAACAAAATTCTTAATCACTCCAAGTCTTTTCTCACCCTTGGGTTTGACAGATACCACAAGAATACATGTAGCAAGGAGTGAGATTAGCTGTGCCAAGAGGCCAGCTATGGCTATCAAGCCAACTTCTAGCAGTTCCCAGATATTCTCCTTCCCAGAGTTTTTCAGGTGGCAGTTGAGTTCACAGCTTTTAGTTCTTGGGTTCAGTCTGAAAAATGTTACAGCTGGAAAGTTTGGGGGAAAGTTCTAACTTCCAGAAGATCCAATGTTGTCTGAATCCTTTTTTTTAAGATTTTATTTATTTATTTGACAGACAGAGATCATAATTAGGCAGAGAGGCAGGCAGAGAGAGAGGAAGGGAAGCAGGCTCCCTGCAGAGCAGAGAGCTCGACATGGGGCTCGATCCCAGGACCCTGGGATCATGACCTGAGCCGAAGGCAGAGGCTTTAACCCACTGAGCTACCCAGGTGCCCCTTGTCTGAGTCTTTTAATAATAAATCTTCAAGGTGGCCCTGGGAATAAGCAGCCCTCACTCCATCTGCTAGTGAGTGTATCTTGCTGTATCTATTTGTGAGTAATTGTAATTGCTATGAGTAATTGTAATAGAATTAGTACATTCATAAGGGTAGGATTTCTGTTTGTCTAGATAAATTCTTGTCATTCATTCAACAATATTTTTGCATGTCTTCTTATCCATGTTACTGACCCTAGTTTTCTACAGTTGTTCTATCTCACCTGACTTTCTAAATGTCCTCCTCCTGCCCCCATTTTCCTCTGGTTTGAATCTCTCATGTCCCTCTCACAGTCTGACATATGATCAGGGGTCAGATGGAGACTGGTAGGGTACCTCGAGACTACAGCACGATTACAAAGACTTGAAGTGTACAAGAATCTGCACTAGAAAAATTGGTCCTTTCAGGTCACCACACAGTTCCAGTGGGTCCAGACAGCCCAGCCCCTGCCTCTCACCCTCTCCAGGGGATTCTGCAGGAATAAAAGAGCCAGTCGTAACTTTGTGTGTTTTTAACTTCAAATGTGTTTGCACGGATTACCTGGGGCATCATGTTTGTGTGTGCGTGTTTAGCTTTTTAACCATGTCTGCCTCCAGTGACACAACCTTATTCTTTAGTCTCAAACTGTCATCTTCCAGCACATAAAGAGTACGACTTCTCTTCTCCCTCTTCTGCCTCTTCTCCTTCTCTTCTCCCACTTCTCTGCATTCTGGAAAGATCTCACTCTACTATTCACTTAAAAATTGATTACTCAAATCTCTCTTTGATATCCAAGACAAAACCAAGGTGTCACTGTGTTCAGGCAAAGCTTAATTGTTTGAAATATAAAAAAGTAATTTTAGCAAACCAGGAAAGTCTTGTTAAAAAGGGGATGTGCTTTAAAAAGGATTAAAATCTGGGGGTGCCTGGGTGGCTCAGTGGGTTAAAGCCTCTGTCAATCAGGTCATGATTCCAGGGTTCTGGGATCAAGCCCTGCATCAGGCTCTCTGCTCAGCGGGGAGCCTGTTTCCCCCTCTTTCTCTGCCTGCCTCTCTGCCTGCTTGTGATCTCTGTCTGTCAAATAAATTTTAAAAAGTCTTAAAAAAACCAAAAAACATAAAACTGAACCAGTGGTCAGCAAGCCTATATCCTAGTCCTGGCTCCTCTGATTGCTCTGTGAAATGAAGAAACCACAGCTTCCACAGTCAGTCATTGTCCTTGGCACTATAATGGGATGAGATCCTAAAACCTTAGGGTTCCTGTCTAATTATAACATTAGGGAGCCAAGGAGAAAATGTGATTTTCCTTATATTGATTGTATTCCTTTTTCTTCTCCAGCCAATGCCACAGTCTGTCTAGACTTTGTAAATATTTCGAAGGGCTTCCTCTTTCAAGATGCAGCTAGCTTCAAGACTACCATTCAGGGAAAATTTAACCCACCTCAAGGAGTCATTGAGGACTATCTGGAAGTGAAGAAATGCACGGATCAGATCTCAGCAGGGAACAGAAAAAGATTGGGAGAGGCATTGGTAATTCATTCCTTCTTTGTACATCAAAGCTTCTGCTTGTAGAGAAGCCAGTAAGGGAGTCAGGATGCGGTTCTGTCAAGGGCATAGGGGGTATAGGTCCCAGCTTCCTTGCTCACTCCTGATTGGGTGAAAGGTGGCCACAGGTGGATGACACTATACCTGGGGAGCTACATGAAGCACGCACAGAGAATCATGATTCGTTCCTCCTTCACAGGCATCAAGTTACCCATAGTGTCCTGAGGAAGGGAAAAACTGGGGTCCCAAGCAGGGGTGTTGTAGGGCCAAAGTGAGGCTTTGTTCTTGCCTAGGAGCTTTCCTAGGGCAAGTTCCCCCTTCTGAGTGGACACCATCACAGCAGAATCCCATGAGGGTGTTGGGAGTAATGAATGGGGAGACAGCTGGAAAAGAGGAAGCCCAGCCCCCTGTCAGCAGGGAGGGCAGCTGCCTGGGCACTCTGCCAGATCTTGCTGAGCCAAGATCTAGCCCTCCTACCTCAGTTGACTTCACCACTCCCTGCCTACAACTCTCTCCCTTATTATGCTCCTGTCCAGCGACCCTCCCTCCTCTTACCTCCTGTAGTCTCATGTGAGGGTGAAACACTTAAATTACATCTTTGTCTAGAAATAAGATACTTACTTAAAGGTGTCTCTCAGTCCATGCACTCACTGCGGGTTTTAGGTCATAAGATTCAGTCATAAATGCCCATGGGGGGCTGGATTTTCAGTGCTGAGAAGACATGTGCCATCTGGTTGAATTTCTACAAGTGAACCTGGGACTCTCCTGAAAGCTGCATCCCAAAGTCCCCTCCCATCCCTATTCGAGTCTCTCACACCTGTATCCTCACTGCAGTGAAAAATTAGAGTCCACCCCCCTGGCATAGCAAGAAAAAATTCCTGGGCTTCTCCCCCTTCCATTAGAAACCTGAGTGTTACTCTTGGGTCACCTCAGGCTTTGTTTGCCAGACGATGAAAATGGATTTTGCCTGACTTTCATTGTTGGTTGTCATTGTGTCAGGTGTCATTGTTGTCATTGTGTCACCTCATTGTGTGAGGTTTATAACCATCCTCACTGGTTTGCTACCTTGTGCCCATTCTACTTGCCTTTTGTTGGTTGAAACTTCACAGACAACTCCTTGTAAATGACAGTCTGGGTGAAGGCGTCATCCCCAGGAGAAGCATGACTGACCTTCTCTCTCTTTCCTTATCTGTTTCAGGGGAAAATTGTGTTGTCTTGTACATAGCGGATCATATATCCTAGTATCTCTGTCTTCTGGAAAATGTAAAGATCTCAACATCTTGCTTCAATAAATCAGCTTCCCTGCACCTCTCTATTATCTTATTATTATCCCACAGTCTCTGGCCTTGAGTTGGGATGTTCTTTGTCATGAAGTAGTCACTGGGTATGGTCAATAGTAAATTTTGGAAGCCCAATATCCAGTTACCCATAGCCACCTGAGGAGCAGGGACCACAGGAGGAAATATTTGCGCAAGAATCATCCTGTTTCACTTTATAGATTTCCCATTCACAGGGTCATGAGTGAAAATAAAGTTTCAGGGTAGTGTGCGATTAGAACGTTCCTGTGATAGTTTTGTATGAAGGATACCCACAGCCAATCTGTCTAGGCAGTCGTGTGGTTCCCATGAGCAGCATCATTAGTGTTTTGTCCCCATCACAACATTTTTTTATTAGTGTAAATGCATTTTATTTTTAGAAAACCTACATGACATGTTTTTTTTTTTTTTAAAAACAATGCCTCCGCTCCAAATAAATCAGGGTCAAAACAAATAAACAGCTCGAGATGACATCAGTCCCATTTGTCTAAGTCCCAGTGTTGTGGGGATGGAGAGCAGCAGCTAGTTATGACAAGAGGTGACACATGCGAAGTAATGGCCAGATGCAGGAACACTTCTCTATTTCTAAATCATCCTTAAAGAAAATCATATATGGGGTCACACCCTCCTCACAGTAGGCCAGCAGAGCAATCATGCCATCTGGATTCATGTTTTCACCAATAAAGAACTGGTAATTTTCGAAATCAGCAAGGATGTGCTTGATTTGTTCTGCGGCCCCTGTCATAGAAGGCTTTACTTTTTCTGGCCTCTGTTCTTCAAGTTTGCCTTTGATGGGTTTTATGTAATCTTTGATGTGCTTCTTGTACATCACTTGGTTCTCACACCTCGCTCTGGTTTCGATCCTATGAATTGTCCAGTGTAATTTGTTTTCTAACTACTTCTCAAATTTAGCGAACCTCTAGGGTTCACCCTTCAGTGAAATCGTTTTGACTCTGCACATGCACCTGCTCCCTGACCTCTAGAACATTCATCAGTACCTCAGGATAATGCTTTCTTCCTCACATTCTCCTTAGAGCTCCAGAAAGAGCATCCAGGTGCCCTCTGGAAAACTCTATTCAGGCCTCCATTGTTATTTCAAGAGAAAAGTAAGAAACTCCACACTGCATGCCTGTAGCTTACTCTTACTTCCATGAGCCTCCCATTTTGGCTAATGCCCCAACCCATGAGGCACCTGATGCAGACAATTTGGAAGAGTTTCCACTGGCTGCTGCAAAACACTACCACCATACACTTGGTGGCTTACACCAATTATTTTTTCAAAGTTTAGATTACAGAGGTCCAAAATATGTAACACTTTGAAGAAATCATTGTGTCAGGAGGGCCATTCTCCCTCTGAAAGGTTGAGGTGAGAATCTATTCATGGCTGCTTCCAATCTTGATGGCTGGAAACCTTCACTCCTTGTCTTGTGTCCCGTCACTCTGATGTCTGCCTTCTCCCATCACACTGCCTTTTACTTTTCTATATTTATCAATCTTCCTCTATCTCCTTCAAATAAAATGTATGGGGTTGCATTTAGAGGACAATCCCCCCAAATCAGGATAATCTGCCCATATCAGAATCTAGATCTAGATCTACAGAATCAGTTCATATCTGAAAAGTCCTTTTCTTACCATGAAGGGGAACATGGCAAGTAGCAGGGATTAAGATGTGGGTATCTTTGGGGCGTTTTCAAAGTTTACTACATTTACCTTGCCCCTAACATCCAGCAATTCACTGAGTTCTGCTACCTCTGCTCCCACAGCCTGACTTCTGAGTTTCCCCTCCTGTCATCCCCACAGCCATCTCACACCAGTCCTATCCTGCCTGGCTTGGGTCAAAGTCTACTACATATTTCCCTGGGCTCTTTCTTCCTGCAATACATCTTCTTCATCAGTGCCAAAGTGACCTTCCTATTGAACTGTGAATCTGATCTCACCCCTAGAAGCATGAACTAATAAGGTTATATGTTCCCAAGTCTTTTGAGTATGAGGGATTTTTCAAATGACAATCCCATATACCACGTAGGAAGGAAGGATGTATGCAGTCTTTTGACTTTGTCTTTGAGGCCTCTCTCTACTTGTTCCTCTGGGCACAGATCACGACTCTGTGCGCCCAGGGACCTCTCCTCCAATGGCTTTTCCTTGCATCTATCTTACTCTCTCGGACAAGGTCAACAATCTGAATGCAAAGCTCTGCTTTTCCCATGGCTTATTTCAAGCAAATCTTCAAAGGTTCTCCATATCCTAGGATATGAAGTCTAAATGTCTCCAATCTGATATCATATTCAGGCTTGTAATAATCAAAACCTCACATTGATTCAAACTTAAGACTTCTCCTTTCTTTCTCTCCTTTACTACTAATTTTCCTTTCCTGGATACTAACCATAGTTTCTGACAGAGTTATGGCCTAAAATGAGGAGAGACAAAAAGACAAAGAAGTTCTTAACTGACTCATAATTATTTTGCTGCTAGTCCAGGTTTTCTGAGTCAGGCAGCTCTTTTTCCTCTGTTTCCTTTCATGAGTCTTCAGAAAGCCCAGATTACCAAGATCCCTTCATCACCTCATGGCTTAAAAACATTCAGAATAAAACAAAGAGCTCTGGAATAATTAAAAATCTAATCACTTGGAAAAAATAATTATGAGTTGGAAGACCAAGCAAAATCATGGCACAAAAGTAGTGTATCTATAGTGGAAAGGATTAAGAGCACAAATATGAAAGAAAAGAAAAGCATGTTAAAACATCAATCAATCCATGACACCCAACTAATAGGATTCCAGAATGAGACAGATCATGGTGGGAAGAAAATTATCAAAGAGATAATATAAGAAAATTTCCTGGAAATGAAGAAACCAGAATTTTATATATCACTCGCTCCTCACATCAAAACACATTTCTGTGATTCTTTTGAACAAGAAAAGTGATTGTTTTAGGAGGAAACACTAGGTCGTATCCAAAGATGAGGAATAAAAATCAGTTCAACACAAGACTGGAAGATACAAGAGTTAGACTAAAAATTCAGAGGTTTTGAACTCTGAGTGTATATGAATGGACTTCTTTATGAAATCAAATATCATTTAAGCATGAATATAAATGGAAATTTTGAGAGTACAAATCTTTGAGTGTTTTATCTCCAATGAGCTGTTCCTCAGAAGATATGGGAGGATATGATTTACTTAAAAAAAAGGGAGTAGATGAGGAAAGAGGAATGATAAGGCATGGAAACCAGTCAACTCAGTATATAACATTGGTTTTTATGGGTGAATCAGTAGAGAACAGTTTATTTCATTTTCATTTTCATTCATTTCATTTAAATTCAATTAATTAACATACAATGTATTATTAGTTCCACAGGTAGAGGTCAGTGATTCATCATCTTATATAATATATAATCTTATATAATATTCCATGATCATGACATCTCGTCCCCTCCTTAATTTCCATCATCCAGTTTCCCCATACCCCAGGGCCCACCCCAATAGCAACCCTCAGTTTATTTCCTATAATCAAGAGTCTCTTATGGTTTGTCTCCCTCTCTGGTTTTGTCTTGTTTTATTTTTTCCTCTCTTCCTCTATGATCCTCTGCCTTGCATCTTAAGTTCCACATATGAGTGAGATCATATGATAATTGTCCTTTCCTGATTGACTAAATTCACTAAACATAATAGTGATTGACTAATTCACTAGGCATAATACTCTCTAGTTCTATCCATGTTGATGTAATTGGCAAGATTTCATGCTTTTTGATGGCTGAGTGGTATTCTACTCAGTTGTCTTCCAACTTCCATTGTGTGTATGTTGTCTTCCAACTTTCCATCGTATGTATGGAACCTAGAGAGTAAGATAGATGTATGCGATATATATATATATCACTATATATATATATATATATATATATATATATTCACATTTTCTTTATCCATTCATCTGTCAGTGGACATCTAACCTCTTTCCATAGTTTGGCTATTGTGGACTTTGCTGCTATAAACATTGGGGTGCAGATGTCCCCTTCAGACCACTACATTTGTATCTGTGGGGTAAATATCCAGTAGCACAATCACTCAGTTGTGCAGGGTAAGCTCTATTTACAACTTTTTAAAAAATTAATTAATTTATTTTCAGAAAAACAGTATTCATTATTTTTTCACCACACCCAGGGCTCCATGCTTTTTGAGGAACCTCCATACTCTTTTCCAGAGTGGCTGTATCAGCTTGCATTCTTACCAACAGTATAAGAGGGTTTCCCTTTCTCCACATCCTCTCTAACATCTGTCCTTTCCTGACATGTTAATTTTAGCCATTCTGACTGGTGTGAGGTGGTTTCTTATTGTGATTTTGATTTGTATTTCCCTGATGTTGGGTGATGTTGAGCATTTTTTCATGTGTTTGTTGGTTTTTTGTATATCTTGTTTGGAGAAATGTCTGTTCGTGTCTTTTGCCCATTTCTTTATTGGATTATTTGTTCTTTGGGTTTTGAGTTTGATATGTTCTCTATAGATTTTGGATACTAGCTTTCTATATAATAAGACATTTGCAAATATCTTCTCCCATTCTGTTGATTGCCCTTTGGTTTTGTTGACTGCTTCCTTTGCTGTGAAAAGGCCTTTTATCTTGATGAAGTTCCAATAGTTCATTTTTACCTTTCTTTCCCTCACCTTTGGAGACATATCTAACAGCTGATGATTACAGCTTTGTAATAGAGCTTGAAGTCCAGAATTGTGATTTCCCAGTTTTGATTTTCTTTTCCAACATTCTTTTGGCTATTCGGGCTCTTTTCTTGTTCCATACGAATTTTAGGATAATGTATGAAAAAACTTGATGGTATTTCAATACAGAATGCACTGAATGTATAGATTTCTCTAAGTAGCATGGACATTTTAACAAATTTGTTCTTCCAATCCATGAAGATGTATTGTTTTTCCATTTCTTTGTGTCTACTTCAATTTCTTTCACGAATGTTCTATAGTTTTCTGAGTATAGATCCTTTTCCTCTTTGGTTATATTTGTTCCTATGTATCTTATGGTTTGGGTGCTTTTGTAAAAGGGATCAACTCCTTAATTTCCCTTTCTTCTGTCTCATTGTTAGTATATAGGAATGCAACTGATTTCTGTGCATTGATTTTATATCCTGTGTGAGTTCTAGCAATTTTGGGGTCTTCTGGGTTTTCCACATAGGGTATCATGTCCAGCAATTTTGGAGTCTTTTGAGTTTCCCACATAGGATATCATATCCCCCTGCAAAGAGTGTGAGTTCGACCTCTTCTTTGCTGATTTGGGTGTCTTTTATTTCTTTTTATTTGATTGCTGAGCCTAGGACTTCCAATACTATGTTGAACAACAGTGGTGATAGTGGACATCCCTGACATGTTCCTGAAATTAGGGGAAAAGCTCTCATTTTTTTCCTTTGAGAAGTATATTTGCTGTGGGCTTTTATGCCTTTAATGCCTTCAATCAAGAAAGAATGCTGTACTTTCTCAAATGTTTTTTCTGCATCTATTGGGAGGATCATATGGTTCTTTTCCTTTTTTTTATTAATGAAGTATATCACATTGATTGATTTGCAGAACCATACTTGCATCCCAGAAATAAATCCCTATGTTCATGAATAATCTTTTCAATATACTGTTGGATCCTACTGGCTATTATATTGGTGAAAAATTTTGCATTCATGTTCATCAGGGATATTGGTCTGTAATTCCCTTTTTTGGTGGGGTCTTTGTCTGGTTTTGGGATCAAGATAATGCTGGCCTCATACTAGGAGTTTGGAAGTTTTCCTTCTATTTTGATTTTTTTAAATTTTTTTTATTTTTTATAAACATATATTTTTATCCCCAGGGGTACAGGTCTGTGAATCACCAGGTTTACGCACTTCACAGCACTCACCAAAGCACATACCCTCCCCAATGTCCATAATCCCACACCCTTCTCCCAAACCCCCTCCCCCCAGCAACCCTCAGTTTG
>NC_081557.1:9163205-9218957 GCF_022355385.1 Mustela nigripes | reverse complement strand
TTTTTTTTTTTTTTAAGATTTTATTTATTTATTTGACAGAGATCACAAGTAGGCAGAGAGGCAGGCAGAGAGCCCAATGTGGGGCTCGAACCCAGGACCCTAGGATCATGACCCGAGCAGAAGGCAGAGGCTTTAACTCAGTGAGCCATCCAGGTACCCCCTTTCTCTTTTCTTTTTGGTAAGTCTTACCAGGGGTTTATTGATCTCAGTAATTCTTTCCAAAAAGAATTAGCTCCTAGTTTTGTTGATCTGTTCTACTGTTCTTTTTGGTTTCTATTTCATTGGTTTCTGCTCTGATCTTTCTTAATTCTCTTCTTCTGCTGAGTTCAGACTTTATTTGGTGTTTTTTTCCTCAAGCTCCTTTAGGTGTAGGGGTAGGTATTGTATTTGAGACCTTTATTGTTTCTTGAGAAAGACTTGTATTGCTATATAATTCCCTCTTAGGACTGTCTTTGCTGCATCCCAGATGTTTTGGACAGTTGTGTTTTCATTTTCATTTATTTCCATGAATTTTAAAAATTCTTCTTTAGGGGTGCCTGGGTGGCTCAGTGGGTTAGGGCCTCTGCCTTTGGCTCAGGTCATGATCCCAGGGTCCTGGGATTGAGCCACAAATCAGGCTCTCTGCTCAGCAGGGAGCCTGCTTCCTCCTCTCTCTCTGCCTGCTTCTCTGCCTGCTTGTGATCTCCATTTGTTGAATAAATAGATAAAATCTTTTAAAAAATTCTTCTTTAACTTCCTGGTTGACCCATTCATTCTTTGGTAGGATACTCTTTAGCCTCCATGTATTTGATTTCTTTCCAGCTTTCCTCTTGTGATTGTGCTCCGGTTTCAAAACATTGTGGTCTGAAAATATGTAAGGAATAATCTCAATCTTTTGGTACCAGTCAAAACCTGATTTGTGACCCAGGATGTGATCTATTCTGGAGAATGTTTCATGTGCGCTCTAGAAGAATGTATATTCTGTTGCTTTAGGATGGAATGTTGTGAATATATCTGTGAAGTCCATCTGGTCCAGTGTGTCATTCAATGCCCTTATTTCCTGGTTGACTTTCTGCTTAGATGATCATTGATGTGAGGGGTGTGTTAAATTCCCCTACTATTATGGGATTATTACTGTTGTGTTTCTTTAATTTTGTTATTAATTGGCTTATATAATTGGCTGTTCCCAATTAGGGGCATAAATATTTACAATTGTTAGATCTTTTCTTGGATAAACCCTTTAATTATGATATTGTGTCTCTCCTCATCTCTTGTTACACTCTTTGATATAATGTTATTTTTCTGATATGATGATTGCTACCCCAGATTTCTTTTTATGTCCATTAGCATGGTAAATTATTTTCCACCACCTCACTTTATTTTTTTAAAATATTTTATTTATTTATTTGAGAGAGAAAGAGATAGTAGAGAGAGCACGAGTGAGGAGAAGGTCAGAGGGAGAAGCAGACTCCCCATGGAGCTGGGATCCCAGTGCAGGACTCGATCCCAGGACTCCCAGATCATGACCTGAGCTGAAGGCAGTCACCCAACCAACTGAGCCACCCAGGTGCCCCTCCACCACCTCACTTTAAATATAGAGGTGTCTTTGGGTCTAAAATGAGTTTCTTGTAGACAGACTATTGATGCGCTTGCTTTTTTATCCAATCTGATACCCTGTGTCTTTTGACTGGAGCATTTAACTCATTTACATTTAGAGTAACTATTGAAGGATAGGAATTTAGTGTCATTATAGTTCCTATAAAGTCACTATTGTTGTATATAGCCTCTGTTCATTTTTGGTCTATGTTACTTTTGGGCTCTCACTTCACTTAAAGGATATCTTTTAACATTTCTTGTAGGGTTGGTGTAGTGATTACAAATTCTTTTAGTTTCCCTTTGTCCTGGAAGATTTTTCCTCTCTCCTTCCTTTTGAATGACATCTTAGCTGGATAAAATACTCTTGGCTGTGCATTTTTTCTCATTTAGCACCCTGAATATATGACGCCAGTCCTTTCTGGTCTGCCAGGTCTCTGTGGATAGGTCTGCTGCCAGTCAAATGTTTCTACCCTTGTAGGTACAGAACTCTTGTCCTGAGCCTCTTTCAGGATTTTCTCTTTTTCCCTGAGATCTTACAGTTTCACTATTACATATTGGGATGTTGACTTATTTTTATTGATTTTGAGGGAGTTCTCTGTGCCTCGTGGACTTGAATGCCTGTTTCCTTCCCCAGATCAAGGAGGTTCTCCACTATAATTTGTTCCAGTATACCTTCTGTCCCCATCCCCCACTCTTCATCCTCTTCCTCTGGGATCCCAATTATTCTAACATTTCTTTTTATGGTATCACTTATCTCTTGAATTCTCCCCTCATGATCCAGTAGTTGTTTCTCTTTTTCTCAGCTACTTTATTCTCCTTCATTTGTCTATATCACTTATTCTCTCTTCTGCCTCTTTATCCTAAGGGTTAGAGCCTCCATTTTTTATGGGATCTCAGTAAGCCTTTTTTATTTTGACTCGGTTAGATTTTAGTTCCATTATTTCTCCAGAAAGGGATTCTCTAGTATCTTCTGTGCTTTTTTCAAGCTCAGCCAGTATCTTTATAATCATTAGTCTGAACTCTTGCTCCCACATCTTACTTATATCCAAACTGATTAGGTCCCTGGCAGTCAGTACAGCCTCTTTTTCTTTTTTGAGGTTTTTCCATCTTGTCCTTCCATCAGAGAAGAACAGGTGGATCAGAGAACAAAAATAGTAGAATGGAAACAAATACTCAAGAGAAACATATACTAAACAAATCTGAAGAGACTTGAAACTAAAAAAAAAAAAAAAAGAGAGAGAGAGAGAGAAAGAATACAATCAGACAGGTGAGCAGAATAGAGCAATACACTGCATACAGTGAGTATTTTAGTCTGTTTGTTAGAAAGGTAGATCTTAAAATTGTAAAGAAAGAAAAACATATATGTACAAAAATAAATACAATGGAAGGACGGAATGTAACTGTATAAATGAAAATTAAAGACAAAAAAAAAAGAAGAAGGAATATAAACAGGTGAACAGAACACAACAATACACTATATCCTAAGTGTATTCTAGTCAGTTTGTTAGAAGAAACTACATTTGAAAATTGTAAAGAAAGAAAAACACAGGGGCGCCTGGGTGGCTCAGTGGGTTAAAGCCTCTGCCTTCATCTCGGGTCATGGTCTTAGGGTCCTGAGATAAAACCCCACATCAGGCTCTCTGCTCAGCAGGGAGCCTACTTTCCACCCCCCCCCTCTGCCTGACTCTCTGCCTACTTGTGATCTCTGTCTCTCAAATAAATAAATAAAATCTTAAGAAAAAGAAAGAAGAATATATATATATATATACACACACACACAAATAAAATTTAATACAGTGAAAGGATAAAATGTAACTTTAAAGATGAAAATTACAAACAATTTTTAAAAATTTAATTTAAAAATTTTAAAAAGATTTTATTTATTTATTCATCAGACAGAGAGAGAGAACACAAGCAGGGGGAAGACAGGCAGAGGGATAATCAGGCTCCTCACTGAGCAGGGAGCTCGATGAGGGACTTGATCCCAGGACCCTGGGATCATGACTGGAGCTGAGGGAAGATGTTTAACCTACTGAGTCATGCAGGCATCCCAAAAAAGATTTTAACAAAACAAAACAAAACAGAAAAAGGGGGGGAGAGAGAGAGAATATGATCAGACAGGTGAGAACAGAGCCAAACCCTAAACTTTGGGTGTATTTGATTTCTTTGTTAGAATAAACTGCATTCCAAATTGTAAAGAAAGAAAAACTATATATGTATTAAATATAATATATATATACAAAAATAAAATCAAATACAATGAAAGGATAGAATGTAACTGTAAAAATGAAAATTAAAGAAATTGGTTGAAATTTCTTTCATAAATTGGTTGAAATAGGAAAGAGAAGAAAATTAAAATTGAAAGTCTAAAGAATCATGGGAAAACCCCCACAAATTCTATATATTTTCCCATAGCACTAGAGATTGCAGCTCTGTGTGATAGGTAAACTTGGTCTTAGCCAAATGTTTTTGCTGATCTTGTGGGTGAGGAGCCTTTTGCCCTGGTTTTCAAGTATCTTTGCCTCAGGTGGAATTGCAATGACCTTGCAGGGGACCAGGCTAAGTAAGCTGCTCCAGATTGCTATATGTGGCACTTATTATTATTTTTTTTTTTTTAGGATTTAGGATAAATTTTTATTAAACTACAGTTATTTCAGTTCCATATTTGAAAATGGATTTTTAAAATTCACACTTTCTTTTTTTATTAATTATTTTTATTAACATATAATGTATTATTTGCCCCAGGGGTATAGGTCTGTATAAATTCAAACTTTTATCCCAAACTGGACTATCTGTAATTTTTCTTTTTTTAAAATTTAATTTTATTTTTTCAGTGTTCCAAGATTCATTGTTTATGCACCAAACCCAGCGCTCCATGCAATACGTGCCTTCCTTAATACCCACCACCAGGCTCACCCAACCCCCTACTCCCCTCCCCTCCAAAACCCTCAGTTTGATTTTCAGAGTCCACAGTCTCTCATGGTTCATCTCCCCCTCCCATTTCCCCCAACTTACTTCTCCTCTCCTCCCAATGTCCTCTGTGTTATTCCTTAAGCTCCACAAGTATGTGGATTTTGTTCTCTGGAGGCTTTCCAAGCTGCTTTAGAAGATGAGGATGAGAACGAAAATGGCAGCCTCCCAATCTCTAGCCCCAGAGCCAGACTGGGGACCAACTCCTCAGTGTGCCCTCAGGGAAAAGCAGTCAATCACTCCTGTCCCCCTGGTCTCCGTCCAAACTCCATGCTCATTGAGCCTGTGACCCACCATTTCTATCTCAGACATGCAACCCCAATTAAAGTCTTCAAACCCTTCAAACTCCTGGGTTGCACACCCATGCAGCTCCTCTTGGGTGAGAGAAGGAGGTTCTCACTTCTTCTGCCATTTACTGGGTTCCTGCTTGGAGAACAGTCACCTGACTGCACTATGGTTCACAACATATGGCAACCCTGAGCTGAAAGCTCATTCCTGGGCTTGCAGGTTGCAGCTGGCTTCCCTGCTCTGATGCCTGGGAAGTCAACTGCATTCATATACCCCCAGTCTTCCTGTAACCTTGCGGATCCTGAGACCACATTGTGCCCACCTAGGGTTCTACCCAGCTTTGCCACATGATCACTTTTCAAGCAGTGATGTCCCTCACCAAAGCAGACTTCTGAAAGTTCTGGTTTTGCTATTCTTTGGTCTATCACTTTCCAGGTAACTGTCTTACTGAGCTTCCCTCCCCCTGCAGTCTATCTTCCCATTTGTCCTCTTGCATTCACATCTCTAAACCTCCTACCTTGCAGAAAGTGGTCACTTTTCTATTTGTAGAGTTGCAGCTATTCTTTTCTTAGATCTCCAATTGAATATATAGAATTTGTGGAGGGTTTTTTCCCCATGATTCTTTAGACTTCCAATTTTATTTTATTTTTCTCTTTCCTATTTCAAGTGACACAGAAGCCCAACTCCTGCTGGCATCTATCTGTACTGGGGCTCCACCCATTGTCTAGTGGGGAGGCTACATAGCACTGCTGATCTTTCACCACAAGGGCCAAAGCTTTTAGGTGTCTCTCTAGCACTGAGTTTCTCACCTAAGGCTTTATTGACATTTGTAGTTGAAAAAGTCTTTTTTGAGTAGATGTCCTGAGCATCGCAGGTTGTTTAGACGCATCCAAGTCTCTACCCCCTTGATGTCAATAGCACACCACATACCCTGGGGCACACCCAAATATCTCCAGACATTGACAAGTGTCGACAGGGATGGGTGGAAGAAAAGAGTCAGTCTGCTTCAATAGAAAATCTCTATTCTCACAGTGCAAATACATTATATCAGTTCTTACATATATACCTTGTAATGTGCCTGAGAACCATAGCTTCACAACTGTCAAAAACTAAGGGTGTATGGGGCACCTGGGTGGCTCAGTTGTTACTTGTCTGCCTTCGGCTCAGGTCATGATCCTAGCATCCTGGGATCGATCCGTATCAGGTTCTCTGTTCCACAGGAAGCCTACTTCTCCCTCTCCCTCTTCCCTTGCTTGTATTCCCTCTCTCACTGTCTCTCTCTCTGTCAAATAAATAAATAAAATCTTTTTAAAAACCTAATGGGGTATGGTATGGTGACTAACATAACATTAACAAACAAACAACTGTGCATGCTTATCATTAGCAAGAAAAGGTGGGCATGGAGTAGAGGGAAAATTACTAACTCAATATAGAAGATAATGGTATATGGAGCACTTGGGTGGCTCAATGGTTAAAGCCTCTGCCTTCAGCTCAGGTCCTAATCTCAGGGTCCTGGGATTGAGCCCCCATACCGGCTCCCTGCTCAGTGGGGAGCCTGCTTCCCTCACTCTCTCCGCCTGCCTCTTGTGATCTCTCTCTTTCTCTCTCTGTCAAATAAATAAATAAGATCTTTTAAAAAAAGAAGATAATGATATAGATATTTAATGAACCATATGAACTTCCACATGTCTATGGGGATTAAATACCTAACATTCATTTCTTGGTAATGTCATGTTGTATAATGTTTACAGTTTTGGTGAATGAGCCAAGGAAAACTCATTGGAGGCAACACCTGGTCCTGGTTTGGCTTCCAAATCCGGCTTGTGGCCCCAAGTTATCAGATGCATCCGGGATAGATTGTATCAAAGTTACACTGGGTCAAGGTAATGGTTACTTCTGGGGACCAGGAAGACTGAGTTGGCCCAGTCAATGAATGGCATGGGCTCGTACTTTCTCCTGCCTCATGCACCAGCTCCCTATTGTGACACCAAAGTCCTCATCCAGGAACATAAGCAAGGTGGTATTAACACCACAATGACAGGCTGGTGACTGGTTTTAGTGTGGGGTTTGAGCTCTGACTTCAGTAAAGATTCTAATTTAAATGCACTTCTCTTAATAGAGCTAATGTAAAACACAATATAATTAGTTAAGTCTCTGTATAAATTCAAAATCTGTTCTAAAAAAACAGATACACAGCAATTAGTTAAACACCTATTGTATCTTTGCAATCACACAAAGATCAGAATGCACAGGCGGTACCCTGTAGGAGCATAACAGGGAGGAAGGACCATAGGATCAGGATCCTAGAGATGTCAGGAGAGAGCTGCACACAGAAAGGCCAGGAGTCTTGGCCAGGGATGTCCCTAGAGATTTGAAGTCAGGGAAAGGCACAAGAAGAGGGCTGTCTTCGATGTGACACTGGAAGGAATAAGGAGTTTCAATACAGTAGGACTGAGGCAAAGACAGTGGTGAGGGGAATCCACAGGGAGCAAAGGCCTTGGCAGAACCCTGGGGGTACACAGAAATCAACCTGGAGTTCGCCTAGGGCAGTTGTGTGAGTTGAGATCAAAAGAATCCTTTTGAACCATAAGGTGAAAGTCTGTGAGGGTCAAACTGAGGAGGTAAATAGTGTTGAAAGAGGTTTCTTAGCCAGAATTTCCCTGGCTACCACACATAAGCATGGGCCATTGGTCAACCTATTTGACTTCTCTTGTCCTAATGTCTGCAGCTGGGGAGAAATAATTCACCACATCATGGGGGTGGTGCTGGGGGAGAGGATATGACATCCAGGTGACCCATGATCTGGACCCAGGTAGTTGGAGCCTCGTCACCCACATTCCCTGTCCTTGGAATGTAGGTTCCCCTGGCCTGATCCACCCCCAGAAGCTGCCCCCAACACAATGCTCTGAGATAGTGATGTCGTGTTGAGACCATCTGAACTGGGTAAATAACTAAAGCCTCTCTAAGTTCTCTCTATATACTTTCTGTTTCTGGCATGTGGGTGTAGCAGTCTACCCACCTTGTGACTACCCAAGAAAACCCTTGTTCATAAGTTCCCTTGCTGTTAAACCTGCCACATACCAACCTGGACTGCACGACCTTTTCTTGGTCTCTTCCTTCTGTCTGTGTACCTGGGCTGGCTTCAGATTACATCTGGGAAGCTGCAGGGTGTTTACAACCACCAGGAGGGTGAAACACACCTCAGTTTTCTCAGAAGAATCTGGTTTATGCTGCTCTCCTGGCAGACCATCCATTGGGTGACCTCTTCCACACTCTTAAGTTGGCCTTTGGGTCAATAAACCTCATAATTATCCTTCACATTGGGTTGTTGTTGTCAAGATTAAAAAAAAAAAGATTTTATTTATTTATTTGACAGAGAGAGCGATTACAAGTAGTCAGAGAGGCAGGCAGGGAGAGGGGGAAGCAGGCTTCCTATTGAACAGAGAGCCTGATGCGGGACTCAATCCCAGGACCCCAAGATCACGACCTGAGCCTAAGGCAGAGACTTTAACCACTGAGCCACCCAGATGTCCCTGTTGTTGTCAAGATTAAAGGAGGTTCCTCTAGGGCCTTGCGTCAAGGAGTGCTGTATTATTGTTTGCCATTCATGTTTTATTGAATTTTGAGAACAGGTAAACACTCATAGCTGCTGAGTTTAGAGAAGATTAATAAACCAACAGGATGTGGAATGTGTTTGACGGAGAAGTCCTCAGTAAATTATATCTCAATAAAACTCTTCCAAACACAGAACTTTTACCTCAGATGTGAACTTGACCTTCTCTAGATCTTTCAGAGAATGTGATTTCCAGTGGTTTCTGATGGTCCTAGTTCTCCTTCAAGGTTTATCATAAGAAATTTCTCAATTTCATAAAATGAATCACTGGCAATGCCATGAACACAGCATCTGCTTGTGTCCCACCTGGCCCTGAGGTCTTATTACAATCCCAGGACTATTCCCAGGTACAAAGAGGTGCAGCCTTGAAATCTCCATAGCAGGCTTGACCAATGGCTGGTAGTGAGCCTGGTCTGGGAATGACCTAGATACTGTGAACATCCAACATTTCACTGCCTTCCAGATGTCTCCAAGGCCAGCGCCTTTCCTAATGTTGCCAGCCTGGGAAGTCCCTCCTTTCCCAAGTTCTAGACTTTGGCATGATCTTAATGAGGAAGAGGTTCATTTCCAAAGAACACACCTGAGGTTAACATCCCAACAGTCCTGCAGGTGAGGGCAGAAAATATTTTATAGAATGAGTGGAAAAAACATGTGGGATATCTTCTCAAATACTGTGAAGTTGATCCATATCAGTAGCTTAAAATTTAGAAACACTTAAAGATCATCTAAATTTCAAAGAAACTTCTTCAAAGGCTTTTGTGCCAATGTATGAATCGCTGAGAAAAGATGGCTCTCCACAGTTTGGCGACTGTAGCCATTGCTGCTATGAACATTGGGGGTACAGATGGCCCTTCTTTTCACAACATCTGTATCTTTGTGGAATGAGCCAAGATGCCCTTCAACAGATGAACAGATAAAGAAGATATGGTTCATATATACAATGGAATATTATGCCTCCATCAGAAAGGATGAATACAACTTTTGTATCAACATGGACGGGATAGGAGGAGATTATGCTGAGTGAAATAAGTCAAGCAGAGAAAGTCAATTATCATATGGTTTCACTTACTCATGAACAAAAGGAATAACATGGAGGACATTAGGAGAAGGAAAGGAAAAGTGAGTTGGGGGAAACTAGAGAGGGAGATGAACCATGAGAGACTATGGACTCTGAGAAACAAACTGAGGGTTTTAGAAGGGAGGGGGGTTGAGGGTTGGATGAGCTTGGTGGTAGGTATTAAGCAGGTCACGTATTGCATGGAGCACTGGGTGTGGTGCATAAACAATGAATCTTGGAACAGTGAAAAAATAAAATTAAATTTAAAAAATAAAATAAAATTTTCAACAGCAACAACAAAAGATGGCTGTCACTGATTGTTATTATTTTATGAAGTATGGCAAGGCCTCAATGACCAATACTATGGTGTGAGTATATCTTAGGTCTTCCATGAGCCTGAGGACAGGCCAAATTACCGCATACTTTCTCTCTCCCATGACACAAGGTATTCAGTGTAAAATCTGTACCTGTACAAGTTCATACCTACACCATGGTTTGTCTTAATAGGGGATTGATATCTGTCACACCAACACCCAAACTGAAGACTCCTTCATTCCTTTAGTTTCAGAGCATCATCTGGGGACCTGACTTAAAGCTCCTTTTGGGAAAAGAAAACATGAGGCTAGCTACACATTTGGACCTTTTGGTTTCTTCTATTTCTCCTTGTTAACACTGGGTTGGCAATGAGTCCTTTGTGGGGTGGTTATTGCTTTTTCATTCACCTGAGAATGATCATCATCTATTATGCAGAAAACATAAAAGTACAAAAAATACACCTCTTTACTGTGAGCATCATGGAAATGATGTGGGATTTTTACTTTTTTATTTTATTTTATTTTTTGTTGAGTAAAAATCCTCTGAAGGGACCTGTGTCCCCGCAGGTAACAGGGCAAGTCCATAACAACTAGGACACCAGGTTGAATCTCCATTAAGACCTAGTCAGGAACACCTGGGTGTCTCAGCTGGTTAAGCATCTGCTTTCAGCTCAGTTCATGATCCCAGGGTCCTGGGATGGAGCCCCTCGTCAGGCTCCCTGCTCAGCGGGGAGTCTGCTTCAACCTTCCCCTCTTCCTTTGCCCCTTCCCCTGCTTGTGCACATGTTCTCTCTCTCTCTCTCTCTCTCTCTCTCGTATAAATAAAGGTAAAATCTTAAAAAAAAAAAATAAAAGACCTAACCAAAAAGTCTCTCCTTTCATTACTGAAGTCCCTCTGCCTTTTGAAAGAGATGGGCAGCAGCCAACTGGGGAAAGTAACATAGAACATCATCTTCTTCCGTATTTCTAGACTCTCCCTAAATTAGTATTGATCTTGGCAACTTACGCTCTAGCAGAATGATGGGAAGAAATGAGTCCAAAACAATCCAAATACTGCATTTGTGAATAATTAACTCATCTCTCTGACTCTCTCATCAATTTCTTTTTCTTTTTCTTAACTTCAGCCTACATTGTTTCTCTTGTTTCTGTTATCCTCCTATTGTCCCTGCTTAAGCTGATGTGGTTTTTCTATTTCTATAGTATGAGGCTATCCTGTGTCTCTCTTGACACCCAGAGGCACACTGTGTGTACTTTCCTTATCTTGCCAAATACCAAGTGCCCCAGAGCCTCTGTACCTGCTGTTCCCTCTGCCTAGAGCACTCTTTCCCAGATCTTCCCCTTGATATCATTGTCCACTCATCCAGGCTTTAAAATTTGCCCTCCCGTAGCTGGCCTGGACCTCTGTACAGGACATGGCCCATTGTGGCTGTTTTGTGGTTCTGTAGCAGCCACTTTCTGATGTCACCCATTCATTTATGGGCTTGTTTGTTGCCTCCCTTGTGAGAAGTAACCTCCACAGTACGAAGTTCTGGGTGAACAATTGAATCTGGGTCACACAGCACAGCCCTAGTCATGGGGGAAGCTCATGGCTACTTTTGAGCGGTGGATGGATGGATGAATCCATGCATGGATGAAACCTTCCCTTTCTTCAGGATTACCTTGTTTGAAGCCCTGGATAAGCTTTTTTTTTTTTTTTAAAGATTTTATTAATTTATTTGACACACAAAGCGAGAGACCACATGCAGTGGGATGGGGGAGAGGGTGAAGAAGACTCCCTGCTGAGCAGGTAGCCTGAAATCGGGGCTGATCTCAGGACCCCGAGATCATGACCTGAACTGAAGGCAGATGTTTAACCAACTGACCCACCCAGGGGTCCCTGGATAAGCTCTTCACAGAGTGTCTGTCATCCTTGCAAAACCAGGTGTGGTATTATTCCTGCTCCTTTTAGGGATGAGGAAAAGGAATCTTGAAATGAGCAGCAGTTTCACTTGCCTGAGGACACTTCTTGATTAGGTGTTGCCTCCAAGATTTGAACCCATGTCTGCTTGAGCCCAGACCTGGTCACTGTTCCACCCTCAGCACTGCCTCTGCTGAGCAACCACTTGCTCTACAGTTTGCATCATCCTTGAAATCAGTGGGGGAAAAGTCCTAAACAGGAAAAAAAAAAAATTCATAGATTTGTAATAGAATGAATTTATGAAATTGAATTAAATAAATGAGACATTCTTTGTAAAAGACCCTTCAGAGAGAATAAAATGGAGTTGGGGGAAATTGAAGCATGAGAGACTGTGGACTCTGAAAAACAATTGAGGGTTTTGGAGGGGAAGGGGGTGGGAGGTTGGGTGAGCCTGGTGGTAGGTATTATGGAGGGCATGTATTGCATGGAGCACTGGGTGTGGTGCATAAACAATGAATTCTGGAACACTGAAAAAAAATTTTAGAAATAAATAAAAATTTTTTGAAAAAGAGAGACGTTGTCAAACACAAGCACGTCACTATAGTGTCTATGGGCAAGGAATGTCTGCCTTCCAAAGGACATATGTGGTATTGCACTGAGCCCAGATGTGTGCTAAGCCAGAAGGAGCAGACCCACGGGATAAAAGCTGTGTGGAACTTGAAGAAGGAGGAGGGCTGCCAGGAGGATATAAACCGCAATAATAATAAAATGACATGATGACAACACAGGCTAACTTTGCTGTAATCTGATGAGTTAACAAGCACTTTTGCATTGATTTTATCTAAAATCATGTATGATTCTTGCAGTTCCAAAATTGTTTTGAGTCCAAAAAGCTCTGTCTCCTTGGTTTCTGCAAACAGAGCACAGGCTGGCTCGGTTGCAGTTGAGTCTTGCTGTCATTTCCTGGTCCAAAGCCAGTTCCATCGTGTGACTCATTCCCTCATTTAGGGGAGGGATTAAGGTGGTGAGCAGGAGAGTAAAAGGAGGACTCCTAGGCACTCATCACCTAAGTGAGCTCCTTCCTCCCTAAGACCAGACAACCAGAGCTGCCTTCAGCCATGAAGTTGCTGAGAGTCCTTCTGCTGATTACCCTCCCCTTTTCCTGCTTTGCAGGTGAGTTCTGTGCGGGTAGGACAGGATTTTTTTTTTTTCATTTTTAAAAAATTGAGTTGTCTTTTTATTTATTTATTTATTTATTTATTTATATTATTTTTAAATTAAATTTATTTATTTTCAGCATAATAGTATTCATTATTTTTTTACCAAACCCAGTGCTCCGTGCAATCTGTGCCCTCTATAATACCCACCACCTGGTACCCCAACCCCCCCCCCCCCCTCTCCAACCCCCCCCATTGTTTTTCAGAGTCCATAGTCTCTCATGGTTCACCTCCCCTCCCAATTTCCCCCAACTCCCTTCTCCTCTCTAACTCCCCATGTCCTCCATGCTATTTGTTGTGCTCCACAAATAAGTGATACCATATGATAATTGACTCTCTCTGGTAGGACAGGATTTTGGCTGACAATCAAGTCAGAGCCCTCTGGAAGACCTCCTGTTCCCCAAACACAAGCAGAGCATCTCATTTCTCCAGTGTCTTCTGTTTCTTGGTTACTAGTGTTTGGCTTCTCTGGACTACAGAGGTAGTGTGTGGGTGAGGAGGGGGCATATGTGATTTCATGCTTAAAGGAAATCCTAGATCCTGAGCTTACTCTGTTAGAATTGAGAACCCAAGACCATTCACCATAATCCCTCTGAATGTGTGTGTCTACTGAGATGTAAAAAGATGACCATATCCTAGGGACTCCCAAAAGGCCTTCATACCTATGTAATTGCGACCACTTTTGCATGTTTTCTTCCAGGTTCTGGATGCTCATCTCTAGATGAGGTGATTAACAAAGCAATTGATCTTCAAGTGAGCATAGGCGAATACCAAAACATCCTTAAACCTTTCTCAAATGGTCCTGGAACTGATGAGGCATTAGGACAACTGAAGTGGTGTTTTCTCATCCAGCCAGAAAAAACTCTGAGCAGTGTTGCAGAGATGATGGTAATTACCCTTTCTTTGATAAGCTTTCAAGCCTCTGAACAGGGACAAGCAGGCTCTAAGTTTGTCACTCATTATGTCACAACAATTGTCACACATGGCTTATATTACTTCAGTGAGTTTAATTGTGGGTGTATGTGAATCCTTTGACATCCAGAAAGCCAGCCAAGGTTCCACTGATAACTTGCCTCTTCACTTTGTGGAATCTCTAGGGAAAGATTAGTGAAAAAGGCCAAACAGAGAAACAACACACACACACACACACACACACACACACACACACACACATTCAGGTGTGTGCGCACACCCATTTTTTATCAAGGTGAGAAAACATCTGAATCTCAAGAAGTCCCTCACTTGTAGAAGTGATCAGCAAAAAAGATTCCCTTCTTCTTAGAAACAAAGAGGGAAATGTTCATAAGAATTTTTAAATAGAATGCAGAAGAACCCATTTGAAGTAGATTCTGTACATCTTATTAAAAGAATTTAAAACGCACTTTCAAGAAATCCCAGTGTGTTAGTATAAGTGATTGGACTCCTTGACCATTACTTTAAGACCCCATGAAAGACAAGTAGAGGTCATGGGTATGAATCATCCATGGGGGTAGAATTGTATAAAACAACAATCAGTAGTGTTGGTTATCGATATTTTATTCCCTATCCTAACATGCCATTGAAAACCTTCCTGGGTGCCAAAGCTAAAGGTTAAAGTGTCATTCACTGAGAAGATGATGACACAGGGCACAACATAGATGGACCTTGAGCATATTATGATAAAGGAAATAAGCTGGTAAAAGAAGACAACTGTTGCATTAGGTCATTTACACCAATTTTCTAACGTAGCCAGTCTCCTAGAGACAGGAGGTAAAATAGTGCTTTCTAGGGTTTTGGTGGTATGGGAAATGGGGATTGTTCAGTGGGAACAGAGTCCCACCATAGCAAGATGAAAATGTTCTGGACATTGGTTGCACCACAACATCAGTATACTTAATACTGCTGGGCTATATACTTAAGATGATGAAAATGGTCAATTTTATGTTACGTGCATTTACCGCCAGTAAACAGTTTAAAGCCTGAAAAACCCAGCAACCAAGGGTAATGGAATTTTTTCTTTAAAAACCTCAATTAGACTGATCACTTGGAGTGCACATCTCCATTCTTCTCTGGGTCTCAAAGGTAATGGTTTTTGTTTCGGACTGTTTTCAGTATTTCTAACATGTAAGGCCACACCGGAGCTCAAGAACTTCACATTTCTATATATTTGAGCTTAGACTGAACAGTTCTTTGTTGAAAACTGATAATACACACAGCATATTTATGGGATACGATATTTTGGAGAAAAAAGTTTTACCAGGATCCCTGACAGGAAGAGATCTGGGCCAGCACACCAGCACCTCTCTGGCATTGATAAAGTCTCCTGATCCTTAGAATGAAAGACGAAATCATTCTGATCTTTTTTTTGTTTTGTTTTGTTTTTGTTTTTTTTTAATATATATTAATTTATTGTGATATATGTAAATAATTTTTAAAATTAATTTATTTATTTTCAGAAAAACAGTATTCATTATTTTTTCACCACATCCAGTGCTCCATGCAATCCGTGCTGTCTATAATACCCACCACATGGTACCCCAATCTCCCACCCCCCGCCACAATCTGAGGGGTTTGAAATCATTCTGATCTTAATTCAAACACTGACTTCCTTGTATGCCAGATGTGTGTGGACAAACCCAGGAAGCCAAGAAGAAAAAATGTTTGTTTTTCAAGACTTACTTTCTAACAGAAAGCTGAAAATCTGAGTGTTGACCTGTTTTGTTTTCCAGGACATAATATATCAAAGTAAGTGGTGTGATAACTCTTAACCTGTGTCTGACTTGGGACACGGAGGACTACAGAGAGTATAATGAACCACAACTTTTTTCTCCTTTTTGTTTTTTGATCTATTAACTTCAAGACAATTGTTGAAACCTTGAGTACATTTTCATTTCAATAAAGTGTCTACAAATGGAAAGTTCGTCTTATGTTCTCTGATCAAAATGGACACTTTAGAGATCTGCTTCTATCACAGGTGGTTGTGCCTGCACGTGTACACACACACACATACACACACACACACACACACACACAATTCTTCATTGGAGAGCACATGGATAGAGGACTGGGGAGTATGAAAAGCACTTGGTTCATCCCCATGTGTAGCTCAACATGGTCCTCTCTCTGACAATGTGCTCTTCCACCCTCCTGACCCCATTTCTATCTGGACCATGTGGGAAGCTCTTGAGACTTAGGTTCTGGTGTTTGGGCCACGTGCAGGTCCCTGAGACACTGCAGTCTTCATCTGTGCTGCGAGCACAGCTCACTATGGCTAGGCCTCGCTCAGCTTCTGCCCCTGTCCAAGAGTGTGGGGCAGGACTAGAGCCAGGGAGAGACGTGACTCATACAAGCCATGGGTGAATGTGGTCTTGATTATAAATTTTAATATGTGGCCTCCATTTTGATTCTTGAAATAGTTCGTTAAAATTGATTTTCCTAATTACTGAGATTGGGAGTACCCCCCTGAAATTCTGTGGGTGCCCATAGTCCTGGCCCTGCAAGTGGCAATGTGGTCCAGTTTCCCCACCAGGAGGACCTAGAAGGCCAGGTAGGTTGAAGGAAAGGTGCGTGTTCTGTGGGAAGAAGGCAAAGCCAGTGGGTTTTATACTGAACCATAGCTGTCCTTACGTCTACCTGTCCCCACATTCCTGTTGATGAAGTTCTAGAACCTAGGTGAGGTTCGGTGGGCTGAGGACTGGAGCCGATGACCAAGAAAGAATTCTTGAGAGATCTTTGGTGCAAAATGGTGGTTTATTTTTTTAATTAATTTATTTATTTTCAGAAAAACAGTATTCATTATTTTTTCACCACACCCAGTGCTCCATGCAATCCGTGCCCTCTATAATACCCACCACCTGGAACCCCAACCTCCCACCCCCCCGCCACGTCAAACCCCTCAGATTGTTTTTCAGAGTCCATAGTCTCTCATGATTCTCCTCCCCTTCCAATTTCTCCCAACTCCCTTCTCCTCCCTAACACACCTTGTCCTCCGTGATATTTGTTATGCTCCACAAATAAGTGAAACCATATGATAATTGACTCTCTCTGCTTGACTTATTTCACTCAGCATCATCTCTTCCAGTCCTGTCAATGTTGCTACAAAAGTTGGGTATTCATCCTTTCTGATGGAGGCATCATACTCCATAGTGTATATGGACCACATCTTCCTTATCCATTCGTCCGTTGAAGGGCATCTTGGTTCTTTCCATAGTTTGGCGACCATGGCCATTGCTGCTATAAACATTGGGGTACAGATGGCCCTTCTTTTCACTACATCTGTATCTTTGGAGTAAATACCCAGGAGTGCAATTGCAGGGTCATAGGGAAATTCTATTTTTCTTTATATGGAAAACCCAAGACTCCACCCCCAAACTACTAGAACTCATACAGCAATTCAGCAACATGGCAGGATACAAAGTCAATGTGCAGAAATCAGTGGCTTTCTTATACACTAACAATGAAAATACAGAAAGGGAAATTAGAGAATCAATTCCATTTACTATAGCACCAAGAATCATAAGATACCTGGGAATAAACCTAACAAAAGAGGTAAAGGATCTGTACTTGAGGAACTACAGAACACTCATGAAAGAAATTGAAGAAGACACAAAAAGATGGAAGACCATTCCATGCTCTTAGATCGGAAGAATAAACATTGTTAAAATGTCTATACTGCCTAGAGCAATCTATACTTTTAATGCCATTCCGATCAAAATTCTACCGGTATTCTTCAAAGAGTTGGAGCAAATAATCCAAAAATTTGTATGGAATCAGAAGAGACTCCGAATCGCTAAGGAAATGTTGAAAAACAAAAATAAAACGGGGGGCATCACATTACCTGATTTCAAGCTTTATTACAAAGCTGTGATCACCAAGACAGCATGGCACTGGCAGAAAAACAGACACATAGACCAGTGGAACAGAGTAGAGAGCCCAGATATGGACCCTCAACTCTATGGTCAATTAATCTTCGACAAAACGGGAAAAAATATACAGTGGAAAAAAGACAGTCTCTTCAATAAATGGTGCTAGGAAAATTGGACAGCTATAAGTAGAAGAATGAAACTCGACCATTCTCTTACACTGTACACAAAGATAAACTCAAAATGGATAAAAGACCTCAACGTGAGACAGGAATCTATCAGAATCCCAGAGGAGAACATAGGCAGTATCCTCTTTGATATCAGCCACAGCAACTTCTTTCAAGATATGTCTCCAAAGGCAAAGGAAACAAAAGCGAAAATAAACTTTTGGGACTTCATCAAAATCAAAAGCTTCTGTACAGCAAAGGAAACAGTCAAGAAAACAAAGAGGCAACCCATGGAATGGGAGAAGATATTTGCAAATGACAGTACAGACAAAAGGTTGATATCCAGGATCTATAATGAACTCCTCAAACTCAACACACATGAAACAGGCAAACATATCAAAAAATGGGCAGAAGATATGAACAGACACTTCTCCAATGAAGACATACAAATGGCTATCAGACACATGAAAAAATGTTCATCATCACTAGCCCTCAGGGAGATTCAAATTAAAACCACATTGAGATATCACCTTACACCAGTTAGAATGCCAAAATTAACAAGACAGGAAACAACATGTGTTGGAGAGGATGTGGAGAAAGGGGAACCCTCTTCCACTGTTGGTGGGAATGCAAGTTAGTGCAGCCTCTTTGGAGAACAGTGTGGAATTTCCTCAAGAAATTAAAAATAGAGCTTCCCTATGACCCTGCAATTGTACTCCTGGGTATTTACCCCAAAGATACAGATGTAGTGAAAAGAAGGGCCATCTGTACCCCAATGTTTATAGCAGTAATGGCCATGGTCGCCAAACTGTGGAGAGAACCAAGATGCCCTTCAACGGACGAATGGATAAGGAAGATGTGGTCCATATACACTATGGAGTATGATGCCTCCATCAGAAAGGATGAATACCCAACTTTTGTAGCAACATTGACAGGACTGGAAGAGATGATGCTGAGTGAAATAAGTCAAGCAGAGAGAGTCAATTATCATATGGTAGGGGAGGACAATCATGAGAGACTATGGACTCTGAAAAACAATCTGAGGGGTTTGAAGTGGTGGGGGGGTGGGAGGTTGGGGTTCCAGGTGGTGGGTATTATAGAGGGCACGGATTGCATGGAGCACTGGGTGTGGTGAAAAAAAATAATAAATACTGTTTTTCTGAAAATAAATAAATTAATTTAAAAAAAGTCTCCAAACAAACAAAAGCCCAGGGCCAGACAGCTTCCCAGGGGAATTCTACTAAACATTTAAAGAAGAATTAATTCCTATTCTCCTGAAACTGTTCCAAAGAATAGAAATAGAAGGAAAACTTCCAAACTCATTTTATGAGGTCAGCATCACCTTGATCTCAAAACTAGACAAGGATCCCATCAAAAAAGAGAATTACAGACCAATATCCTGATGAACACAGATGCGAAAATTCTCACCAAAATACTCTCCAATAGGATCCATTAAAAGGATTATTCACCACGACCAAGTGGGATTTATTCCAGGGCTGCAAGGTTGGTTCAACATTCACAAATCAATCAATGTGATACAGTACATTAATAAAAGAAAGAACAAGAACATATGGTACTCTCAATTGATGCAGAAAAAGCATTTGACAAAAATCCAGCATCCGTTCCTGATTAAAACGCTTCAAAGTATAGGGATAGAGGGAACATTCCTCAACTTCATAAAATCTATCTATGAAAAACCCACAGCAAATATCATCTTCAATGAGAAAAAGCTCACAGCCTTCCCACTGAGATCAGGAACACGACAAGGATGCCCACTCTCACCACTCTTTTTCAACATAGTATTAGAAATCCTAGCAATAGCAATCAGACAACAAAGAGAAATAAAAGGTATTCAAATTGGCAATGAGGAAGTCAAACTCTCTGTCTTGGCAGATGACGTGATTCTTTATATGGAAAACCCAAAAGACTGCACCCCCAAACTACTAGAACTCATACAGCAATGCAGTAATATGGCAGAATACAAAGTCAGCGTACAGAAATCAGTGGCTTTCTTATACACTAACAATGAAAATACAGAAAGGGAAATTAGAGAATCAATTCCATTTACTATAGCACCAAGAACCATAAGATACCTGGGAATAAATCTAACCAAAGAGGTAAAGGATCTGTACTCGAAGAACTACAGAACACTCATGAAAGAAATTGAAGAAGACACAGAAAGATGGAAGACTATTCCACGCTCTTGGATCAGAAGAATAAACATTGTTAAAATGTCTATACTGCCTAGAGCAATCTATATTTTTAATGCCATTCTGATCAAAATTCCACCTGTATTTTTCAAAGAGTTGGAGCAAATAATCCTAAAATTTGTATGGAAACAGAAGAGACCCCGAATTGCTAAGGAAATGTTGAAAAAGAAAAACAACCATGAGAGACTATGGTCTCTGAAAAACAATCTGAGGGTTTTGAAGGGGTGGGGGGTGGCTGGTTGGGTGGTGGGTACTATAGAGGGCACGTGCGTATTGCGTGGAGCATTGGGTGTGGTGCATAAACAATGAATTCTGTTACTCTGAAAAGAAATAACAACAACAACAAAAAGTAACAAGGATTCTTTCTACAGTTTTCCAGGTCCACATTTTCTATCTTTGGTGATAAGAATGTCTACCTCCCGGTACAGAGATGTTACCTTACATGGGAAGAGTTATTTCCTGCTTTCGAGGCAACAGAGGATGGTCTGAGTGTCTTTATGCACTGATTCTCAAGTAACTTTTATTGGAAATAGTCAATATGCCAAAGTGCACATTTCAGGTAAGCCTGCCCTTGGGCTCTCCAAAAGGCAAATTCCACAAATTCCACAAATTCCACAAATTACCCTGATGTAAGAATCAGTCAGTGGGAGGACCCAGGCAAGGGAAAACCAATGAGAGAAACAGGTTAGCAGGGAAGTCCAGATGAAAGATGATAAGGAAGTCAAAATGGAATTGAAGAAAATACCATTCCAGATGACAGTACCAAAAAAACAAACAAACAAACAAACAACAACAACAAAAAACCATCAGCAAAGAAATGGGATCTCCAACATAATCTGATCTTCATTGCATCCTGTCTTTACTCTCTTTAGTACCGGAGATGACTGTGAAATGTGGGGGTGGGAGAAGCAACCAGAAACACTGAGGCTGGCAGCGTGTAAATGATTCCCTTCAATGGGGCAGCAAGCCCTCTCTGTGTGGGGACCTTGCAATCCCACTGCACCTGAGGCTGTAAGTAATATCACTCTAAGAAGAATTTGCATCCCACTGGGGATGGAGATTCTTCATGGATTATGATAAAGGAAGGAGTTATGGAATTTTATTTAAAAGTCAACATGGGCATGTGATGTGATGAGCACTGGGTGTTATACACAACTAATGAATCATTGAACACTACATCTGAAACTAAAGATATACTGTATGTAAGCTAATTGAATTTAAATTAAAAAGAAGCCAACATGGGTTAGATGTGGGAGTGTAAAAGGGATGAAACTCACGCTTATGAATCCTATTCATCAGCTGGCACATAAATAAGCATACTCACAGGAAGACAGACAAGCAACCATTTTCCTGAGGTTTAGGGTTATAGGCACAGATGGGTAAGGCAGATATGGATGCTCACCTTTTATGGAATGGGTGTGATTCCTAGAGAAGACCACAAGATGTCTCCCTCACAGTAGCAATGAGCTAAACTCCATATCCTTGTTCTGGATAACCGCATCCACCTTGATCACCTGGACAATTCACGTTGACCCTTCAGGTCTCAATGGATCACCTGACACCTTGTTTAGAAAACCAGGATTGACCTTCCTGCAAATATTAGTACAGTCACTCTCTCTCTCCAACTCCCTCTCTTTGCTGAATCCTGTTGTTTCCTAGAGAATGTGACAGGCAGAGGAACAGGCAAACACAATTTTGGTATCAGAGAATTCAGGAAATGAAGCACTGGAAGTTAAATGAGGAGAGTTATGATTGCTTTCAGAGTGTTTACTCTAAACCCTCAGGGATCATGGGAGATGCTCCAAGGCTGTGCTTGGAGAAGTTGAATGGACCAAAGAAACCACCTAAATCATCACCACATTTCAAACTCAGCAAAGCATTCACTGAAATTCTCTCCCATTCCATGTGTGTTTGCCCAGTCTAGAGAGAAAAGGTTTTATTAAAGGCCCTGTAGGGGCACCTGGGTGGTTCAGTGGTTTAAGCCTCTGCCTTCAGCTCAGGTCATGATCTCAGGGTCCTGGGATCGAGCCCCACATCGGGCTCTCTGCTCAGCGGGGAGCCTGCTTCCCCCTCTCTCTCTGCCTACTTGTGATCTCTCTCTGTCTATCAAATAAATGAATAAAAATCTTTAAAGAAAAAAATAAAAGGCCCTGTAATCCCTCCCTTCCAAAGAGATGACTTGGTATTGGTTAGTATTTGTTTAAATCTCATTTATGCTATTATAATATATCTAATATTCACAAGTTTCTCTGCATTGGTCTATTTAAATCATATCACTATGCACATCTTGACAGGAGGATGCTTAATATTTCCATCACTTTTTTTCTTGACCCAAGTCAGCATAGATTATGTGCTCAATCGTGATAAGTTAGTAGGATCAATTGGCAGAACCAGTTCTGCTGGTAGAAACTGGGGAGTTGCATTCTCTAACTGGGGATGGTCCATCTCTCTCTCTAACTATTCATTGTTCCTAGACATTCAATAAACACTGGGACTCTGATCCTTGCATCTCCTACCCAGGGAATGAGACAAAAGAGGAATGAAGTTAAAAAATCTCCAGAGACAATCTGAGGTCACTTCCAGAGAGGATTACTGTTCATGGGTTGAAAGAACCCAGGCATTGGAGTGGAAGGAAGTGGTCCAGAGCCCCTGAAAAGCTCTTCAGCCCTCCTGGGTTTCACCTGGTCACAGTTTTACCCCCTGCCCGAGAAGTCCATGTTGTTCATGCTATCCAGTTCCTAGCATGCAGTGAGACCAAGTCTTCCTCTATTTTGACCCTGTGTAAAGTTGTTGAAGGTTGACTGTTACTCTAGCATGAGTATTTTCTTTATCTTCATGTCATACCCCCCAAGAAGCCTTCCTGAATATCCCCTGGTTAGGGGGTCATTTTCCATGCTCCCATAATTGGTAAAACTTTGTCCTTGCTGGGCTTCTGTGGGTCCTGGAGACACCAGTTGTGCAACCACTGCCAGGGATGACATCAAAAGCTGAGCAAATGACAATACAGACAAAGGGCTGATATCCAAGATCTATAATGAACTCCTCAAACTCAACACACACAAAACAGATAATCATGTCAGAAAATGGGCAGAAGACATGAACAGACACTTCTCCAATGAAGACATGCAAATGGCTATCAGACACATGAAAAAATGTTCATCATCGCTAGCCCTCAGGGAGATTCAAATTAAAACCACATTGAGATACCACCTTACACCAGTTAGAATGGCCAAAATTAGCAAGACAGGAAACAACGTGTGTTGGAGAGGATGTGGAGAAAGGGGAACCCTCTTCCACTGTTGGTGGGAATGCAAGTTGGTGCAGCCACTTTGGAAAACAGTGTGGGGATTTCTCAAGAAATTAAAAATAGAGCTTCCCTATGACCCTACTATTGCACTACTGGGTATTTACCCCAAAGACACAGATGTAGTGAAAAGAGGGGCCATCTGTACCCCAATGTTTATAGCAGCAATGGCCACAGTCGTCAAACTTTGGAAAGAACCAAGATGCCCTTCAACAGATGAATGGATAAGGAAGATGTGGCCCATATACACTATGGAGTATTATGCCTCCATCATAAAGGATGAATACCCAACCTTTGTAGCAACATGGACGGGACTGGAAGAGATGATGCTGAGTGAAATAAGTCAAGCAGAGAGAGTCAATTATCATATGGTTTCACTTATTTGTGGAGCATAACAAATAACACAGAGGACATATGGAGATGGAGAGGAGAAGGGAGTTGGGGGAAATTGGAGGGGGAGGTGAACCATGAGAGACTACGGACTCTGAAAAACAATCTGAGGAGTTTGAAGTGGCAGGGGTGTGGGAGGTTGGGGTACCAGGTGGTGGGTATTATAGAGGGCACGGATTGCACGGAGCACTGGGTGTGGTGCAAAAATAATGAATACTGTTATGCTGAAAATAAGTAAAAAATAAATTAAAAATAAAACAAAAAACAAACCAAAAAAACACTATTCTCTCAGTAGAGTTCTGATCACTGAAAATGACATAAAGGAAGGCCTCCAACAATCTCATATTTTATATGACCCAACAGGAGAAGAAAGAGCATTACAACTGCATCTCTGCACCTCATAAGTGGTTGCAGGGCTCAAACCAGAGTGCCTCCCTCTACATGCTTGAAGGAGGAGAGGGCCGGTTGTATGTGGCAAGGAGGCTGTGGGGTTTGCCAGTGAGGACATAGGTCTGGCACACCCTTCTGCATCTACACAAGCAGTTGTTGCCCACCAAGACTGTCATTTTATAGGCATGTCTGAATGTGAGGTGCTTCTGGCCCAGTGTGTAGTCTATTTTACCAGAGCCCTTAAGTCCATTCAGGTGTAAAGTGCCTGCAACATCAAAGCATGTGTGCAAAATCACCAGGGGTCTCTGCCCCCTGTTCTGCTGCACCTGAGGACAGTACCCACTAAGCTGATGAAGGATTTGGGCTACAGCACAAGAACAACCCCATGTAGTGTGAGCCTGTGGATCAAGAATATCTGCCTGAGGAATAGAGAGGAGTTGATTTCCTTAAGCAAAGGTGACAGTGACTCTTGTACGCTTTGACAACGGAAGGATGTGTCTGTTTTTTAAGGAGAACAAGAGTAACTGGATTGTGAGTCGGTTGCCTGGTGAAAGTTAAACGACACCAAAATTTTTTGCCAGAAGTGTCAGAGTTGCTTCGGTGGAGGCACATGGACTTCAGCTAAATGTGTAACATTGAAATTGTGTCCATTTGCACTCTGTGCAATGGTTATGGTTATGCGTATGAAAATATCTGGCAGCTTTGTGCAATGAATTAATGTTATAAAGAATTATCTTATTTTGTCATAGTTTTAGTCATGATGTCATTTCCAAATTCAGTTCTGTAGGATTTTGTTTTTCTTTAAAAGATGTATATTCAGGGTAGTATGAGTTGATTAAAAAAAATGTAATTGTGATTTAATACTGCATAGTGTTTGGGTTTTTTTTTTTTAATATACAAAGGTCTTATGAGCTAATAAAACTATTTCAAAGTAAAAATAAAAGAAGGAAAAGTCCCCTTATGTCTTATGTCTTATTCCCAGAGTGACAAATCTACAAGGAGAGATTTGAGGAATATGCTAAAGCTATGGGTACATAAATATTAGAGCTAATGGAAATTAGATAGGATCAATACCCACAGGGCAGAGATTACTTTTACTATCGATTTCACTACAAAAGACTATTCATAACAAATAGCATGGAGGACATGGGGAGTTAGAGAGGAGAAGGGAGTTGGGGGAAATTGGAAGGGAAGGTGAACCATGAGAGACTACGGACTCTGAAAAACAATCTCAGGGTTTTGAAGGGGCGGGGGGTGGGAGGTCGGGGTACCAGGTGGTGGGTATCATAGAGGGCATGGATTGCATGGAGCACTGGGTGTGGTGCAAAAATAATGAATACTGTTATGCTGAAAACAAAACAAAAAAAAGACTATTCAAGAAGAACAGTCTTTGTGATAAGAAAAATACAAAGGTCAGCTAAGTAAATAGTCTTAAGAATCCTAGAGAGTTTTAGTTCACCAGTTTCCTGGCATACCTCACAAGTCCTGAGGTTATTTGGCCTCCTTCTTCATGCAGTGCTTCCAAAATTCAGAAACAACTTTACTCAACCTGTTGTTGATGCCACTGGGTAACTAGTTTCCTGCCCCTAAGCTAAAGATGGAGAAAATCTGCTTATTTTTGCCATTCTAAGTGACATCTGAGTGCCATCTCCTTAAGTGTTTGCAGAGGACTCAAACTCCCCCTCTTTGGGAGGAACCTGTGATGAGATTGTGACTTGCTGTCCTCAAGGTTCTCATTTACATATTCTCAGTCATATGGGCTGACTTATACTGAGAAGAATGTACCTCAGGGTGAAGGACCCCAGGTCAGAACTATAGTACAGCCTATAAGTTTTAACATTCTTTTTATAACCAGCTTATGCTAACTAAGAAACTGTGGCCAGCTGACCATAGATAAGGGAGTCAGCAAACAGCATAACAGGATAACGAATAGCAAAAATCTGTGTTTAACCCAGCTCTTTCTGGCTTCTGTATAATAATGCTTCTAATGCTCTGCTAAGAAATGAAAAATTGCTTAAACCCTCAACTCTAAGGAGCAGGAGGCTGGCTGAGGACAAAGCAAAAGCTGGCGCCTTGCACCCCCCCTTCACCCGCTCCCCCCCATATGTGTAGCATTCCTCGGGCACCCCTGACTGCCATAAAATGATAAATAGTTAACTTGCAGAAATCACAGTCCTGCAGGGTAGGAGTCTCCCTTGGTTTGCAAATGTCCTTGAGATTTACAACAAAGAAGTTACCTTACGTTTGATAGCAGGAATGTAACATTTCACCAGGAGACTCCCAATTGTCTTTATGTTAGTGCCTCATTAGAGGGAAAGTGGCCTTGGCTTGATAGTGACCAGGCCTTCAATATCCTGATAGTGCTTTTTTTCGCATGCGTGCGCTAACCGGCCAGTTCTGCTTCTGTAAGATTGCTTTGTCTGCTTTCGCGCGCGGGTCCCCTGACCCAATCCACTGACGCCAAGTATGCCTGTTCAAACTATCAATCAATCAGCTCAGCCCCACCCGAAACTTGTTTGTATCTGTCTATAAAAATCCTGCACCGACCCAGCTCTGGACTTCTCGGCGTTATGGGCGACGAGCGGCGCAGAGGTCCAGGTTCGAACCTGCAATAAACGACCCTTGCTGCTTGGCTTTGACTCATGTCTCTGGTGGTCTTTTAAGGTGGGGGTAATATTCAGTTGGCATTACAAGGGATGGACCAGCACACCTGCTTGTGTGAAGAAGTTCAAGAATTGTTAGCTGACCTTGTTACTTGACCTTGAGATCTACAAGGCAGCCCCTCTGGAATTGCTCTATGTAACATCTGCTACTCAGATAGAGCACATGAATTGTGACAAAGTTCCACATTGGTCTGGCAGCCTTGACTTAAAAGAAGCTTGGGGTGAAAAGAGTCCTTGACATTCAAGTGTTTTCTTCTCATGGCAGAAGAAAATTGCTGGAGTCCTTCATGGAAATCTCCTGGGCCTATGACAATTTCATAGGTGCAGAGCTTCCCAGCTCCTTTTAATGTAGCCTGTATGCTTATTGTATCAAAGAGAGGGCTTTAGGCCACAGTAGACTTGTTACTTGTGATTTATTTAGTGTATAATGTGCCTTGGTTTGAGAATGACCTTGCCAGAGCTCTGGGATTGGGGTATGATATGTGGTTGTAATTTGATGTTTAAGATATTGTAAATCTGTGGGAAAATTCATCTCATAAGTTGAGACAGTTTCTTATTCTTTTTTTTTTTTTTTTTTTTACAGAATTCCCACAAAGAGGCTGTGTTTGGGAGCAAATAGAGTAACTCACCCATAATAGGTGGATCTGGGTAAACTGGAACATGTGTTCTTCTAGGGTGTATACCATTGCATAGTTCCTTTAAATTCCTAATTAGTTTCAAATGCAAAGCTAACAATTGTTTTGCTGACACAAAATGGGATAAACAAAATTCTGTCTTTCCAGGAAGGAAGGGTCACACCAGGAGAGTACATGATTACAGCTGGGTCATGGGAGGATTCCAGTGATGGGTGATGGAATATGAAGACAATGTGCAGTTGAATGAAGGGTCCTCAAACACCACGTTGTGTCTGAAATGCCACCTGGACTGGATTCCCAGCATTATGAAATGCACAAGTAGATCAGTGCACATGAGAAACTGCTATGGAAAATTCTGGAGCAAACCAAGCATTCCTAAATTTTTTCTTCATTCTATTCCCTATGTATGAAATAGGAAAGAGATTTAGTACCATTGTGTTATGGCAAGAGTTGGCAAACAAGGCGAAGGAAATAATCTCTGATACCCTGGCCTTTTCCATGTTATGGGATTCTTTTAGAGGTCACAGCTTATAGCAAGAGTCTGAGCATGTGTTAGGGGTATGAGAATTGCTGGCAGATGATGGGTGGGGGTAGTAGATGGCTTGGTCAGCTCACACATTACCCTGAGGGGTCCCAGGGAAACAATTTCAGAGGCTCAACAGTGCACAAGGACAAGGGAAGAGATAAAATGTGTATTATAAAGTGTGTAAGATAAGGCAGAGTGGGGATTTGGATGCCATCAAAGATGCTTGCAGCTTTGAATAAAGACAGATATATTTCCACAAATAGCATGGAGGACATGGGGAGTTAGAGAGGAGAAGGGAGTTGGGGGAAATTGGAAGGGGAGGTGAACCATGAGAGACTATGGACTCTGAAAAACAATCTGAGGGGTTTGAAGTGGCGGGGGGTGGGAGGTTGGGGGAACCAGGTGGTGGGTATTATAGAGGGCACGGATTGCATGGAGCACTGGGTGTGGTACAAAAATAATGAATACTGTTAGGCTGAACATAAATAAATAAATTTTAAAAAGGACAGATATATTTCAACTTTTGATACTTCTTAAATCCATGATATAAAATGTTATTGATAATACATCTCTGTTTTTTAAATTTTAGTTTGTTTTTCCAATGTTCCAAGATTCATAGTTTATGCACCACACCCAGTGCTCCACGCAATACGTCATCTCTTAAAGAACTGAAGGCCCTTTTTAGTTTTATATATACATTAACATCATTTATTGTCAAAATGAGGCAGAATTATTCGTGTTCCACATGTAAACCCTGAAAATACTTATACTGAGAAGAATGTACCTCAGGGATGGACCAGCACACCTGCTGTGTGAAGAAGTTCAAGAATTGTTAGCTGATCTTGTTACCTTGTGTCCATTTCCTTGTGACCTTTCACAATCAGTATTTTCAGGGTTTACATGTAGAACATGTACAATTCTGCCTGTTTATGCCAGTACCATGCTGTCTTGGTGATCACAGCTTTGTAGTAAAGCTTGAAACCAGGTAACGTGATGCCCCCAGTTTTATTTTTGTTTTTCAATATTTCCTTAGTGATTCGGGGTCTCTTCTGATTCCATACAAATTTTAGCATTATTTGCTCCAGCTCTTTGAAAAATATCGGTGGAATTTTGATCAGAATGGCATTAAACGTATAGATTGCACTAGGCAGCCCACTCTCACCACTCTTGTTCAACATAGTATTAGAAGTCCTAGCAACAGCAATCAGACAACAAAGAGAAATAAAAGGTATCCAAATTGGCAATGAAGAAGTCAAACTCTCTCTCTTTGCAGATGACATGATTCTTTTTATGGAAAACCCAAAAGACTCCACCCCCAAACTACTAGAACTCATTCAGCAATTCAGCAACATGGCAGGATACAAAGTCAATGTACAGAAATCAGTGGCTTTCTTATACACTAACAATGAAAATACAGAAAGGGAAATTAGAGAATCAATTCCATTTACTATAGCACCAAGAACTATAAGATGCCTGGGAATAAACCTAACCAAAGAGGTAAAGGATCTGTACTTGAGGAACTACAGAACACTCATGAAAGAAATTGAAGAAGACACAAAAAGATGGAAGACCATTCCATGCTCTTGGATCGGAAGAATAAACGTTAAAATGTCTATACTGCCTAGAGCAATCTATACTTTTAATGCCATTCCGATCAAAATTCCACTGGTATTTTTCAAAAAGCTGGAGCAAATAATCCTAAAATTTGTATGGAATCAGAAGAGACCCCGAATTGCCAAGGAAATGTTGAAAAACAAAAATAAAACAGGGGGCATCACGCTACCTGATTTAAAGCTTTACTACAAAGCTGTGATCACCAAGACAGCATGGTACTGGCATAAAAACAGACACATAGACCAGTGGAACAGAGGAGAGAGCCCAGATATGGACCCTCAATTCTATGGGCAAATAATCTTCGACAACACGGGAAAAAATATACAGTGGGAAAAAGACAGTCTCTTCAATAAATGGTGCTGGGAGAACTGGACAACTATATGTAGAAAAATGAAACTCGACCATTCTCTTACACCGTACACAAAAATAAACTCAAAATGGATAAAAGACTTCAACATGAGACAGGAATCCATCAGAATCCTAGAGGAGAATATAGGCAGTAATCTCTTTGATATCAGCCACAGCAACTTCTTTCAAGATATGTCTTCAAAGGCAAAGGAAACGAAAGCAAAGATGAACTTTTGGGACTTCATCAAGATCAAAAGCTTCTGCACAGCAAAGGAAACAGTCAAGAAAACAAAGAGGGAACCCACGGAATGGGAGAAGATATTTGCAAATGACGGTACAGACAAAAGGTTGATATCCAGGATCTATAAAGAACTCCTCAAACTCAACACACACAAAACAGACAATCATCTAAAAAAAAGGGGGCAGAAGAGATGAACAGACACTTCTCCAATGAAGACATACAAATGGCTATCAGACACATGAAAAAATATTCATCATCACTAGTCCTCAGGGAGATTCAAATTAAAACCACATTGAGATATCACCTTATACCAGTTAGAATGGCCAAAATTAGCAAGGCAGGAAACAACATGTGTTGGAGGGGATGTGGAGAAAGGGGAACCCTCTTACACTGTTGGTGGGAATGCAAGTTGGTGCAGCCTCTTTGGAGAACAGTGTGGAGATTCCTCAAGAAATTAAAAATAGAACTTCCCTATGACCCTGAAATTGCACTACTGGGTATTTACCCCAAAGATACAGATGTAGTGAAAAGAAGGGCCATCTGTACCCCAATGTTTATAGCAGCAATGACCACCATCGCCAAACTGTGGAAAGAACCAAGATGTCCTTCAATGGATGAATGGGTAACGAAGATGTGTTCCATATACACTATGGAGTATTATGCCTCCATCATAAAGGATGAATACCCAACTTTTGTAGCAACATGGACGGGACTGGAAGAGATTATGCTGAGTGAAATAAGTCAAGCAGAGAGAGTCAATTATCATATAGACCATTCTTTTATACCACACAAAGATAAAATCCAAAATGGATGTAAGAGTCAGATTTCTGATGGGAGGAGGAGCATCCCAGCATTTTTTCTCTGCTATCCCAGGGCAGAAGACTAATCTTTCAGTGAAGTGGGGATATTTGGGAATACTTTTTTCAGAAGAGTCCCATGTTCACCCTGTGGAAACTCAACCAGATGGCACTTGTCTTCCAAGCACTGAAAACCTGGCCCCCATGCACCTTTGTGACTGCATCTTATGACCTACACCCAACAGTGGGCTGAGAGACATTGTTATATATATCTTACTTCTAGAAAAAGATTTAATTTAAGTGTTTCCTCTTCATCTGTGGATGCAGGATACAGAGAAAGAAAAGTCTCTGGCCATTGGTTCAATAAGGAAGAGAGTTGTTGGCAGGAAGTGGCCTGCTGGACTGCCTAGCCAGCTTCCCTCCATGCTCACAGTAGACCGTGTTCCCTGCCTTTTAGCCGCCTCCTTATTCAACAATCCCAGCACCCCTGTGGAATTCTGCTGCGGTTGTGTTCACTTGATCAGGGGAACTACCCCTCAGGAAGACTCCCAGGCAAGGACCCAGTCACAATGGTGAGGCCCCCAGTGTCTTCCTCCTCAGCACAGTATGGAGAATCTGGTGCCCAAGGTGGTGCTGATCTGAGAAGGAGGTCAGATCCTCGGTGCTGCCTTAGTGTACCTCCCCAGGTGTAATGTCATCCACCCTGAAGGGATGAGCAAGGAGGCAGCTAACTCCACCACCTGGGACCTTGAAAGAACATCATTCCCTTAATGCCCTCCTGGCTGCTCAGCTGAGCAGAAGCTTCTATGGACAAAGAAGAAAGGAATTACCAATGTGCTTGCAATTAGCATTGTTGTTGTTGTTGTTGTTGTTGTTGTTGTTGTTGTTGTTATAGGGTGTCTGACCTGTGCGGCTCCTCACTTCCATCTTGGCCTGAATGATTTCTTGAGGTGGGTCACATAGTATCTGAATTATAATCTTGTAGCTAGCTGCATTTAGAAGGGAGAAGCTCCTTAATTCAAGTGCAAAAACTGGGCAGGTGATTGCATTAGCTGGTGAAGAAAAAGAAATACAATTGGTGTAAGGAAAATAATTTCCCCCTCTAGATCCCTGAAGTCAGTATATGTGCTGCCAAAGCGAGCACTAGATCCCTGAAGTCAGAACTAGACAGGAACCCCAGAGGATTTATGATCTCATCCCACAGTAGTGCCAATGACAATGCCTGACCTTGGAAGCTGTGACTCCCTCATATTGCAGAGCAAGCAGCAGAGGCAGGCCTCGAATACAGGCTTACTGATTGTTAGTTCAGTCCTTTTTAAAACACATTCCCTCCTTCCAAGACTCTCCTGGTGCTGAAATTTACTTTCTTTTTATTTCAAACAAGTAAGTGTGCCTGAATGGAACAACAACTTGTTTTTGTCTTGGATATTAGGGAAGAGAAGATTTTAGTAATCAATTATTAAGTGAATGGTAGAGTCAGATCATTCCAGAGGGCAGAGAATGGGATGGTCAATCTGGAGACAAGGAGTTCACACTATTTATTTATTTTTAAAAGATTTTATTTACTTATTTAACTGAGAGGAAGAGAAAGAGAGAGAGAAAGAGGGAGAGAGGGAGAGAGAGCGCATGAGGAGTGGCAGGGAGAGGGCAAGAGAAAGGCAGGCTCCCTGCTGAGCATAGAGCCAGATGCTGGGCTCCATCCCAGGACCAGGGCACTGGGATGATGACCAGAACCAAAGGTAGACACTTAACTGACCCAGCCACCCAGGAGTCTCAAAGTCACACTATTTATATGTTGGAATATGCTAGCTTGAGATTAAAAACTAAGATTGTGTCATTGGATACAGATATGTTAAAAAGATACACACACTCATACAAACACAACTCCCCAGATAATCTGTTTGAACACATTCTAAGCTTACCCACAAAGTTATGGCTGGCTCTTTTATTCTAGCAGTGATGTGAAAAATATCTTAGAGAAGGTGAGAGGCAAGGACTGGGGCTCTTTCCTGATCCCACTGGACTGTGTGGAGACCTGAAGTAATCACTTTCCCTAGCATTCTCTATCCCTCTAAATCTTTGTAACCCTGCTGTAGTCAAGGAGGTGCCCTATCAGGATGTGATCTGACCCAGATCAAATGTCTAACTATGCAGAGAATTTTTTAAATTTCTTTTCAGCGTAACAGTATTCATTGTTTTTGCACCACACCCAGTGCTCCATGCAATCCATGCCCTCTCTAATACCCGCCACCTGGTTCCCCCAACCTCCCACCCCCCACCCCTTCAAAACTCTCAGATTGTTTTTCAGAGTCCATAGTCTCTCATGGTTCACCTCCCCTATGCAGAGAATTTGAGAGGTTTAAATCAGAGGCAACAGAGAAAAAGGAAGATGTTGAGAAAGTCAGATGAAATAGAAAGACTGAAGAAGACTTGGATCAGTATCAAGGGTAAGAAGTCATGCAAAAAAAAAAAAAAAACCACCCTATAAAATGGATGGCCATAATTATTCTAGATAAATGGAAATCTCACCCCTCCAAGTGTACTCTTTCTATTACAAAATACTGGCAAAACTCCTAGTAAATGAGAAAGACTGGCAGATACAATGAGATCTATTCACTAGTAGATTTAGTGAGTGAGTGAGTGCTGCTTGCCCCCTTGAAGACTTATTATCAGAGACTATGAGAACACTGGCTCTTCTGGAAGTCTCTCCAAACCCTTCTAACTGTAACATTTTATGAGTTTGAATCCAAGAATGAAAAAGCTGGACACAACTGGCACCTGAAAACCTCTGGGGAGAAGGATGTCTGGGAAATACCAGTTATCAGCTTGGCAGCCAAAGCTAGACCATTGACACAGTTAATCTCAGTTCACTGCTATAGCTACTCTTGTGGTATCTGTCAAACTCAAGGATGAGAAGAGACTTGAGAGATCAAGCATTTTGTTGAAGGTCAAAGCACTGGTAAGTGGCAGAGCCATAATTCAGACCAAATCCCAGGACCCCTTTTTTCTGAAACACAGATCACAGATAAGGAGAGAGATTTCAGTGGAAAACTCTTAAAATTTGCCCGCAATAATTTTTTTAAAGATTTAGTTATTTGACAGACAAAGAGAGAAATCACAAGTAGGCATAGAGGCAGGCAGAGAGAGAGAGGGAAGCAGGTTCCCTGACGAGAAGAGAGCCCAATGTGGGGCTCTATCTCAGGACCCTAAGATCATGACCTGAGCCGAAAGTAGAGGCTTAACCCACTGAGCCACCCAGGTGCCCCAGCCTAGAATAATTTTTAAAACTTACAGAGTTTTGGGCACTGAGAAAAAAAGCATGGGCTTTGGAGATGGGGTTGAGGTGAGAGCAAGGTCACAAACAGAGGAAAAGCAGGAAAGCCACTTCAGTTCACCTAGTTCTCAACAGGGTACTTACCAGAGCTTGTGCCTGTCTGATGAGAAATGATACTCACCCTTATAGCAGTAAAGAGCCAGAGTCCCCGGCAGGACATTCAGGGATAGCCTCATGGTTTATTTTCTTTGGTTTCCAGCTTTAGTGAAAGGTGAGCAACTAGGAGATAAACTCAGGATACTGGGGAACTCAGGACAATTTATACCTATGGTCACGGGCCTGCTTTAAGCTCTCCATTCCTCTCTCAGGGCTCATGCAATCCATCAGTGTCAGAGACCCCAATGTTATGGTCACAGTTCCTGTTTATAGGCATTGCTGGCAACATGCACCTCTTCTTTGTAGCAAAAACTGAGGTTGTAGTTATTTTTTTTTAATTTAATTTTATTTTTTCAGTATTCCAAGATTCCCTGTTTATGCACCACACCCAACCAACTTTTGTAACAACATGTACAGGACTGGAGGAGATTATGTTAAGTGAAATAAATCAACCACTGAGGTTGTAGTTTTACAAATGTATAGCCAAATAGCTGATGCAAACTCCTACTGGATGTTAGTTCCTGAACTGCAGGGGCAGCCTCTGGTTTTGCTCATCTCTACTTAACATAGTGCCTGGCACACAAGAGAGGAAAAGCAAATATTCTTAGGATAAATAAATGACTATGAATCAACAAACCACTAAACTTATTTAGGGAGCATCTTCAATATGAAACAATGCCTGCTATGCCAAGTTTCCCTTCGGGCAGGTGAGGGAGAGAGGTTAGTAGCATGGTGACCCCAGTGAGAGAAATGAGTGGATTTTGGCATCCCAAGAGAAGACAATGCCAAGAGGAAGACTATCTACTCAATACTCATTTCCTACTCTAAGCTATTATTTTAATAAATATCAAAATATATTTGAAAATAAATCAGGTTTTACATGGAGAAAAAGAAGGTCTTCCTTAGTTTTACTTGACAACTGGTAGGGTCACCCATCAGAGTCACCAGGGTCCAAGCAAGCAATAGGGTCACCAGAAGGGCTCTTTCTTTGCCTCTTCCCCAGTATGAGCAGCATGCTCTATGTAAACACAGGGGAGGTGTGGAAAAATTCTAACTAAAAGCATTGGAAAGTCAGTCTGGTTATCCAGAGGAGCATATGGGAGAGCCATTCAAGAGTATATAGAATTGTGACTTGAAGAAATGGCAAAGGAGGGACCTCGAGTGAGCATCAGGAGGGGAGATGAGAAGGCATAAACCATTTTCCTTGGGAACATCAGGTATGCAGGTTAACCTGAAACATATAATACATACAGCAGGGCATGGTAGCAGAGGGAAGGCTATGTGACTGGAGAGACAGGACGGGCCAAATCAAGGAGAGCTTCCATTGTACTCTGTGGGATGTGGGGGCAGAATGGTGGTGGGGTGAGACACATCTAGATTTATTGGCATTAGTGTTTCCATGTTGGGTTTCAGATCTCATGTCAAAATCACGTGGACTGTTCACACCCATTATGACAGCTATGGTAAAAAGAAAAAAGAGAGAGAAAGAGAGAGAGAGAGAGAAGTGTTGGCAGGGATGTGGAGCAATAGGAACCCTTGTGCATTTAGGTGGGAATGGAAAATGGTGCAGCCTCTGAGGAAAAGTGCCTGGAGATCCCTTCAAAAATTAAAAGGAAAGTTCATATGATCAATCGAGTTCACCTCTTAGTCCCTATGCAGAAGAATTGAAAGGAGGGTCTCAAACACATTTTTGTGTACCCATGTTTATAGTAGCATTATCCACAATAGCCAAGAGTGGAAAGAACCCAGTGTTTATGGGCAGATGAATAGATAAAGAGATTGTGGTACATACATATAACATAGGATTATTCACATTCAGAAGTACAAAGCAAGGGAAACCTGTCACATGCTACACCAGAGGTGAACCTTGAGGACAGTACACTAAGAGACAGAAGCCAGTAAAAGGAGAAAATACTGATAATTCCACAAATATGAAGTTCCTAGAGTAATCAGTTTCATAGAAATATAGAGTAAATGGTGATTGCCAGTAGTGGGGGAAGTAAAATCTCATGTTCAATAAAAATATCATCATAATAACAGTGGGCTGATGATATCTGGAAACATACCACTGTAATCCTCCCTATATGTCCTTTGTGTTGTAAAAACTCCTGTGACCAGTAATAGTATGGCAATTAAAAGAGAGCACTAATTTTTGCTTGCCAGCTATGGACAGAGAATGTGGAAACATAATTTATCAACTTCAATGATTACTCCAAATCTACAAGCTATTACATTTGAGTCAACTAACTTGTTCAGTCTTGTTCATTTGAATGCCAATATGTCTTGGCATGTGAATTGAAAAGTAACAAAGTGGTGTTTTCAGTCAGGGAAGGCTGGGGGTGGTGATGACATGTCGGATGGAACAGAGGTAAATGACAGTGAAGTTTTCTGTTTGATCTCAGTTTCTGACTCAGTTTAATTCTCCTGGGTGATGATCCTCAAGCTACTTTCTTCCTTTCTTTTCCAGTTCTCTTCTTTTTTTACTCTTTTAAAAAGATAATTTACTACACAACACCAAACGGTGGTAGGGATGTGGAGCTCAGGAACTCTCATTTACTGCTGCTGGGAATGCAAAATGGTACAGCTACTTTAGAAAACAGTTTGGTAAGTTTTTTTTAAAGATTTTATTTATTTATTTATTTGACAGTGAGAGATCACAAGTAGGCAGAGAGGCAGGCAGAGAGAGAGAGAGAGAGAGAGAGACAGGCTCCCCACTGAGCAGAAAGTCAGATGCCAGGCTCAATCCCAGGACCCTGGGATCATGACCTGAGCCAAAGGCAGCAGTTCAACCCACTGAGCCACCCAGATGCCCAGTAGTTTTTTTTTTTTTTTTAAATAGAAGTAAACACAGTCTTACCATACAACCCAGCTATTGTGATTCTTAGTCTTTATGCAAAGGAGCTGAAGGCATGTCTACACAAAATATGCACATGATGTTCATAGCACTTTCATTCACAGTTGCCCATATTTGAAAGCAATCTAGATTTCCTTCAGTAGATCAATGAATAAAGAAACTGTGGTACCTTCAGACAATGGAATATAGTTCTAACATTCTATGGAATTGATCTCTTAAGGAAGAGCTGTAAGCCATGAAAAGATATGAAAGAACTTCACATAAATATTACTAAACAAGAGAAGCCAACCTGAAGAGTTGCGTGTGTATGATTAGAACTCTATGACATCCTGGGAAGGCAAAGTTATGGAGACAGTAATATCAGTGATTTCCATGGGTTGGGGAGGAAAGAAGGATGCATATGCAGAGTGCAGAGAATTTGCATGTCAGTGACACTACTGTGTATGAGACTATGATGCTGGATATTTGACATTATCTGTCTGTCAAAACCCATCTAATGTATATCCTGAGTGAAATCTAATGTAAATTACTGACAATGAGTGGTTAGGAGTGGTTTTGAGAAATGTACCATAAGCTGTGGTATGTTTATGGTGTGAGAGGCTGTGCACATGTGGAGGTGAGGGACACACCAGGACTCTATGCTCTGCTTGATTTTTCTGTGAACCTAACACTTCCCTAAAACAATAAAGGCTATTTTTTTAAAAAGGAACCATTGTGTTAAAGCATTCTCTTTCAGCAAGAAAATAATCAGAAAAAAATGAATCAATAAAAATGTCACCACATAGAGATAGTTGATCAAGGCAAGAAAATCTAAGATGATCTACTAAAAAAAATATATTAGAACTCATAGAAGTTCATTATGTAGCTGAATATAAGATCAGCCTGTAAACACTAATGACTTTCCTATTAGCCTCTAAACACCATTCAAATCATGGGGAAAAAAAAAGATGCCATTGGGAACAGAACGATAGCAGCAACAAAAATATGTCAGAATAACATAAGTGGAAATAAGCAAAATGTTAAGGATCAAATCATGAAATGTTACTTAAGATGTAAAAAGGAATCTTAAAAAATAGGGGCATATACTTTGTGCCTAAAGGAAATAGTAGAACATTTAAGGATGTATACTCTCCTCAAATTACTTTACATATCCAATCCAGCCCCATTCAGAATCATCATCAGGCAGTGTTACACTGTGTGTTGAATTCTGAAGTATTGGTTCTTTCAAAGTAGAATGTATTCATTCACTGAGAAGCATGAACAGTGTGTAAGGATACAAATTTAGGGTCCAACTACTGGGTTCAAGCTCAGTTGTTATGCTTTGTACTTGTGGACACATCAGCAAGATGCTGACCCTCTAAGCCTGGTGCCTCATCTATAAAATAAGTTGATAACAATAGTGCCTACCTCATAGGATTTATGTTAGGATAAATGAATTACTACAGGAAAAACACTCAGCATAGTATCTGGCAGTAATGTCTTCTATCATACTTAGGTAACAAAAAGGAAAATACACAAGTAAAATGTCAAACAAAATAAATAATCTCACTGCCAAGTCAAATATCAAACTGAATCTAACTGACTCCACCCATGAGGAATGTTTATTTATCCTAAATGCTAACAAAGTGTGCTTCAGAATTTGTTTTTGGTTCCTTTGGGATTTCTATCATGTTAAATGGGGTTTTGCTCATTTAAAATTTTCCCACAGTACCCTTCAGTGGCTTAATTTTTTGTGTATGATCACATTGAAATGGATTTTATGATTTTAAATTCCTAAACACTGTATCTCTAGTTTCTATCTCATCGATCTCTGCTCTAATCTTGATTATTTCCCTTCTTGTGTGGAGTTGGCTTAATTTGTTGTTGATTCTCCAGTTCTTTAAGGTGTAAATACAGCTGATGTATTCTGGATTTTTCAATTTTTTTGAGGAAGGCTTGGATGGCTATGTATTTCCCCTTTAGGACCACCTTTGCTATATCCCAGAGGTTTTGGACCAAACTGTCTTCATTCTCATTGGTTTCCATGAATTGTTTAAGTTCTTCTTTGATTTCCTTGTTGATCCAAACATTCTTAAGCAAGGTGGTCTTTAGCTTCCAGGTGTTTCAATTCCTTCTGAAACTTTTCTTGTGGTTGAGCTCCAGTTTCAAAGCATTGTGATCTGAGAATATGCAGGGAATAATCTCAATCTTTTGGTATCCATTGAGTCCTAATTTTTGACCCAGTATGTGGTCTATTCTGGAAAAAGCTCCATATGCTCTCAAGAAGAATGAGTATTCTGTTATTTTAGGGTGGAATGTTCTGTATATATCCATGAGGTCCATTGGGTCCAATGTGTCATTCAATGCTCTTGTTTCTTTATAGATTTTCTGCTTGGATGATCTATTACTGAGAGTGGTATGTTAAGATCCCCTACTATTAATGTATTCATATCAATATGACTCTTTATCTTGATTAACAGTTGTCTTATGTAGTTGGCTGCTCCCATATTGGGGGCATAAATATTTACAATTGTTAGATCTTCTTGGTGAATAGACCCTTTAAGAATGATGTAGTGTCCTTCTGTATCCTGACTATAGTCTTTAATTTAAAAAATAATTTATCTGATATGAGAATCACTACCCCAGGCTTCTTTTGAGGCCCATTGGCATGAAAGATGCTTCTCCATCCCTTCACTTTCAGTCTGGATGTATCCTTAGGTTCAAAATGGGTCTCTTATAGACAGCATATGGATTGGTCCTGTCTAGAAGCTGGTTTTTTGAAAGAATCAGTAAGATCAATAAACCATTGGCCAAACTAATCCAAAAAAGAGAGAGAAGACCCAAAATTATAAAATTATGAATGAAAAGGGAGAGATCATGACTAACACCAAAGAAATAGAAACAATCATCAGAAATTATTATCAGCAGCTATATGCCAATAAGTTAAGCAACCTAGGTGAAATGGTTGCACCTTGAAACCTATAGACTTCCAAAACTGAATCAGGAAGAAATTGACAACCTGAATAGACCAATATCTAGTAATGAGATTGAAGCAGCGATCAAAATCTTACCAAAAAACAAGAGCCCAAGACCTGATGGATTCCCTGGGGAATTCTACTAAGCTTTCAAAGAACAATACCTATTCTCCTGAGGCTGTTTCAAAAAACTGAAGCAGAAGGAAAACTTCCAGACTCTTTTTATGAAGCCATCATTACCCTGATTCCCAAACCAGGCAAAGACCCCACCAAAAAGGAGAATTTCAGACCACTATCCCTGATGAATATGGATTCTAAGATTCTCAACAAGATCCTAGCCAACAGGATCCAACAGCACATCAAAAAGATTATCCACCATGACTAGGTGGGATTTATCCCTGGGTTACAAGGGTGGTTCAACATTCGCAAATCAATCAGTGTGACAGAACAAATCAAAAAGAGAAGAGAGAAGAACTACATGGTCCTTTCAGTTGATGCAGAAAAAGCAGTTGACAGGATACAGCATCTGTTCCTGATTAAAACGCTTCTAACTATAGGGATAAAAGGAACGTTTCTCAACTTCATAAAATCTATCTATGAAAAACCCACAGCAAATATCATCCTCAAATGGGAAAAGCTGACAACCTTCCCTTTGAGATCAGGAACACGACAAGGATGCCCACTCTCACTACTCTTGTTTAACATAGTGTTAGAAGTCCTAGCAACAGCAATCAGACAACAAAGAGAAGTCAAAGGTATTCAAATTGGCAATGAAGAAGTCAAACTCTCTCTCTTCACAAATGACATGATACTTTTTATGGAAAACCCAAAAGACTCCACCCCCAAACTACTAGAACTCATACAGCAATTCAATAATGTGGCAGGATACAAAATTAATGTACAGAAATCGGTTGCTTTCTTATACACTAACAATAAAAGTACAGAAAGGGAAATTAAGAGAATTGACTCCATTTACTATAGCACCAAAACCATAAGACACCTGGGAATAACCCTAAACAAAGAGGTGAAGGATCTGTACTCAAGGAACTATAGAACACTCATGAAAGAAATGGAAGAAGACACAAAAAGATGGAAGACCTTTCCATGCTCTTGGATCAGAAGAATAAACATTGTTAAAATGTCAATACTACCTAGAGCAATCTATACTTTCAATGCCATTCCGATCAAACTTCCACTGGCATTTTTCAAAGAGCAAACAATCCTCAAATTTGTATAGAATCAGAAGAGACCCTGAATTGCTAAGGAAATGTTGAAAAAGAAAAACAAAACTGGGGCATCACATTACCTGATTGCAAGCTTTGCTACAAAGCTGTGATCACCAAGACAGCCTGGTACTGGCACAAAAACAGACACATAGACCCGTGGAACAGAGTAGAGAGCCCAGATATGGACCCTCAACTTTATGGTCAACTAATCTTCAACAAAGTGGGAAAAAATATACAGTGGGAAAAAGTCTGTCTCTTCAATAAATGGTGCTGGAAAATTGGACAGCTATGTGTAGAATAATGAAACTCAACCATTCTCTTACACCATATCATATAGAGAATTTTGGCATATATATTCATCAGGGACATTGACCTATAATTCTCCTTTTTGGTGGAGTCTCTAACTGGTTATCCCGTAATGAAATTGAAGCAGTAATCAAAAACCTCCCAAAACACTAGAATCCAGGGCCAGATGGTTACCCAAGGGAATTCTACCAAACATTTAAAGAAGAAATAATACCTATTTTTCTGAAGCTGTTTAAAAAAACAGACACAGGAGGAAAACTTCAAAACTCATTCTATGAATTCAGCATTATCTTGATCCCAAAACCAGGCAAAGACTCCATTTCACTATTAAAATGAAAATTTTGAAGAGTGTCTGGCTGGCTTAGTCAGAAGAGTATGAAGCTATTGATCTTAGGATTGTTAATTCAAGCCCCATGTAGGTTGTAGAGATTATTAAAAATAAATAAGCTTTAAAAAATAAATTTTTTGAAAAATCCAGGAATTTTTTAGAAATGAAAGGAATGGCAATATTGAAGAGGAGATGCAAAAAAATGATCAATGAAAAATTTAGTCAAATATATGTTAAATGTGGCAAATTATCTCAGATCCACACCACCCCAAATAAAGGAGTAACATATATTTTAATAGAGGAATTATTGGATTTCCTTATGGAATTAACTATATATTAAGTGCAAGACATAAAAGATGTGAAAAAATATCAATATATTCCTGAGAATAAGATTCTATCATAGAATCCAAAGGCCATAAGACATTCAAACAAAAACCAAGCCTTATGAGCTGTGCATCTGCTCTGAAGAAAGATTTTGAGAGGAGGTGATGACTGAGTTGGATTTTGAAGGACAAAGAGGATGTGGGTGACAGAATGGAGAAACCAAGGCCCTCTGTGAATGAAAACAAAATGAGTTCTGTGCACCAAGTGACACAGATATCCACACTCTTGCCAGCACCTGTCTGCACTGAAACTCTACTCACTGTACACTTAGTGGGAGGCTAACTAGCACTAGAGGTTTTTTTTTTCCACCAGGTAAATGCTTTTGGTGATTTCTCTAACACTGAGTTTCTCACAAAAGGCTTTGTTGACATTGAATCATGTCAGTTGAGGTTGAAAAGTCTTTTTTGAATAGATGTCATAACCATCCCAAGTTGTTTAAGAACAGCCCTAGTCTCTACCCACTCATTGCTAATAGCACTCCACCCACCCCATGGGGACACCCAGAACATCTCCAGACATTGACAAATGCCTACAGGTATACATGGAAGAAGAAGGTCACTCAGCTTCAGTAGAAAATTGCTGTTCTCACAGTGCAATTACTTTATGTCAGTTCACCCATATACTCCTTGTAATTCCCCTGAGGACTAGAGGGTCATAACTGTGCATATCTACAGATAGCAGAAAAAGGTGGGCATGTAGTGGAGGGGAAATGACCAATTCAATACAGAAGATAATGGTGTAGATATCCAAAGATCCATATGAACTGTCAGAAGTCTATGGGGATTAAATACCTAAATACACAATTTATGGCATGGCCGCGTTAAATAAAGTTCATCATTTTAGTGAATAAGACAAGGAGACTTCACTGGAGGTGACACGTAATACAGGGATGGCTTCCAAATCTGGCTTGTGACCCCAAGTCATGCATCTGGGAGAGATTGGATCAAAGTTACATTGGCTCAAGATAATGATTACTTCTGGGGAATAGGTAGATTCAGGTGGCCCAGTCCATGCATGGCCTGGACTCCCACTTCCTCTTGTCCTCACGAGCCCTCTCCCTGTTGTGACACCAAAATCCTCATCCAGGTGCATAAACAAGATAGTGTTAGTACCAGAATGACAGTCTGGTGACTGGGTTTTGTGTGAGGTTTGATCCCTGACTTCAATAAAGATTCAAATTTAAATATGCTTCACTTTATAAATAGACCTAGTAATAAAACATGTAATATAGTCAGTGAAATCTTTGTATAAATACCAATATACCCTGGAAAACAGTTACACAACTATTAATTAAGTGCTTACTGTATCATTGCAATCACCCAAAGATCAGAAGTGCACAGGCAGTACCTTGTAGGAACATAACAGGGAGGAAGGGCCATAGGCTCAAGATCCCAGAGATGTCAGGAGAGAGCTGCACACAGAAAGGCAAGGAGTCTTGGCAAGGGCTATCCCTAGAGATTTGGAGTCAGGGAAAGGCACAAGAAGAGAGTTGTCTTTGATATGACATTGGGAAGGAATAAGGAGTTTCAACCCGGTGGGACTGAGGCAAGGACTATGGTGAGGGGAATCCACAGAGAGCAAAGGTCTCAGTAGAAAACTGGTGGGCCTACACAGAAATCAACCTGGAGTACACATAGGGCAGTCATGTGAGTCAAGATCACAAGAATCCAGTTGAGCCATAAGAGGAAAGCCCATAGGGCTCAAACTAAGGAGGTCAATAGTGTTGAGAACTGTTTCTCACCTAGAACACCTGGGTCCTTACCCTGGCTGCCACCCACAAGTGTGAGATAATGGTCAAATTACATGACCTCCCTGGTCCCATTGTCTGCAGCCAGGGCCAGAAGATACACCCACTTCATGGGGAGGTCTTGGGAGAGAGTACATGACCTCCAGCTGCCCATGACATGGATCCAGGCAATTGGAGTCTCTTCACCTATGTCCCCTTTCCTTCAAATGTAGGTTCCACTTGCCTGCTTCACTCCCAGAAGCTGCCCCAATCAGATGATGTTGAAACCATCTGTACTGAGTATGTGACTGAACCCACTTAAAGCCTCTCTGTAAACTTTTGGATTCTGGTATGTCAGTGTAGAAATCGACCCATCTTGTAGCTATACCCAAGACAACTCTTGAATGTGAGCTTCCTAGATCATTTAACCTGCTACATACCAACCAGAGTTACTGGCCTTTTCTTGGGTTTCTCCCTACCCTCTGTGTACAGGGGCTACCTTCAAATTACAGCCAGAACAATGCAGAGGAAGTTGCCAACCAAGGAAGGTTGACCATACATCTCAGTTTTCTCAGAAGAGTCCTGGTTTATGTTGCTCTCCTGGAGTCCATTTTGTGAAGTCTCTCACACTCTAAAGTACCTTCTTTGGGCCAATAAATCTCATCATCATCCTTTGCATTTTTTGGTTGTTGTCAAGATTAAATAAGGTTTGCTCCAGTGCCTTGCCTTGAAGGAGTGTTCTATTATTATTTGCAATTCGTGTTTTGTTGAATTTTGAAAATGGGCAAACACTCATTTCTGCTGGGTTTTGAGAAGATTAATAAACCAACAGTATGTGGGATACATTTGACAGAAAATTTCTGTGTAATTATGCCTCAAAAAAACTCTTCCAAAAAGAAGTCAGAAAAGTACCAAGTAAGCATGGATCAAAATAGAGTGCTTTTTATTCAAACACAGGACCTTTACCTCAGATCTCAACAGGACCTTCTCTAGCTCTTTCAGGAAATGTGAAGTTCAACCAAGTTTCCAATAGTCTCTGACTATGCTAATATTCCTTCAATATCTATTATAAGAGCTTTTTCAATTTTATAAAATGAATCACTGGCAGCTGACATGTTCATGGCAACTGCTCTGTGCCTAGCTCCGTTCTGAGGACCTATGACAATAACAGGACTATTCTAGGTTTACAAAGAGATACAGCCATGAATTCTCCATACCAGGCTTGGCCAATGCCAAGGGATGTTCCTGATCTAGGAATGGCTAGATAATGTGAACAGCAAACCTCTCAATGCCTTCAAGATGTCTCAAAGGCCATGACTTTTCCTATCATTGCTGGCGTATGTAAGTCCCTTCCTCACTAATTTCTAGAGATTGGCATGATCATAATGAGGAAGAGGTTCATTCCAAAGAATGTGCCTGAGGTTAACATCCCAACAGCCCCTCAGGTGAGGGGCAGAACTGGTTTTATGAAAAGAGTAAAAAAAAAAATTGGGCCATCTTCTCTTCAAATACTGCAAAGTTGATTCATACCAGTAACTTACAATTTAAAATCACTTAAAGATCATCTAAATTTTAAAATAATTTCTTGATAGGCTTTTGTGCTGATGCATGAAACAATGAGAAAGGTAGCTTTCATTGCATATTATTACTTTTATGAAGTATAGCAAGACCTGATATGACAAAATACTGGTGTACATTTACATAGGTCTTGCATGAGCCAGAGGACATGTCAAAAATAACTCTCCCTTGCTGCATACATTCTCTCTCTCACATGACACAAGGTATTGGGAGTAAAATCTGCACGTGTACAAATTCACCTATACACCAGTTTGTCATAATAGGGGATCAATAGGTGTCATACCAACACCCAAACTGAAGGTTCCTTCATTCCTCTAGTTTTTGAGCAGCATTTGGGGACCTGACTTAAAGCCCCCTTTGGGAAGAGAAAACATCAGGCTAGCTACACATGCATTCTTACCTTTTGGTTTCTCCTGTCTCTTGTCAACACTGTCTTGCCAATGAGTCCTTTGTGGGTTGAGTTTACTGTTTCTTGATTCTTTTGAGAATGATTATCATCTGCAATGGAGCAAACATGAAGGTAAAAAAAAAAAAAGAAAGATACACTTCTTATTGTGGCCACCATGTAAATGATGTGGGACTTTATTTTACTTTATTATTTTATAGTACTTTATTTTATTTTTTACTGAATAAGAAACCTCTACAGACACCTGTTTCCCAGCAGGTAACAGGGCAATGTCATAATATCTTGGGCACTAGTGAGAGTCCCATTAAGACCTAGCCAAAAAGTCTTTCATTTCATCACTAAAGCCCTTCATTGGAACGAAGACTGGCAGCAATTGTCAACAAAGGGAAAGTACACACATAAGAACATCACCTTCTTTCCTATATCTAGCCTCTCCCTAAGTTAGTGTTGATCTTGGCTACTTATGCTGGAGCTGAATTATGGGAAAAAATAACCCAAATAATCCAAACAGCAACTGCTACATTCAAGAGTCATTAACTCATGTCTCTGTCTTTCTCATCGATTTCTTTTTCATTTTTTTAAACTTGAGCCAACTTTGTTTCTCTTGTTCCTTTTACCATCCTATTGTCCCTGCTTAAACTGATGTGGTTTTTCTTTTTGTGTAGAATGAAGCTATCCTGTGTCTCTCTTGACACCCAGAAGCACACTGTGTGCTTTCCTTATCTTACCAAATACCAAGTGCTCCAGAGCCACTGTACCTGCTGTTCCCTCTGCCTAGAACATTCTTTCCTAGATCTTCTCCTTGATATCATGGTCCACTCATCCAGGATTCAAAGTCCATCCTCCTGGAGCTGGCCTGGACCTCTGTACAGGATGCTGTCCCATGTGGTTGTTTCGTGATTCTGTGCAACAGATACTTTCTGACGTCACTCATTCTGTTACGGGCATGTTTGTTGTCTTTCTTATAGAAGTAAGATTTCCAAGGTCAAATTCCTGGTGGATCAACTGAATCTGGGTTACATAGCACAGGCCCCAGTCATGGGGAAAGCTCGTGGTTACTACTGAACAGTGGGTGGATGGATGGATGGATGAATGGATGGACAGATGGCTGAATGGAACCTCTCATTTATTCCTAATTACCTTGTTTGAAGCCTGGATAAGTTCTTCACAGAGTATCATCCTTGCAAAACCAGGTATGATATTATTACTGCTCATTTGAGAAATGAGGAAAAGGAAGATTGAAAGTTTCACTTGCCTGAGGACACTTTGTGATTAGGTGTTGCCTTCAAGATTTGAATCCACATATGCTTGAGCCCAGACCTGGTCACATTTCCTTCACTCACACTCCCTTTGCTGAGCAACTATTTGCTCTATAGCTTCACATCATCTTTTGAATCAGTGGGGGAAAAAAATTCTAAACAACTAAAAAAATTTCATAGATTTATAATAGACTGAATTAATGAAATTGAATTAAATGAGATATTCTTTGCAAAAAGAGCCTTCAGAGAGAATAAGACATTGTGATTATTTTTTAAATTTTTGTTTATTTTTTAAATTTCTTTTCAATGTTCCAGAATTCATTGTTTATGCACGACACCCAGTGCTCCATGCAATATGTGCCCTCCATAATACCTATCACCAGGCTCACCCAACCTCCCACCCCCTTCTCCTCCAAAACTCTCAGATTGTTTTTCAGAGTCCACAGTCTCTCATGGTTCACCTCCCCTTCCAATTTCCCTCAATTCCCTTCTCCTCTCTAACTTCCCCTGTCCTTCATGCTATTTGTTATGCTCCACAAATAAGTGAAACCACATGATAATTGACTCTCTCTGCTTGACTTATTTCACTCAGCATCATCTCTTCCAGTCCTGTCCATGTTGATACAAAAGTTGGATATTCATCCTTTCTTATGGAGGCATAATTCTCCATAGTATATATGGACCACATCTTCCTTATCCATTCATCTGTTGAAGGGCATCTTGGTTCTTTCCACAGTTTGGCGACTGTGGCCATTGCTGCTATGAACATTGGGGTACAGATGGCCCTTCTTTTCACTACATGTATCTTTGGGGTAAATACCCAGTAGTGCAATTACAGAGTCATAGGGAAGCTCTATTTTTAATTTCTTGAGGAATCTCCACACTGTTTTCCAAAGTGCCTGCACCAACTTGCATTCCATCAACAGTGTAAGAGAGCTTCCCTTTCTCCACATCCTCTCCAATACACATTGTTTACTATCTTGTTAACTTTGGCCATTCTAACTTGTGATTATTTCCTAAATATCAAGTACTCTGACTAAAGTGTCTATGGGCCAGAGCAGTCTGTCCTCAAGAGAAAGTATGTGTATTGCACTGAGCCTAGATGGTGTGCTAAGGGAGCAGGACCCCACAAATAGGATAGGAAGCTTTATGAACCTTGAAGAAGGAGGAGGGAGGGGTGCAAGCAGATTGAAGACCACACTAATAAAAGAACAAGGATGACAACACAAGCTCACTCTGTTGTAATAGGATTAGTTAGCAAGAACTTTTGCATTAATTTCATCTAAAGCCATGTATCATTACTGCATTTCCAAAATTGTTTTTGATCCAACTAGCTCTGTCTCCTAGGTTTCTTTTTTTTTTTTTTTAATTTTATATTTTTATCCCCAGGGGTACAGGTCTGTGAATCGCCAGGTTTACACACTTCACAGCTCTCACCATAGCACATACCCTCCCCAATGTCCATAACCCCACCCCCCTTCTCCTTCACCCCCCTTCTTCATCCAAGTGAGCATGGATGAATACTAAAACTTAGTTAGACCTTACTGCATACCTCTTACTGATTCCCAACCCCCTTCCCCCCAGCAACCCTCAGTTTGTTTTGTGAGATTAAGAGTCTACAAACAGAGCACAAGCTAGCTGGATTGCAGCTGATTCTTGCTGTCATTTCCTGTTCCAAAGCCAGGTTCGTCGTGTGACCATTCCCTCATTTATGGGAGGGATGAAGGTAGTGAGCAGGAGAATAAAAGGAGGACTCCTAGGTGCTCATCACCAAAGTGAGTTCCTTCCTCCCTGACGCACCAGACAACCAGAGCTGCCTTCAGCCATGAAGTTGCTGAGGGTCCTTGTGCTGATTGCCCTCCCCTTTTCCTGCTTTGCAGGTGAGTTTTGTCTGGGGAGGACAGTCTTTGGAGAGAAGATTGTGTCAGTGCCCTGTGGAAGACCTCCTGTTCCCCAAAGTCCAGTGCAGAGCATCTCATTTCTCCAGTGTCTTCTGTTTCATGGTTACTAGTGTTTGGCTTCTCTGGGCTATGGAGGTAGTGGGTGGGGAGGGGGTGCACATGAGTTCGGGTTTAAAGGAAATCCTAGATCCTGAGCTTATTCTGTTAGAATTGAGAACTCAGGACCATTTACCATGATCTCTCTGAATGTGTGTCTCCTGGGATGTAAGAAGATGACCAACATCCTAGGGACACCCAAAAATGGCTTCATACCTACATAACTGAGAGCACTTTTGCATGTTTTCTTCCAGGTTCTGGATGCCCATTACTGGAAGAAGTGGTTAACAAAACAATCGATCCTCGAGTGAGCATGGATGAATACCAAAACTTAGTTAGACCTTACTACATACCTTTTACTGATTCTGAGGAGGCCATGGGACAACTGAAGCAGTGTTTTCTCAGCCAGTCAAATGAAACTCTGAGCAATGCTGCAAAGCTGCCGGTAACTATGTTTTCTTATGCTGAGCTTTCAATCCACTGAAGAGGGATAAGCAGGTTTTAAATTGGTCACTCATTATGCCACAGCAAGTGTTACACATGTTTTATTTTATTTCCGTGAATTTAATTGTAGGTGCATGTGAATACTTTGACATTGAGAAAAGGTCCCAGTACTGACTTGCTCCTTCACTTTGTGGAATTTTAAGGGAATGTAAATGAAAATGCCAAAGAGGGAAAAGAACACACACACACACAACACTTTCTTTTTTCTTTTTTTTTTTATTATGTTATGTCAGTCACCATACAGAACATCATTAGTTTTTGATGTAGTGTTCCATGATTTATTGTTTGAATATAACACCCAGTGCTCCATGCAATACATGCCCTCCTTAATACCCACCACCAGGTTAACCCATCCTCCCATACCTCTCCCTTCCAAAACCCTCAGTTTGTTTCTCAGAGTCCATAGTCTCTCATGGTTCCTCTCCCCATTCGATTTCCCCCCTTTCATTTTCCCCTTCCTTCTCCTAATGTCCTCCACGCTAGTCCTTACTTTCCACAAACAAGTGAAACCATATGGTAATTGACTTTCTCTTCTTGACTTATTTCACTTAGCATAATATCCTCTAGTCCCATCCCTGTTCATGCAAAATCTGGGTATTCATCCTTTCTGATGACTGAACAATATTCCATTCTATATATGTGATGAAGTTCTAGAACCTAGGTGAGGTTCAGAGCCGACGGCTAAGAAAGAATTCTTAAGACGTCTCTGGTGCAAAAAGGTGGTTTATTAAAGTATGGGGACAGGACCCATGGGCAGACAGAAATGCTGCCTTGGGGATGTGAGGAGTGGCTGATTATATACATAGAAGTTGGGTAGGTGAGGACAAAGGGGGTGTTCAGAAGGGCTTATCAAGGTAAAGAAGACTGTCAGGATATTGAAGTCCTGGTTACAATCAAGCAAAGGCTGTTTTTCCTCTAATGAGGCACTAACATAAAGACAATTGGGAGTTTCCTGGGTGCTTTCTATCAAGCACCCTTGTTAGTGAGATTTAGGTTTAGAAGAAATTTAACTTTATTTACATTCCCTTCTACCTCAGGCTCCTTCAGTTTTATTTATGGAGGGGAGGGCAATATTAGGGCTTGAGGAACTGAGTTGTTCATCTCTGGAAATTGGGCTATTGATAAGGTAACTTCTTTATTGTAAATCTCTAGGACATTTGTAAACCAAGGGAGACTCCTGCCTTGCAGGATTGTGATCTCTGCAAGTTAACTATTTGATTTTCTTTTAGGGCAGTCAGGGGTGCCTGAGGAATGTCACACATATTACTGAGGGGAGCGAGGGGAGCAGGTGGAGAGGGGGTGCAAGGTGCCAACTTTTACTTTGTCCTCAGCCAGCCTCCTGCTCCCTCATGATATGGACCACATCTTTATTCATTCATCTGTTGAAGGGCAAATCTTGGCTCTTTCCACAATTTGGCTATTGTGGACATTGCTGCTAAGAATATTGTGGTGCATATGGCCCTTCTTTTCACTACATGTGTATCTTTGGGGTAAATACCCAGTAGTGCAATTGCTGGGTCATAAGGTAGCTGTATTTTTAATATTTTGTGGAACCTCCATTCTGTTTTACAAAGTGCCTATACCAACTTGCATTCCCACCAATAGTGTAAGAGCGTTCCCCTTTCTCCACATCCTCTCCAGCATTTGTTGTCTATTGCCTTGTTAATTTTTGCCATTGTAACTGGTGTAAGGTGGTATCTCAGTGAGGTTTTGATTTGAATTTCCCTGATGGCTAATCATGATGAACACTTTTTCATGACACACATATTCTATCAAGATTTAAATAACTGATTCTCGAAAAGTCCCTCATTTTTAGAAGTCATCAGCAAAAAAGATTCCCTTCTTCATAGAAAGAAAGAGGAAAGTGTTCATAAGAAATTTTTAAAAGACAAGAAAAAACAAGAGAAAGAAAAAAAAAAAACAAGAAAAGAAAGAAGGGGTATAAACAGACAGGTGAACAGAACAAAGAATACACTATCTCCTGAGTGTATTTTGGTCAGTTTGTTAGAGGAAACTACATCTCAAAATTGTAAAGAAAGAAAAACTTATATATACAAAAATAAAATTAAATACTTTGAAAGGAAGATGAAAATTTAAAAAGACTTTAACAAAAGATAAAAATAAAATAATGGCAACAACAGCAACAAAAAGAATATGATCAGGTGGGTGAATAGAGCCATACACTAGACTCTGGGTGTATTTTGGTCTCTTAGAAGGGACTGCATTCCAAATTAATTAATTAATTAAAATAAATAATTATATATACACAGAAGTTTATATATATACAAAATAAGATTAAATACAATGAAGGGATAGAGTATGGCTGTAAAAATGAAAATTAAACAAATATTTTTAAAAAGTAGTTGATAAAATAGGACGGTGATTGAAAAATAAGGAAGAAAGTTTTTTAAAAAGATAGAAAATTTAAAGAATTAAAGTTGAAAGACTAAAGAATCATGGGGTAAATGTCTTGAGTTCTAGGTGTTCTATGCCCCTAGTTCTAGAGTTTTGAAGTTCTCATTGATTGGTAAACTTAGTCTTGGCTGGATGTTCTTGCTGATCTTCTGGGGTGGGGCCTGCTGCATTGATTCACAAATGTCTTTGCCCCAGGCAGAATGGCACTACCCTTGCCAGGGGCCAGACTGAGTAATATCCAATTTGTTCTCTGTGGCTTTTGTTCCTGAAGACCTTCCACACAGTTTTAGAAGATGAGAATGAAAATGGGAACCTCCTAATCTCTGCCCAAGGGCCAAAAGCTTGGGGCCCCACTCCTCAGTGAGCCTCCAGGGAAAAGGAGTCAACCACTCTTGTCTCCCTCGTCTCCAGCCACACTTGATGCTCACCCCCCCTCTGACTGAGTGTTTCTGTCTCAGGCATGAGAACCCTTTCCAGTCTCCAAAGCCAGTAGACTCCTGTAGTGCACTCCCAGACTACTACTTCTGGGGGTGGAAGGGAGGTCTCCCCAGTTCTGGCACTTGGTGGACCACTGCTTGAAGAGAAGTGCCCCGACTGTGTCATGGAATATGGCCAATAGCAACCAGGAGCTGAGACCTTACTCCTGGGCTCACTCTTTGCAGCCAGCTTCCCCATTCTGATACCTGGAAGTTCTGCCACACTCAGGCACCCCCAGTCTTCCTGTTACCCCACAGATCCTGAGACCACACTGCTCCAGCTAGGGTTTCATCCTTGCCTGCTTAGCTGCCTGAGCAACATCTCTCACCAGAGCAGACTTCTAATAGCTCCTATTTTGTGCTCCCCTGTTCTGTCACTTACTGGTAGCCTGCTGACAGAGGCTCCCTCTCCCCGCAGTCTATCAGACAAGCCCTCTTGAAGAAGATTCTCTGCATCTTATTAATAGAATTAAAATACAATCCAATGTGTTAGTATAAATTATTGGATTCCTTGACTATTACTTAAAGACCCAATGAATGACAAGTAGAGGTCATGGGTGTGAATCTACAATGGGGGTGGAATTGCATAAAACAACAACCCTTAGTGGTTTTGTTCTCTATATTTTATTCCCATCTTAATATGTCATTGAAAGCTTTCCAGGGTAGACAATGTAGAAATATTGCAAAGCAAAAGGTAAACGTGTCCTTCACTGAGATGCTGACACAGGGCACAATGTGGATGGACCTTGAGCACATTATGATAAATGAAATAAGCCAGTTTAAAGAGGCAATTATTGTATAAGATAATTTACATCCATTTTCTAGAGTACCTAATCTCCTAGAGACAGGAGGTAGTATAGTACTTTCTAAGAGTTGTGTGGCATGGGAAATGGAGATTACTCAGTGGGTATAGAGTCTCACCATAGCAAGATGAAAACGTTTAGGACATTGGTTGCACCATAATGCCAATATACTTAACACTGTTGAACTGTATACTTAAGATGATGAAAATGGTCAATTTTATGTTATGTGTATTTACCATGAGTTTAGACAGTTTAAGCCTGAAAAACCCTGAAACCAAGGATAGTGAAATTTCTTTTTTAAAAACCTTGATTAGATTGATCACTTGGAATGCACATATCCATACTTCTCTGGTCTCAAAGGTAATGGCTTTGGTTTTGAACTGTTTTTGGTATTTCTAACATGTGAGGCCACATTGGAGCTCAAAAACTTCACACTTCCTTGTGTTTGAGCTAAGGCTTAACAATTCTTTGTTAAAAACTGGTGCAAAACCAACAAATACTGTTACATTGAAAAAATAAATTAATTAAAAAAACCCTGATGCACACAGTGTATCTACAGGATACAATATTTTTAAGAACAGGAAACATCAATAAAACTTTATTATCAGGATCCCTAACAAGGAAGAGATCTAGAAACAGCAGCACCTCTTTGGCATCAATAGTCTCCTGATCCTTAGAATGAAGATGAGATCATTCTGATCTTAATTCAAACACCAACTTTGAATGCCAGATGTGTGTGGACAAACCCAGGAAGTCAAGAAGAAGAAATGTTTGTTTTCCAAGACTTACTTTTTAACAGAAAGTTGAAAATCTGTGTGTTGTCCCTGTTTTGTTTTCCAGAACATGATATATGAAAGTAAGTGGTGTGCTATGTTTTAACCTTGTGTATGACCTGGGGCACTGAGGACTACAAAGAGTACAATGAACCACAACTTTCTTCTCCTTTTTGTCTTTTGATCTATTAACTGCAAGATGATTGTTGAAACCTTGAGTACATTTTCATTTCAATAAAGTATCTGCAAATGGAAAGTTTGTCTTGTGTTCTCTGATCAAAATGGACACTTTAGAGAGCCTCTGCTATCACAGATGGTTATGCCTGCGCACACACACACACACACACACACACACAAAAAGGCACGCGCATTCATACATAATTCTTCATTGGAGAGCACATGGATAAAGGACTGGGGAGTGTGAAAAGCACTTGGTTCATCCCCATGTGTAGCTCAACATGGTCCTCTCTCTGACAATGTGCTCTTCCACCCTCCTGACCCCCATTTCCATCAGGACCATGTGGGAAGCTCTCGAGATTTAGGTTCTGGTGTTTGGGCCACGTGCAGGTCCTTGAGACACTGCAGTCTTCATCTGTGCTACGAGTGCAGCTCACCATAGCTAGGCCTCGCTCAGCTCCTACCCCTGTCCAGGAGTGTGGGGCAGGACTAGAGCCAGGGAGAGACATGACTTATACAAACCATGGGTGAATATGGTCTTGATTTTAATTATTTTTTTTAATTTATTTTTTTCAGTGTAACAGTATTCATTGTTTTTGCACCACACCCAGTGCTCCATGCAATCTGTGCCCTCTCCCACACCCCCGCCCCTTCATAACCCTCAGATTGTTTTTCAGAGTCCATAGTCTCTCATGGTTCACCTCCCCTTCCAATTTCCCTCAACGCCCTTCTCCATCTCCCCTTGTCCTCCATGCTATTTGTTATGCTCCACAAATAAGTGAAACCATATGATAATTGACTCTCTCTGCTTGACTTATTTCACTCAGCATCATCTCTTCCAGTTCCATCCATGTTGCTACAAAAGTTGGGTATTCATCCTTTCTGATGGAGGCATAATACTCCATAGTGTATATGGACCACATCTTCCTCATTCATTCGTCTGTTGAAGGGCATCTTGGTTCTTTCCATAGTTTGGCGACCATGGCCATTGCTGCTATAAACATTGGGGTACAGATGGCCCTTCTTTTCACTACATCTGTATCTTTGGGGTAAATACCCAGTAGTGCAATTGCAGGGTCATAGGGAAGCTCTATTTTCA
>NC_081557.1:9074237-9148205 GCF_022355385.1 Mustela nigripes | reverse complement strand
AATACTGTTATGCTGAAAAGAAATAAAAGAAATAAATTAAAAATAAAAAATTAAAATTAAAATTAAAAAAGAAGTGTATGAAGAAGGGAAACATGATATAGCTATTTATAAACAACAAAATAGCAGACAAGAGTCATATTAAGTAAGAAGAGAAAATGATCATAAATATTTCCAAAATTGAGATAAAATACTTTCATTTATAGACAGTGCAATTCTTTCACCAGGAGACACAAGACATGTTCACAAAGTGCCATTGGGATTATTAAAATAATAAGATGACATACTTTGTAAGTGGCTGCATACTTGCTCAATCTATACAAATAGGACAGCTTTATATGTTCTTCAAGAGAACCAGTGAGAATTGTACATGGAAAAAGATGCCACTTTTGTAAAAATGGCAAAATCAGAAAATACCTAAGAACAAATCTAATAAGTAAGATAAATATACTGTGTCTCTGGACAGTAGTTATAAAAATGCGAATTTTTCCAAAATTGACTAGTAATTGTAATATACTTTAAATCCGGATTCCCCTTGGAGCTTTAACAAGAACTAGACAAAATTATTTTAATATTCATATGGAAGAATATGCATTTGAAAATGGCCAAGAAGATTAGGAAGACCACTGAATGGTGACTTGCTGGGTCAGATACTGAAACTAACTGAAAATGAATTCACCTTGATCCAGATTAGTGTTGGCACAGAAATAAACAACCATAATGTGGAACATAATGGAGAACTCAAAACTGGATCCACATTTTCCCAACATCACTTAATGAATAAACTCTCTTTTCCCAGTGATTTGAATGTCACCATTATCTCTGATCTGGAGAATTTGGGGACATTCTCCTAGAAGCTATTAGCCCTCTATTTTTAAGCTGTTTCAGTGAGTACAGTTCCATTACTGGCTTATATATTTGACAAGACTGCTTCTACCTCATTCATTCTACTTTTTGCAAAACGTCGTGACATTTTTCACTTGTGTGTTTTATCCCTGGTGAACTTTGCATCATTTTTAAATACAAAAGCCAAATTAGATAGAGTGTCAATCCATCAAATTTATAGTTTGATCAATGTATAGACAAAATGGACCCATGTGTTAGGTAACTAAACATAAACAACTGTATTCAGTACTTAAACTGTCTTTTGGGCAGACGTTGTTAATAACCATCTGGAAGAAAGAAAACATGACCTCTACATCTATTGATATTTTGAAAAATTGAAACTGGCTTTAAAATTAAAATATAAGAGCTAGGAACCTTGGCTAAATAGTTGGAGTGGAAACCAGATTGTTTCTGGATGAATGGGTGAAAAGTGAACACTCTCCAGGGCCTTGTGATAGTTGTTCCATATGTTGATCAACAGAGCAGAACAGTTGTGCTGTTTACTAGGATATTATTTCCTAGAACAATTAAGGACCATGTGTGTTTATTAAAGGGCTAAGAGAATTGTCTTGCCAGAGCCTGGGGAGTCATTCTGCCAGAAATGCTCAAATCCAAGACACCTCATCCTCTCTCTCTCTCTCTCTCTTCCTTCAAATCTGGCCTGAAAGATTGTCTCATCAGTGAATCCTTTTCTGTCTACCCTACTTAAAATCAGGACCCCCTTTAATTTTTCTCCATGATGATTCAAATTTTCTCTATGGTACTTACTGTCTTCTAATATACCACCTATTTTGCCTCCTTGTTTTATCTATTCTTTCTTTCCCCTTAATAAAATATAAGCTTCATCACAATACAGATTATTGCCTATTTTCCTTACTGATGTATCCCCAGTGCCAAGAACAATGCTTGACCTGAAACTGAAGGAAAGGAAAATTTTTCCTCTACTCTTAAATGTCTTTTGGCTGGACTGATAATTAAATTCACTTATGAGAGCTTAACAATAGGAAAAGAAATACAAAGTTTTATAATATATGTATAATAAATAAATCCCAATATTAAACTGAGACCTAAAGAAATGACTAAGGCAGGTTGTTTTTATACTTTTTAGATAAAGAGACAGTAAATCACTGAGAAATTGAGAAGGCAGAGAAAATTTAACTATGGGGTCTACAGTTAGTAAGGAATTCTAAACAGGATTGGACTGGGATAGTAAATTAGTAAAAAGTAACAGGGATTGTTTATACAGACTTCATGACTTGATATTTTCTATCTTTGGTGATGAGTTCAGCTTCTGGGTAGAGGCAGGGTACCTTACATGAGGAGATCTATTTTCTGCTTTCAGGGCAACAGAAGATGGTCTGAGTGTCCTTATGCACTGATTCCTTCTTAAGTCACTTTTACTGAAAATAATCCATATGGCAAAGTAGCTCATTTCAGGGCAGCCTGCCATTGGCCCCAACAAAAGGCAAGTTCAAAACACAATTTTTTAAAAATTTAATTGAAATTTTTCAGTGTTCCAAGATTCTTTGTTTATGCACAACACTCAGTGCTCCATGCAATATGTGCTCTCCTTAGTACCCACCACCAGGCTCACCTAACCCCCACCCCCTCCACTCCAAAACCCTCAGTTTGATTTTCAGAGTTCACAGTCTCTCATGCTTCATCTCCACCTCCAATTTCCCTCAATTTACTTTTCATTTCCTTCTCCTAGTGTCCTCTGTGTTATTCCTTATGCTCCACAAGTAAGTGAAGCCATTTGACAATTGACTTTCTCTGCTTGGCTTATTTCACTCAGCATAATCTCCTCCAGTCCCGTCCATGTTGGTACAAATGTTGGGTACTCATCCTTTCTGATGGAGGTGTAGTATTCCATTGTATATATAGACTATATCTTCTTTACCCATTTATCTGTTGAAGGGCATCTTGGCTCTTTCCACAGTTTGGCAATTGTGGCCATTGCTGGTATGAACACTGGGGTACAGCTGACACTTCTTTTCACTACATCTGTATCTTTGGGGTAAATATTCAGTAGTGCAATTGTAGGGTCATAGAGTAGCCCTATTTTTAATTTCTTAAGGAATCTTTACACTGTTTTCCATCAACACAAGATTTGTGAGTGAATGACCCCGATGTAAGAATTCTTCATTGGGAAGACCCAATCAAGGGATGATCAATGAGAGAAATGAGTGCCAGGCAAGTTCAGCTCAGAGATGATGAGGAAGTCAAAATGGAATTGAAGAAAAAAACTATTCCAGATGACAGTACAAAAAAGAACCATTGGCAAAGAAATGGAGAGCTCTAGCATGATCTGACATGGATTGCATATTTATTCTCTTGGGTTAAGGAGATTACTGTGAAATGTGGGGGTGAGGTGGCAATCAGAAACACTGAGGCTAGAAGCATGTAAATGATTCCCTTCAATGGGGCAACAAGCACTCCCATCATAAGCCCTAATAATCCCACTGATCCTGAAGCTATAAGCAATATCACTCCAAGAAGAACTTGTGTTCCACTGGGGATGGAGACTTTCTGTGGATTATGATAAAGGAAGGAATTACAGAATTTCACTTAAAAGCCAACATGGGTGGAGATGTGATAGAGATGAGGATGTCAAAGGCATGAAATAGCTGCTTCTACCAACCAAAGAAGAGAGTCCTGTTCATTTGTCGACATATAAATGAGCATACTCATGGGGATGCAGGCATGAAAGTTATTTTCCTGAGGTATAGTGTTGTGGGCACAGATGAGTAAGACAGATGTGGATGCTCACCTTTTTTGGAATGGGTGTGATTCCTAGAGAGAACCAGAAGATGTCTCCCTCCCAGTGGCAATGTGCTAAGCTCCACGTCTTTGTTTTGGATATCTGTATCCACTTTGATCACCTGGAAAACTTATGTTGATCCTTCAAATCTCAATGGATCACCTGACACCTTATTTAGAAACCAGGATTGACCTTCCTCCAAAGACTAGCACAGTTACTCTCTCTCTTTAACTCCCTCTCCTTGCTGAATCCTGGTGTTTAATAGAGAATGTGACAGGCAAAAGAGCGGGCAGACACAATTTTGGTTTCAAAGCCCCACAAAAAATGAAGTAAAACAGGCACATGAAAAAAATATTCATCATCATTAGCCATCAGGGAAATTCAAATCAAAACCTCGTTGAGATACCACCTTACACCAGTTAGAATGGCCAAAATTAACAAGACAGTAAACAACATGTATCAGAGAGGATATGGAGAAAAGGGAACCCTCTTACAGTGTTGGTGGGAATTCAAGTTGGTGCAGCCACTTTGGAAAACATTGTGGGATTCCCTAAGAAATTAAAAATAGAGCTTCCCTATGACCCTGCAATTGTACTACTAGGTCTATAGTAGAGACTATAATGGGGTAGTCTCTATTATATTTACCCCCAAGATAAAGATGTAGTGAAAAGAAGGGCCATATGTACCCCAATGTTCATAGCAGCAATGGCCACAATCACCAAACTGCGGAGTCAAGATGCCCTTCAACAGATGAATAGATAAAGAAGATATGGTCCATATATACAATGGAATATTACACCTCCATCAGAAAGAATGAGTACCCAACTTTTGTATCAGCATGGATGGGACTAGAGGAGATGATGCTGAGTGAAATAAGTCAAGCAAAGAAAGCCAATTATCATATGGTTTCACTCACTTGTGGTGCATAAGGAATAACATGGAGGACATTAAGAGAAGGAAAGAGGGGCGCCTGGGTGGCTCAGTGGGTTAAAGCCTCTGCCTTTGGAGAGCCTCACATCAGGCTCTCTGCTCAGCAGGGAGCCTGCTTCCTCCTCTCTCTCTGCCTGCCTCTCTGCCTGCCTCTCTGCCTACTTGTGATCTCTGTCTGTCAAGTAAATAAATAAAATCTGGAAAAAAAAAAAAAGAAAGAAAGAAAAAAGAGAAGGAAAGGAAAAGTGAATTTGGGGAAATCAGAGGGGGAGACGAATAATGAGAGACTGTGGACTCTGAGAAACAAACTGAGGGTTTTGGAGGGGAGAGGATGGGAGAATAGGTGAGCCTGGTGGTGGGTACTAAGGAGGGCGTGTATTTCATGGAGCACTGGGTGTAGTGAATAAACAATGAATCTCGGAATACTGAAAAAATAAAATTTTAAAAATTAAGCAAGGGAAGGTTAAATAAGAAGAGATATGGTGGCTCTCACAGTGTTTACTCTAAGCCCTCAGGGCTACTGGGAGATGCTCCAGGACTGTACTTGGAGAAATTGAATGGACCAAAGAAACCACCCAAAACATCACCTCATTCAAACCTCAGCAAATCATTATCAAATATTCTCTCCCATTTCAAATGTGTTTGCCCAGCTGAGACAGAAAACATTTTTTAAGGCCCTGTTATGCCTCCCTTCCAAACAAAAGACTTAGTGTTTGTTTAAATCTCATTTATGTTGCTAAAATGGATCTAATATTCACAAGCTCCTCTCTGTTTGTCTCTTCCAATCATCCCACTCTGCACATCTTGAGCAGAGGATGTTTAATATTTTCATGCCTTTTTTTACAGACCCAAGTCCATATAGATTATGTGCTTGATCATGATAAGTTAATGGAATCAATTTGAAGAATCAGTTCTGTTAGTAGAAATTGAGGAATTGTATTCCCTAACTGGCGATGGTTCATTTCTCTCACTGACTTCTCATTTTTCCTAGATTTCAATAAAAGCTGGGATGCTGATCCCTGCAACTCCTACCCAAAGAATGAGACAAAAAAGGAATGGAATAAAAGAATCGCCAAGGCCCTTTGAGGTCACTTCCAGAGATGATTCCTGTTCATGGGTTGAAGGAACCCAGGCACTGGAGTGGAAGGAAGTGGTCCAGAGTCCCTGAAAAGAGCTTCAGCCCTCCTGGGTTTCACCTGGTTGTAGTTTCACACCCTGACTCAGAAGTCAGTGTTGTTCATATTGTTCAGTTTCCAGTGCCCAGTGAGACCAGGTCTTCCTCTGTTTTGTCCCTGTACAACGTGGTTGAAAGGTCATTTTTACTCTAGCATCAGTACTTTCTTCATCTTCATGTCTTACCCCCTAAGAAGCCTCCTTAAATGTCCCCTGGTTAAAGGGTCATTTTCCATGCTCCCATAATTCTTAAAACACTGCCCTTGCTGGGCTTCTGCAGGACCTGGAGACACTACCTCTACAACTTTATGAGATGATGTTGAAAGCTGAGAAAACATGACATCTACCTTCTTGCCATCTTTAAACTCCCATCAGTGACTTCACTGGAGTACCACAGAAAGCAGTGCTGGCAAGAGGGTCTGGGATACGTAACTAACTCACAGGCCTTCAGTTCTAGCAATAGGGACATGAGTAGGACAAAGCAACTCTGGAACTAAGAAAACATAGAGTGTATCTGGCACACAATGATTCAATCTGCAGAGCCTGGATTTGATTTTTCATCTTGATGGAGACCGATTGTCTGGCCCATAGAAGAGTTAAAAGGTATAAATTTGTTGGCTACAACATAATAAACATGATTATTTGACCAATAAATATATCAAATAACCAACCAATGAGCTTTATTGGTCAATATCTGTGTACTAGGTAATGCTGGGATAAGAAAGGTCACTTGAAGTTGTATATTTTATGTTTACACCCAGAGTAGGAGATCTACAATGAGAGATTGGGAAAGATCCTTAAACTACCTGTACATAAAATTAGACCAGAATGGAGATTAAAGAGGATCAATAACCACAAGGCATAAATTACTTTTATTGTCTGCTTCACTACAAAAGACTATTCAAGATGAAAGATCTTTGTGGTAAGCAAAGTATAAAGGTCAGCAAACTAAAATGTCTTCAGAATACTATGGTGAGTATTATTTCATCAGTTTTCTGGCACACCTCCTAAGTTATTTAGCCTCTTCCTTATGCAGCTTTACTAAAATTAGAATCAACTTTACTCAACCTGTTGTTGATGCCACAGGGTAACTGCTTTCCTCCCTGGGCTAAAGATAGAGAAAATCTAAGTGGCATCTGAGTGCCATGTACTTAAGTGTTGGCAGAGGACTCAAACTCCCCCTGTTTCGGAGATACCTTTGATGAGGTGTGACTCGCTGCGCTCAAGGTTCTCATTCACATGTAAGGCTGACTTATAATGAAGAGCATGTACCTCAGGGATGGACCAGCACACCTGTCTGACTGTGGGGGTGGTCAAAGAGTTGTTAGCACCTGGCTTGAGTGATACAAGGCAGCCCCTCTGGAATGCTCTCTGTAACGTCTGTTGCCCAGGAAGGACACATCAGTTGTGACAGAGTCTCACCTTGCTCTGGTAGCCTCGACTCCAGCTTAAAAGGAGCTTAGAATGAAAAGAGAGTCCTTGACATTCAAGTGTCTTCTCGTGGCAGAAGAGAATTGTTGGAGTTCTACCTGCAAATCTCCTGGTCCAAGACAATTTCATATGTGTAGTACTCCAGAGCTCATTTAAGTGCACCCTGTATGCTTTTTGTATCACTGAGAGGGCTTTAGGCCACTGTAGGCTTGCTACTTGTGATGTATGTAGTCTATAATTTATCACTTGATTTAAATACAACCTTGCCAGAGTTCTAGGATTGGAGAAGAAGATGTGGTTATAATTTAGTGTTTAAACCCATGCAAATCTGTGGGAAAATTTGTCTCATAAATTGAGATTCTTTGTCTTTTTTTTTTTTTTCTGAAGAGAATTCCCAAAGTCTATATCCAAGGCAAATGGAGTTACTCATCAAGAATAGGTGGATCTGGTTAAATGTGAACATGTGTTATTCCAGGGTACATAACATTGCATAATTCTGATAAGTTTTTAGTTATTACCAAATACAAAGTTACAAATACAAAATATACAAATACTTGTATTGCTCAAAGAAGATGGCATGAACAAACATTTGCTTTCCCAAGAAGGAAGGGCCAGATCATCCTGAGAGAGTACCTGATACAGCTGGGCCATGGGAGGACCCAGTGATGGGTGATGCTATAAGAAGTCAATGTGCAGTTAGATGAAGGGTCCTCAAACTCCAGCTTGTAGAAATGGCACCTGAACTGGATTCCCAGCATTATGAAATGCACAAGTAGGGCAGTGCACTCAATGAGAAACTGTTATGGAAAAATCTAGAACAAGCAAGCATTTCTGACATTTCTATTCATTATTTCCCTTATGCATGACACAGAGAAGAGATTTTGACACATTAGGACGATTGCATCATGACAACAGTTGGGAAACAGATGAAGGAAGCAGTGTCTGATGCTCAATGGCCTTTTCCACAACAAGGGTTTCTCTATCAGCTCGCAGCTTACAGCAAGATGGTAGAGCATGCGTTAGGGGTATGAGGGTTGTGGCAGATGATGGGTGGGAGTAGTAGGTGGCTTGGTCAGCTCAGACATTTTCCTGAGGAACCTCAGGGTAAAAAACGGAGGCTTAACAGTGCACAAGGACAAATGAAGAAATAATGCAATGGCTTTGTGGAGTATGTAAGATAAGGCACAGTGGTGATTTGAGAACCATCAAAGATGCTTGAAGCTTTGGATAAAAACAGATATATTTCAATTTTTGATACTTCTTAAATCTAAGTTGTAAAGCGTTATTGATAAGTACATCTCTTAAAGAGCTGAATGAGGCCCTTTTTAGTTTTGTATACCATGAATATCATTTACTACTACAGTGAGACAAATTTATTCATATTCTGCATCTCTGTAGATGTAAACCCTGAAAATCCTGGTCATATGAATGTGCAGATGGGAAAAAAGTGAGTCTAGGGAAGATGGTGGGGAAGTAGGAGGAAGCGCCTTTTCAACCTGTACCCTAAAGTGAGCTGATTACCTACCAAAGAATTCCGATCACCCATGAAAATAGCCTGAGATCAGAATTATACACTTCTGGATCTCTGCAGGGGCAGAAGACGCCAGTGGGCAGGTAAAGTGGAGTGGGAACTTCGGACTAATATCGGAAGATAAAAGGGGGAGGGAGCCACCAGAGGCAACCGATTGGAAAGTAATACCCCAATCCGAGAGTGCCTTGCTTCTGGAGACAAGCATTAACTTGGAGTCTGGTTGAAAGCACTCAAAGAGAACAAATGATTGAGGGGGGGAAATTACAGGAATCGGGGCAGCTAGGGACAGGGTCTTAAGTCCCCGGACCCAGGACAGCCTCCCCTGGCGCTGAGCCTGGCGCAGTGGAGAAACCAGGTCTTGGTCCTGAGCTGCCAGGGAGCCCGAGATCGTGGGGTCTGGCTCCTGTGAGGGCCTGGGAGCCTCACCAGAAGGCAGAGGCTCCAGAGCCAGAGGGCAGGTGCTACAGAGCCTGAGGCACCCCCACACACACCCGCGCTCTTAGACCTGTGCCATTCCACCAGAGACTGAGGCGCGCGGGCCCCACACACTCCCCTGAGAGAGGTGCGCCCAAGCCGGGCACTCTTAGACCCAGAAAGACCAGGCACTCCCAGCCCGGGGCCAGCAGGAAAATCTCAGCATGCAATTACTGCTTGGAACCTCTCTGGCAGTCTGGAGCTGCCCAGACAGCCATCGCTGCCATGGTTAAGGGTACAAACAGAAGATCCTGCGTCCCCAGGGACCGCGACTTGGAACCTGCTCTGCCAGTGGCCAAGGGGGAATTTATTTGGGCTCTGCAGCCAGACTGAGGCTTCTCTCTCAGAGGGAGGTCAGGGTGCAGTTTGCTTTCCTCTAAACCTACAAAAACCATCAAAAGGGGTCAAGGCAAGGGGGAAAAAAAAGAAAGTGAACAAACATAAAAACCTCCAGAGAACAAAAGCCTGAAAAAACCGGTTTCCTCAGAGCCCACCCCTCTTGAGGGTGGTGGGAGGACTTAACTCAGGGAACATCATTGACTGAAAACCCACGTGGCAAGCCCCTCCCCCAGAAAAGCAAGCAGGAAAAAAAAAAAAAAAAAAGGCTAGAGAACAACCACCACTACTTCATAGGACAACTTTTATTTTTAACTCGTTCCCACTATCCTGGTTCATTTTTTTTATATAGATAATTTTTTAACCTATTTACCATCACAGTGAGATGTCCAGTACATCAAATTCCATAATAACCTTCTAACCTGAACTTTTTGATTCATATACCTGTGTTTTTCTTTTACATTTCTATTTTTTTTATTTTTTTTAAATTTTAGTTTAGTTTAGTCTAGTTTATTCCTTTTTTATTTTTATTTTCTAATATTCATGTAGAGTTACACTTCAAGGTAATCCCCTTTCCCCAATCAATGCTACCCCTATAGGTAAACCAATTTTTAATCCCCCTTTATCTTAGGAAAGTTAACAAAGTTATCAAGATACATCCAAGAAGAATCAAAACAACCTTCCTCACCCACACTGAGAATTTATTACCACTCTCCCATCTTTTTCTTCCGCCAGTGTTTCTGTGTTTTTGTGTTTGTCCTGATAGTATATAAATCTTATACTTGGAGTTCTTTTGGATGAGGTTCTTCCTTTATTTTCATATATACTTTTTTCTCTCTTGTCATATACTTTTATCAGTCTTTTTGTTTGTCTGTTTTTGTTTGTATACTTCCTAAATCTTACCTCGGGGCCCATTTGGGCTGAACCTTCTCTTTTATCTTCCCTTTTTTTCCTGTATCTCTCTCTCTTTCTCTTTTTTTCTTTTTTCTCTTGTTTGGGTGGAGAACCCTGGTTGCTCAGAAGTGTTCCAGGGTGCACCTTGACTGCACCATGGTTGGTACATCCAGCTACATCCGTTCAGTCATCTCTCACCAAAATGACTAGGAGGAGGAATGCCCAACAGAAGAAAAATACAGAGGACTGGCCTTCTGCAACAGAGCTAACAGCTATAAACATAGACAATATGTCGGAAAGAGAATTCAGGCTAACAATTATCCAGGCAATAGCTAGGTCAGAGAAAGCCATGGATGACCAAACAGAATTGATTAGGGCCGAACTGAAAGTGACCAGGGAAGATGTTCATAATGTTAGGGCTGAGCTGAAAGCTACCAGGGATGAAGTTCACAATGCTCTCAATCAGTTCCAATCTAATCTAAATTCTCTCAAAGCTAAGGTAACTGAGACAGAAGATAGAATCAGTGATCTGGAGGACAAACAAATAGAGAGAAAGGATCAGGAGAAAGCCTGGAACAAACAGCTTAGAACAGAATCATGGAAATAAATGATGCCATGAAATGTTCCAACATCAGAATTATTGGAATCCCTGAAGGGGAGGAGAAAGAAAGAAGTCTAGAAGACATAGTGGAACAAGTTCTTCATGAAAATTTTCCCAACCTAACGAATGGAATCAGCGCTCATGTACTAGAGGCTGGACGGTCTCCACCCAAGATTATAGATTCCAGAAAAACATCAAGGCACCTGAGAGTCAAATTGAGGAATCATAATTATAGATATAATCTCTTGAAAGCCTCTAGGGCAAAGAGGCTCCTTACTTACAGAGGAAAGCCCATCAGAATAGCGTCAGACCTGTCCACAGAGACTTGGCAAGCCAGAAAGGGCTGGCAAGATATATTCAGGGCACTAAATGAGAAGAACATGCAGCCAAGAATACTTTATCCAGCAAGACTGACATTCAAAATGGATGGAGAGATAAAGAGTTTCCAAGACCGGCAAGGCTTAAAAGACTATGCAACCACCAAGCCGACACTGCAAGAAATATTAAGGGAGGTACTGTAAAAGAGGAAAAATTTTAAGAATAGCATTGAACAGAAATATAGAGACAATCTACAGAAAGAAAGACTTCAAAGGTAACACGATGTCAATAAAAACATATCTATCAATAATCACTCTCAATGTGAATGGCCTAAATGTGCCAATAAAATGGCACAGGGCTGCAGATTGGATAAAATGACAGGACCCATCCATATGTTGTCTACAAGAGACCCATTTTGAACCTAAAGATACACCCAGACTGAAAGTGAAGGGATGGAGAAGCATCTTTCATGCCAATGGGCCTCAAAAGTAGCCGGGTAGCAATTCTCATATCAGACAAATTAGATTTTAAACTAAAGACTGTAGTCAGAGATACAAAAGGATACTACATCATTCTTAAAGGAACTATCTACCAAGATGAGCTAACAATTGTAAATATTTATGCCCCCAATATGGGAGCAACCAATTACATAAGAAAATTGTTAATCAAGATAAAGAGTCATATTGATATGAATACATTAATAGTAGGAGATCTTAACACGCCTCTCTCAGAAATAGATCATCAAAGCAGAAAATCAATAAAGAAACAAGAGCATTGAATGACACATTGGACCAGATGGACCCCATAGATATATACAGAACATTCCACCCTAAAACAACAGAATACTCATTCTTCTCAAGTGCACATGGAACCTTCTCCAGAATAGACCACGTACTGGGTCACAAATAGGGACTCAACTGATCCCAAAAGACTGAGATTATTACCTGTATATTCTCAGATCACAATGCTTTGAAACTGGAGCTCAATCACAAGGAAAAGTTCGGAAGGAACTCAAACACCTGGAAGTTAAAGGCCACCTTGCTTAAGAATGCTTGAATCAACCAGGAGATCAAAGAACTGAAACAATTCATGGAAACCAATGGGAATGAAGACACTTCGGTCCAAAACCTATGGTATACAGCAAAGGTGGTCCTAAGGGGGAAATACATAGCCATCCAAGCCTCCCTCAAAAAATTTGAAAAATCCAGAACACAGCAGCTGTCTCTACACCTTAAGGAATTGGAGAATCAACAACAAATCAAACCAACTCCACACATAAGAAGGGAAATCATCAAGATTAGAGCAGAGATCAATGAGGTAGAAACCAGAGATACAGTAGAACGTATCAATGAAACTAGAAGCTGGTTTTTTGAAATAATCATTAATATCAATAAACCATTGGCCACATTAATCCAAAAGAAAAGAGAGAAAGCCCAAATTCATAAAATTATGAATGAAAAGGGAGAGATCACAACTAACACCAAGGAAGTAGAAACAATCATCAGAAGTTATTATCAACAGTTATATGCCAATAAGCTAAGCAACCTAGATGAAATGGATGCATTCCTAGAAAACTATAAACTCCCAAAATCGAACCAGGAAGAAATTGACAACCTGAAAAGACCAATATCTAGTAACGAGATTGAAACAGTGATCAAAAACCTCCCAAAAAACAAGAGCCCAGGACCTGATGGATTCCCTGGGGAATTCTACCAAACTTTCAAAGAAGAAATAACACCTATTCTCCTGAAGCTGTTCCAAAAAATTGAAGCAGAAGGAAAACTTCCAGACTCTTTCTATGAAGCTAGCATTACCCTGATCCCCAAACCAGGCAAAGACCCTACCAAAAAGGAAAATTTCAGACCAATATCACTGATGAATATGGATGCGAAGATTCTCAACAAGATCTTAGCAAACAGGATCCAACAGCACATTAAAAAGATTATCCACCATGACCAGGTGGGATTCATTCCTGGGCTACAAGGATGGTTCAACATTCACAAATCAATCAATGTGATAGAACAAATCAATAAGAGAAGAGAAAAGAACCACATGGTCCTCTCAGTTGATGCAGAAAAAGCATTTGACAAAATCCAGCATCTGTTCCTGATTAAAACACTTCAAAGTATAGGGATAGAGGGAACATTCCTGAACTTCATCAAATTTATCTATGAAAGACCCACAGCAAATATCATCCTCAATGGGAAAAAGCTTGCAGCCTTCCCGTTGAGATCAGGAACACAACAAGGATGCCCACTCTCACCACTCTTGTTCAACATAGTATTAGAAGTCCTAGCAACAGCAATCAGACAACAAAGAAAAATAAAAGGTATCCAAATTGGCAATGAAGAAGTCAAACTCTCTCTCTTCGCAGATGACATGATTCTTTATATGGAAAACCCAAAAGACTCTATCCCCAAACTACTAGAACTCATACAGCAATTCAGCAAGGTGGCAGGATACAAAGTCAATGTACAGAAATCAGTGGCTTTCTTATACACTAACAATGAAAATACAGAAAGGGAAATTAGAGAATTGATTCCATTTACTATAGCACCAAGAACCATAAGATACCTGGGAATAAACCTAACCAAAGAGATAAAGGATCTGTACTCGAGGAACTACAGAACACTCATGAAAGAAATTGAAGAAGACACAAAAAGATGGAAGACCATTCCATGTTCTTGGATCGGAAGAATAAACATTGTTAAAATGTCTCTACTGCCTAGAGCAATCTATACTTTTAATGCCATTCCTATCAAAATTCCACTGGTATTCTTCAAAGAGCTGGAGCAAATAATCCAAAAATTTGTATGGAATCAGAAGAGACCCCGAATCCCTAAGGAAATGTTGAAAAACAAAAATAAAACGGGGGGCATCACTTTACCTGATTTCAAGCTTTACTACAAAGCTGTGATCACCAAGAGAGCATGGTACTGGCATAAACACAGACACATAGAGCAGTGGAACAGGGTAGAGAGCCCAGATATGGACCCTCAACTCTATGGTGAATTAATCTTCGACAAAACAGGAAAAAATATACAGTGGAAAAAAGACAGTCTCTTCAATAAATGGTGCTGGGAAAACTGGACAGCTATATGTAGAAGAATGAAACTCGACCATTCTCTTACACTGTACACAAAGATAAACTCAAAATGGATAAAAGACCTCAACGTGAGACAGGAATCCATCATTAGTTTTTGATGATTCGTTGTTTGCATATAATAGCTGGTGCTCCATGTAACATGTGCCCTCCTTAATACTCATCACCAGGCTAATCATACTTTCTGACACAGTTAGGGCCTAAAATGAGGAGAAACAAGAAGATGAGAAAGTTATTTTAACTAACTCATATTCTTTTGCCTTTAGTCCAGATTCTAGGGGCCAGGCAGCTCATTCTCCTGTGGATCCTTTCATGGGTTTTCAGATAGCCCAGATTACCAAGATCACTTCCTCAACTTATGGCATAAAAACATTCCGAGTAAAAAAAAGAGTTCTGGAAAAATTAAAAGTCTGACTACTGGAAAAAGAATAATAATGAGTTGGAAGACAAAGCAAAACTGTGGAACAAAAGTAGCATATATGTATTGAAAAGGATAGAGAACAGAAATATGAGAGAAAAAAAAAGAATGTTAGAGCAACAACCCATGACACCTAACTAAATGGATTCCAGAATGAGACAGACCATGGTGGGAAGAAAATTCTCAAAGAAAGATGACAAGAACATTTCGTAGAAATGAAGAATATAGAATTAGATATCCCTCTCACTCCTCACATCAAAACATATTTCTGTGATTCCTATGAATATCATTTGGAAGAAAGGTGTTTCTTTCAGAAGGAAACACTGGGACATACCGAAGGACAGGGAATAAAAATTGGTTCAACACAAGACTGGAAGACACAAAAGTTAGATTAAAAATTCGGAGGCTGCAACCTATGATAGTATATGAATGGAATTTTATATGAAGTCAACTGTCAATAAGGATGAAGATAAATGGAGAGTTTGGAAGCACAAATCTTCGAAAGTTTTATCTCCAGTGAGCTTTTTCTCAGAAGGTATGGGAAGATACGCTTTATCAAAAAGAAGAAGTAGATGAGGAAAATAAGGCATGGAGGGGCGCCTGGGTGGCTCAGTGGTTTAAGCCTCTGCCTTCAGCTCAGATCATGATCTCAGGGTCCTGGAATCGAGCCCCACGTCTGGCTCTCTGCTCAACAAGGAGCCTGCTTCCCCCTCTCTCTGTCTGCTTCCTCCTCTCTCTGCCTGCTTCTCTGCCTACTTGTGATCTCTCTCTCTGTGAAATAAATAAATAAAATCTTTTTAAAAAATAAGGCATGGAATCCAGTCAACGGAGGATATAAATGTTTTTATGGATGAATCAGTAGAGAACAGTTTAAAACAATATTGAGAATACAGCAAAACCAGGGGACCCAGTGAAAAAAGTTGCAGAGGAGTATGAGGCCACATGGTGTGGATAAGAATAGAGATGGCTCCAGTGCTTCTCACTAGAAGCTGTTTTTCAATACTTTCCTTTCCAACAGTGCTTCCATATCACTATTTTAAAAAGAAACAAGATGGTATTGGGAGGGAGACAAACCATAAGTGACTCTTAATCTTACAAAACAAACTGAGGGTTGCTGGGGGGAGTGGGGTTGGGAGAAGGGGGGTGAGGTTATGGACATTGGGGAGGGTATGTGCTTTGGTGAGTGCTGACTCACAGACCTGTACCCCTGGGGATAAAAATACATGTTTATAAAAAAAAAATTAAAAAAAAAAAGAAAAAGAAAATGTTGAGGGGTGTTGGCTGGCTCAGTGGGAAGAGCATGCTACTCTTGATCTTAGGATCCTGAGTTTGAACCCATGTGGGATGTAGATTACTAAAAGCAAGTGAACTTTAAAAAAATAAAATACTGATGTATGTTCCCTCTATCCCTACTCTTTGAAGTTTTAAACATAGAAGAAGTTATTAGAAATGCAAAGGAAGGGCAATATTGAAGAGGAGATGCAAAAGCAAATGGTCAGGGAGAAATTTGGCCACAACTATGTAAGTGTGGCCAATTATGCAGTCAACTTGGACTCTATACTGCAACAAACTTAGGAGCAACTTCTGTATTTTATTGGAAGAATTACTGGATTTCATTAAGGAATTAACTATCATGTCAAATGACAAGACGTAAGAGAAGTGAAAAAGATAGCAAAGATGCTTGAAGATGAAATTCTACCATAGTATTTAAAGGCCATTAAACCTAGAACAAAGCCTGTGTGAGCTGACCATTCTCTCTGAAGGGAGACTTTGGGAGGAGGTGAAGACTGAGTTAGATTTTGAAGGACAAAGAGGATGTGGATGACAGAATGGAGAAACCAAGCCCCTCCGTGAACTAAAACAAGATGAGCTCTGTGCACCAAATGATACAGATGCCCACACTCCTGCTGGTACCTGTCTACACTGGGACTCTACTCACTGTCCACATAGTGGGAGGCTACCTAGCACATTTCCTGTCTTTTTCCACAGGGCAAATGCTTTCATTGATTTCCCAAACGCTGGGTTTCCTGATCAAGGTTTTATTGACATTTGACATTGAGAAGTATTTTTGAGTAGATGTCCTGAGGATCGCAGGTTGTTTAGGAACACCTAAGTCTCCACCAGCTTGACGCCAGTAGCACAACACCGACCTTGTGGGGACACCCAAAACATCTCCAGACATTGACAAAAGCTTATAGGTATAGATGGAAGGAGAGAGTCAGTCAGCTTTAGTAGAAAATCACTGTTCTCGTAGTGCAAATACTTCATATCAGTTCTTCATATACACCTTATAATGTTGCTGAGGACCAGAGCTTCACAACTATGCATGCCTATGGTTAGTGAGAAAAGGTAGAGGGAAAATTACTAACTCAATATGGAAGATAATGGGGTAGATAGTTAATGAACCATATGAACTGTCAATGTTATGGGGGATTAAATACCTAAACACACATTTCTTGGCAATATTGCATTGTTAAGTTCAGGGTTCTGGTGAATGAGCCAAGGATAATTCACTGGAGGCAACACCTGGTCCTGGCTATGCTTCCAAATCTGGCTTGTGGTCATCAGATGCATCCGGGATAGACTGGATCAAAGTTACATTGGCTCAAGGTAATGGGGAACTGAGACTGAGACTGAGGTGGCCAAGTCCATGCACAGCCTGGGCTGCCACAACCTCCTGTCCCCACGAGCCCCCTCCCTATTGTGACACCAAAGTCCTCATCCAGGAACATAAACAAGGTGGTGTTAATATAAGAATGACAGACTGGTGACTGGTTTTAGTGTGGGCCTTGGTCCCCAACTTCGCTAAATATCCCAATTTAAATGCACTTCTAAATAGACTTAATAATAAAACATGTCATATAACCAGTGAAATCTTTGTGTAAATACAAAATCTGTCCCAAAAAACAGTTGCACAATAATTAATTAAGCACCTACTATGTCACTGCCATCACACAAAGACCAGAAGTGCACAGGTGGTACCCTTTAGGAACATAATAGGAAGGAAGGACCATGGGATCAGTATCCTGGAGATGTCAGGAAACAGCTGCACACAGAGGCTAGGAGTCTAAGGGAGATCCCTGGAGAGTCAGAGTTAGGAAAGGGCACAAGAAGAGGGTTGTCTTTGATGTGCCATTGGGAAGGAATAAGGAGTTTCAATCCAATGGGACTGAGGCAAGGACAGTGGTGAGGGGAGTCTACACGGAGCAAAGTCTTCACCAGAAAACTGGTGGCCCTAAACAAAAATAACCCTGACTTCACATAGCGCAGTCTTATGAATCAAGATCACAAGAATCCATGTGAGCCATAATAAAAACCCATAAGACTCAAACTAAAGAAGTCAATAGTGTTGAGAGCTGTTTCTCAGCCAGAACACATGGGTCCTTAGGCTGGATGCCACCTACAAGTATGGGCTGATGCTCAACTTATGGGAACTCTCTTGTCCCATTGTCTATGTCTGGGGAGAAATGACATGCCATCTCATGGGGAGGTTCTGGGGAAGAGGATGTGACCTCCAGGTGACCCATAGCTGGACCCAGGCAACTGGAGGCTCCTCACCCAACATCCACCTCTCCTTTCCTTGGAATTCAGGTTCCACTTGCCTGCTTGACTCCAAGAGTCTGCCACAAGCCAATGCCTTGAGATAGTAATGTGTTGTTGAGACCATCTGAACTGGGTATATGACTGAACCCATTTAAGGCCTCTCTGTACACTTTCTGATTCAGGCAGGTGGGTGTGGAGATCTAGCCTTCTTGTGGCTACCCAAAACAACCTTCTTATGTAAGATCCCTTGTTCATTAAATCTATGACATACCAACCCAGAGTGGCAGGCCTTTTCTTCAGTCTTTCCGTATCCTCTGTGTACAGGGCCTGCCTTCAGATTACACCTGGGATGCTTCAGAGGAGGTTGCCAACCAAGAGACCACACATACCACTTTTCTCAGGAGAATCTGGTTTATGCTGTTCTCCTGGAATGCCATCCATTTTGGAACCTCTTTCACACTCTAAAATACCCTCTTTGGACCAGTAAATATCTTCATCATCCTACACATTAGGTTGTTGTTGACAAGATGAAGGGAGCTTTGCTCCAGTGTTCTTCCTCGAGTGACCACTCTACTATTGTTTGCCATCCATGTTTTATTGAATTTTGAAAGCAGATAAATATACATGACTGCTGGACTTTGAGAAGACTAACAAACCAACAGTATGTGGAATATGTTTAACAGAGAAGTTTTGGGTAAATTATACGTCAATAAAACTTTTCAAAAAAGGAGTCAGAATAGTATCAAGTAAGCATGGATTAAGATATAGTGCACTTTATTCACACACAGGACTTTTACATAAGATCTCAATACGACCTTCTCTAGGTCTTTCAGAGAATGTCAAGTTCAACCAAGTTTCCAGTGCTCTCTGATGGTCCTAGTAGTCCTTCATAAGAGCTTTCTGAATTATATAAAATGAATAGTGGCAGCTGCCATATATACAACACCTGCTCTGTGCCCAACCCAGCCGAGGACTTATAACAATCCTAGGAACGTTCCCAGTGTACATAGAGACACAGCCTTGAAGTCTCCATATCAGGCTTGGCCAATTGCAAGTAGTGAGCTTGGTCTAGGAATGACATAGATATTGTGAACAACCACATCTCACTGCCTGCAAGATGTCTCCAGGACCAGGGCCTTTCTTAACATTGATGGCCTGGGTAACTCTCTCCCTTCCCAAGTTCTAGACTTTGGCATGATCATAATGAGGAAGAGGTTTACTTCCAAAGAACATAACTGAGGTTAATGTCCCAACAGCCCCTCAGGTGAGGGACAGGACCAGATTTCAGAATGAGTGAAAAAAAAAAGTGGGATATATATTCCTCAAATACTGTGAAGTTGATCCATATCAGTAACTTACAATTTAAAACCACTTAAGGATCATCTAAATTTTAAAATAATTTCTTCATAGGTTTTAGTGCTGATGCGTGGAACAATGAGAAAAGGTAGCTCTCATTGAATACTATTACTTTATGAAGTATGACAAGGCCTGATATGACCAAAATTCTGATGTATGTTTATCATAAGTCTTGCATGAGCTAGAGGACATGACACATATAACTCTCTCTTGCCGCATACTTTCCCAATACACAAGGTATTGGGAGCAAAATCTGTACCTGTACAAATTCACTTGCACACACCTGTTTGTCTATCAGTAAGTGTCACACCAACAACCAACCTGAAGTCTCCTATATTCTTCTAGATTCTGAGCATCCTCTTGGTACCTGACTTAAAGCCCTTTCTGGGAAGAAAAAAACATCGGTCTAGCTACGCATGCATTCTGATTTTTTTGTTTCTCCTGTCTCTTGTCAGCACTGGCTTACCAATGAGTCCTTTGTGGGCTGAGTTTACCGTTTGTTCATTCACAGTATGATTATTCACATAATCATCACTGCAATGGAGAAAACATAAATGTTTTGTGGGTACCGTGTACATGATGTGAGATATTATTTTATTTTACTTTATTTTTTTGCTAAGAAACCCCTACAGAGCTGTGTCCCCACAGTTAATAGAAAAAGCCCATAATTTCTGGAGCACAAGGGGAAGTCCCCATGTAGACCTAGCCAAAAAGTCTCTCATTTCATCACTAAAGACCTTCATGTGCCTTGCCAGTGGAGATTGGCAGCAATGGTCAAAGCACACATATGAGAACATCACCTTCTTCCCTATCGCTAGCCTCTCCCTAAACTGGTATTGTTCTTGGCAACTTACACTCCAGCTGAATGACGAGGAAAAAATGACCCAAATAATCCAAACAGCAAATTCTGCATTCATGAGTAATTAACTCATGTCTCTGGCTTTCTCATCAATTTCTTTTTCATTCTGGTAACTTGAGCCAACTTTGTTTCTCTTGTTCCTTTTACCTCCTATTGTCCCTGCTTAAGCTGATGTGGTTTTTCTATTTGCGTAGTATGAGGCTGTCCTGTGTCACTCTTGAAACCCAGCAGCACATTGTGTGTGCTTTCCTCATCTTGCCAAATACCAAGTGCCCCAGAGCCCCTGTACCTGCTGTTCCTTCTGCCAAGAACACACTTTTCCAGATCTTTCTCTTGATATCATTGTCCGCTTGTCTAGGATTTAAAGTCTGTCCTCCTGGAGCTGGCCTGGACCTCTGTACAGGATGCTGTCCCTCATGGTTGTTTTGTGGTTTTGTATGGCAATCACTTTCTGATGTCACTCAATCAGTTATGGGAAGGTTTGATGCCTCCTATGTGACAGGTAAGCTCCATAGAGCCGAAGTTCTGTTGAATAACTGAATCTGGATCACACAGGACAGGCCCCATCATCGGGGAAGCTCATGGTTACTGTTGAGCAGTGGATGGATGGATGAATGAAACTCCCATTTATTCCTAATTACCTTGTTTGAAGCTTGGATAGCTCTTCACAGAGTATCTGTCATTCTTGCAAAACCAGGTATGGTATTATTCCTGCTCATTTTAGGGATGAGCAAAAGGAAGCTTGAAGTGACCAGCAGTTTCACTTGCTTGAGGACATTTCGTGATTAGGCGTTGCCTCCAAGATTTGAAACCACATCTGCTTGAGCCCAGACCTGGTCACTGTTCCACCCTCAGCACTGCCTCTGCTGAGCACCCACTTGCTCTACAGTTTGCATCATCCTTTGAATTGGTGGGGGAAAAGTCCTAAACAGCAAAAAATAAATAAAAAATAAAAAATAAAATCATAGACTTATAATAGTCTGAATTGATGAAATTGAGTTAATTAAATGAGATATTCTTTGTGGGGGGGACAGCCTTCAGAGAGAATGATACATTGTATTTCCCAAACATCAATCGCTTTACTGGTGCCTCTGCGTGAAGGAAGTCTGCCCTCCAGAGGACATGTGTGCTATGCACTGAGCCCAGATGTGCAGTAAACCAGCTGGAGCAGACACACAGGCATGGATTGCATGGAGCACTGGGTGTGGTGCAAAAACAATGAATACTGTTATGCTGAAAAGAAATTTAAAAAAAAAAAAAAGAAGGTCTATAGACGTTGAAGAAGGAGGAGGGAAGGGAGCAAGAGGATGTCAAAAACCTGAAGGATGACAACACAGGCTCATTTTGCTGTAAAGCTGATGAGTTAGCAAGCACTTTTGCATTATTTTGATCTAAAGTCATCTATGATTATTGCAGTTCCAAAATTGTTTTGGGTCCAACTGGCTCTGTTTCTTTGGTTTCTAAAGCTAGCTGGGATGCAGTTGATTCTTGCTGTCATTCCTGGTCCAAAGCCAGGTTCATCGTGTGACTCATTCCTTCATTTATGGGAGAGATGAAGGTAGTGAGCAGGAGAATAAAAGGAGGGCTCCTAGGAACTCACCAGCAAAGTGAGTTCCTTCCTCCCTGATGGGCCAGACAACCAGAGCTGCCCTGACCCATGAAGCTGCTGAGAGTCCTTGTGCTCACTGCCCTCCCCCTTCCCTGCAGGTGAGTTCTGTGTGGGGAGGACAGGTCTTGGAGAGAAGATTGTGTCAGGGCCCTCTGGAAGACCTCCTGTTCCCCAAACTCCAGTGTGAGCATCTCATTTCTCCAGTGTTTCATGGTTACTGATGTTTGGCTTTTCTGGGCTACAGAGGTAGTGTGTGGGTGGGGAGGGGGCACACATGTTTTCAGGCTTAAAGGAAATCCTAGATCCTGAGCTTATTCTGCTAGAATTGAGAACCCAAGACCATTCACCATAATCTCTCTGAATGTATGTATCTCTTGGGATGTAAGAAGATGACCATAACCCAGGGACTCCCAAAAAGGTCTTCATACCTATGTAACTGAGACCACTTTTGCATGTTTTTTTCCCAGGTTCTGGATGCTCATCTCTAGAAGACGGGGTTAACAAAACAATCTACCCTCAAGTTAACACAGATGAATACTGAGAATTTCTCCAAAAATTCATATCTAACCCCTGAACCCCCTCCCCTGAAAAACCCTCAGTTTGTTTCTCAGAGTCTACAGCCTGGTGTTGTGTATTAAGGAGAGCATGTATTGCATGGAACACTGGGTGTAGTGTATAAACAATGAATCTTGGAACACTGAAAAAATAAAATAAAATAAATTCATAGCTAATGCTACCACTGACCAGGCCATAGCACAAATGATGTAATGTTTTCTCAGCCAGTCAGATGAAACTAGGCAGTGTTGCAGTGATAATGGTGAGTTTGGTTTTCTCTAATGTGTTTTCAAGCCACTGGAACAAGCCACAGGGACAAGCAGGCTCTAAAGTTGGTCACTCATTATGCCACAGCAAGTGTTCCACATAGCGTATTTTATTTCAGTGAATTTATTTGTGGGTGCATATGAATCCTTTGACATTCAGAAAGCCAGCCAAAGTCCCAATGCTGACTTGCCTCTTTACTTTGTGGAATCTTTAGGGAATGATTAATGAAAAAGGCTAAAGTAGGGAAACAACACACACACACACACATTTTCTATCAAAGTAAAAAACATCTGATTCTCAAGAAGGCCCTCACTTGTAGAAGCAATCCCCAAAAAAGAACTCCTTCTTCATAGGAACAAAGAGGAAAATGTTCTTAAGAATTTTTAAAGAATGCAGAAGAATCCATATGAAGAAAATTCTGTACATCTTGTTTTTTTTTTTTTTTAAGATTTTATTTATTTATTTGACAGAGAGAAATCACAAGTAGATGGAGAGGCAGGCAGAGAGAGAGAGAGGGAAGCAGGCCCCTGCTGAGCAGAGAGCCCGATGTGGGACTCGATCCCAGGACCCTGAGATCATGACCTGAGCCGAAGGCAGCGGCCCAACCCACTGAGCCACCCAGGCGCCCGAAAATTCTGTACATCTTGTGAAAAGAATTCAGAATGCACTTTCAAGCAATCCCAATGTGTCATCACAAATGATTAGATTTCTTGACCGTTGATCAAAAACCCATGAATGACAAGTAGAGGTCATGGGTATGAATCAGGCATGGGGGTGGAATTGTGTAAAACAACGATCAGTCCTGTGTTGGTTCTCTATATTTTATTCCCTATCCTAATATGCCATTGAAAACATTCCAGGATAGTCAATGTAGACATATAGCCAAAGCCAAAGTAAAAGTGTCCTTCACTGAGATTCTGATTCAGGGCACAACATAGGTGAACCTCGAGCATATTATGATAAAGGAAATAAGCCAGTAAAAGAAGACAGCTATTGCATGAGGTCATTTACATCCATTTTCTAGAGTAGCCAATCTTCTAGAAACAGGAGGTAGAATAGTGCTTTCTACAGGTTGCGAGGTATAGGAAACAGGGATTAAGAGTTTCACCATAGCAAGATGAAAATGTTCTGAAGATTGGTTGCACCACAACATGAATACACATAACAGTGTTGAATTATATACTTAAGATGATGAAATGGTCAATTTTATCTTAAAGCCTGAAAAACCCTGCAACCAAGAATAATGGAATATTTCTTTAAAAACCTCAATTACATCACTGGCCATCAGGGAAATACAAATCAAAACCACGTTGAGATAGCACCTTTCACCAGTTAGAATGTCAAAAATTAACAAGACAAAACAACAAGTGTTGGTGATGATATGGAGGAATGTGCAGCCCAACAGGGTCCTCTCTCTGAAAATGTGCTCTTCCACTCTCCTGGCCCCCTTTTCCCTAGGGACCATGTGGGACGCTCTCAAGACTTTGGTTCTGGTGTTTGGGTCATGCGCAGGTCCCTGAGCATTCTCACTGTTGGTGAGAATGCATGCTGGTGCAGCCACTATGAAAAACAATATGGAGTTTCCTCAAGGTGTTAAAACTAGAGCTTCCCGGGCGCCTGGGTGGCTCAGTGGGTTAAGCCGCTGCCTTCGGCTCAGGTCATGATCTCGGGGTCCTGGGATCGAGTCCCGCATCGGGCTCTCTGCTCAGCGGGGAGCCTGCTTCTCTCCCTCTCTCTCTCTCTCTCTCTCTCTGCCTGCCTCTCCGTCTACTTGTGATCTCTCTCTGTCAAATAAATAAATAAAATCTTAAAAAAAAAAAAAAAACTAGAGCTTCCCTATGATCCAGCAATTGCACAACTAGGTGTTTATCCCAAAGATACAGATGTAGTAAAAAGAAGGGGCACAGACACCCCAATATTCATAGCAGCAATGGCCACAATTGCTAAACTGTGGAAAGAGCCAAGACACCCTTCAACAGATGAATGAATAAAGAAGATGTGGTTTATATATACAATGGAATATTACTCAGCCATCAGAAAGGATGAATACCCACCATTTGCATCAACATGGATGGAACTGAAGGGGATTATGTGCTAGAAATAAGTCAAGTAGAGAAAGCCAAATTACCATATGGTTTCACTCACTTATGGAACATAAGGAATAGAGTGGAGGACCACAGGGGAAGAGATGGAAACCTGAATGGGAAGAAACCAGAGAGGGAGACAAACCATGAGAGACTCTGGACTCTGGTAAACAAATTGAGGGTGACAGAAGGGAGGGAGATGAAGGGATGGGATAATCCGGCGACGGGTGTGGAGGAGGGTACATGTTGTGATGAGCACTGGGTGTCATACCCGACCAAAAATCATTGAACATTACATCAAAAACTTATGATGTATTATATGCTCACTAACTGAACATAAAAAAAATAAAAACTAAACATTGAACATTTGAAAAAAAAGGAGGGCCCATCTTGTGATGAGCACTGTGTGTTATAGGTAACTAATGAATCATTGAACATCAAAAACTAATGATGTCCTTACTATATGCGGGCTAACTGAACATAATACAATTTTTAAAAATTAAAAATAAATAAAAACCTCAACTAGACTGATCACTTGGAGTGCACATCTCTACTGTTTTCTGGGTCTCAAAGTTAATGTTTTGGTGTCAGACTGTTTTTGTTATTTCTAACATGTAAGGCCACATCAGAGCTCAAAAACTTCACAATCCTTTGTATTTGGGGTGAGACTTAACAATTCTTTGTTGAAAACTGATAATATACACACCATATTTATGGGATATGCTATTTTGAGGAACAGGAAACATGGAGAAAACATTATTACTGGGATCCCTCATGGGGAAGAGATCTAGAAACAGCAGCACCTCTCTGGCATTGATGAAGTCTCCTGATCCTTAGAATGAGAGATGAGATCATTCTAATCTTAATTCAAACACCGACTTTCTTGGATGCCAGATGTGTGTGGACAAACCCAGGAAGCCAAGGAGAACAAATGTTTGTTTTTCAACTTTCTTTTGTAACAGAGATGAAAATCTGAGCAATGTCCTTGCTTTATTTTTCAGAACACAATACATCAAAATAATTGGTGTGCTCTGTTTTAACCTTCTACAAGAACTGGGCTCTGAAGACTGCAGATAAGGGTCAGAAACCCACTGCAGAGTACAATGAACCACAACTTTCCTTTCCTTTTTGTCTTTTGATTTATAAATGGCAAGACAATTGTTGAAACCTCAAGTATATTTTCATTTCAATAATGTATCTGCAAATGGAAAATTCTTAAGTTATCTGATCAAAATGGAAACATTACAGAGCCTCTGCTATCACAGGTGGTTGTTCCTGCACACACACACACACACACACACACACACACACACACTTCTTCATTGGAGAGCACACGGATGAAGGACTAAGGAATCTGGAAAGCACTTTGTTCCTCCCCATGTGCAGCCCAACAGGGTCCTCTCTCTGAAAATGTGCTCTTCCACTCTCCTGGCCCCCTTTTCCCTAGGGACCATGTGGGAAGCTCTCAAGATTTTGGTTCTGGTGTTTGGGTCATATGCAGGTCCCTGAGACACTGCAATCTTCATCTGTGCTGTGAGCCCAGATTGACAAGACTAGGCCTCTCTCAGCTTCTGCCCCTGATTCAAGAGTGCAAGGCCAGGACGAGAGCCAGGGAGAGATGTGACTCATACAAACCAGAGGTAAATCCTGCCTTGATTTTAAATTTTAATATGTACATTCATTTTGATTCTTGAAATAGTTCATTAAAATGTGAATTGCCGGGGCACCTGGGTGGCTCAGTGGGTTAAAGCCTCTGCCTTCAGCTCAGGTCATGATCCCAGGGTCCTGGAATCGAGCCCCACATCAGGCTCTCTGCTCAGGCGGGAGCCTGCTTCTTCCTCTCTCTCTGTCTGCCTCTCTGCCTACTGTCTGTCAAATAAATAAATAAAATATTTTTTTAAAAATGTGAATTGCCTTGGGGAGCCTGAGGGCTCATGATAGTCACTCAAAGCAGTTGACTTTTATTCCATTTCATTGTAATTTTTATATCCTCCATAAACAGTGAATCCATTCAATGTCCATACCCGATAGGAAAACTCACCCCCACCACCACCATGCTCAACTTCCAGCACATTAAGGAGTCTCTCTCCTGTCCTTGCCAACTGCATTGTGCTGAAATATACTAATAATAAGCCATTATTTTTAATCCATTTAGATGATGAAAAATAAAGACATAATGTGTAAATGAAGAAGATCAGAGACTCAGAAATGATCTCTGCAACCAAATAGAATAGGTTGCCACTTGGCTTTATCTTTGAGCAGTGTATTTTCCAAAAAATGCACAGTCCAACAACTGTATAATGGTTCTCAAAGATTATTTTAATTGAATTTTTAACACTTGGGAATACGCAGTGTGCAGCAATTCTTAAATCCTCCTTTCCTCTCTCTTCAGTTTCTCTTACCTCTTCGGTCTCTACTCAAAGTTCTCTTTCTCACTGAGATGAGTAGATTTTTCCAGGTCTCAATGTCTGGCTCAATAGAAGACAACTGATTTTACATATTTGTTTGTCTTAAATGTTGCAACATCACATGTCATATAGCCTCTGAAAAATTTCATTGTACATTTGTGTAAGAATGAGAGTAACATGGGGAAAGAAATCTTAATATTACTATTAAAATCATTTTTCCTCCCAGGACCTCTGGCAGAGTCATTAGGTTCCCTCAACAGTCCCTGGAACTGTTGCAGTATGTAAATGTGTATGTATATACAGTAAAATTTCTCTTCTGCTTACCAGAAAGACGAAAGTCAGAGGGAACTCTTAACTTCAAAGTTTAAACATGTGTAGGAGATTCCAGAAAAAAACACCAAAAATTATTACATCAACATTATTATTGCTTCAGCAAATGATTAGAGAAAACCTTATAGTTACATGAATAAAGTCATTTGATAAATCTGGTGATAACATTTAGTAAATTCTAAGTAAAGAAAGAAGAGGGTCATCTAGGTGGCTCTGCTTTTGGCTCAGGTCATGATCTCAAGGTTCTGGGATCAAGACCAGCTCTCTTCTCAGTGGAGAGTCTACTTTTCCCTCTCACCCTCCCTCTGTGCATGCTCTCTCTCTCCCTCTCTCAAATTTTTAAAAAAGAAAGAAAGAATAGAAGAAAACTGGTTAGAGCAAAAAAAATCCATTTTCAAAGTCAACAACAAACACTACTCCAAAATAATGAATGCTATAGGTAATTTTTTGAAATCAGGGAAACAAAAATGCCTGATATATTCACTGTTAATCAACATTGATTTATAAGTCCTAAGTATCACATTAGAATAAGAGTACAAAATGATCATAAATATTTCCAAAGATGAGATAAAATACTTTCATTTGCTGACGGTGCAATTCTTTCACCAGGAGACACAAGACATTCTCACAAAATACCACTGGAAGTATTAAAATAATAAGATGAGATACTTTGTAAATGGCTGGATATTTGTTCAATCTACACAAATAGGACAACTTATAAGTTGAATGAGAGAGCCAGTGAGGGTTATACATGGAAGAACATACCCTATTTGCAAAAGCAACAAAATCATAAAATACCTAAGAACAAATCTAATAAATAAGATAGATATATATACTGTGTCTCTAGACAGTAGTTATAAAAATGCCAATTTTTCCAAAATTAATTAGTAATTGTAATGTACTTTAAATCTGCATCTGGAGCCTTAGGAGAAATTGGAAAGAATTATTTTCACATTCATATGGAAGAATATGCATCTGAAAATGGCCAAGAGATTAGGAAGAACACTGAATGGTGATGTGATGCATCAGATACTGAAATTTTTTTAAGATATTTTAAAAATTATTTATTTGATAGAAAGAGAGCACAAACAGGGAGAGGAACAGAGGGAGAGGGAAAGCAGTTTCCCTGCTGAATAAGAAACCCAATGTGGGACTTGATCCCAAGACCCTAGGATAATGACCAGAGCCAAAAGCAGATGTTTAACCAAGAGAGCCACCCAGGCATGCCTCAAATAACGAAACTTACTCAAAAAGAATTCACCTTGATCCAGATTAGTGTTGAGCAGAAATAGACAACCATAATGTGGAACATAAAGGAGAACTCAAAAATGGATCCACATTTTCCCAATATCACTTAATGAATAAACTCTCTTTTCCCAATGACTTGAATGTCACCATTATCTCTGATCTGGAGAATTTGGGGACATTCTCATACAATCTATTGGCTCCCTCTCTGCTGAGCAGAGAGCCTGATGTGGGGCTCGATTCCAGAACCGGGAGATCATGACCTGAGCTGAAGGCAGAGGCTTTACCCACTGAGCCATCCAGGCACCCCTGTCCCTCTATTTTTAAGCTGTTTCAGTGATTGCAGTTTCATTAATGGTTTATATACCAGATAAGTTCTGTTTCTACCTCATTCATTCTACTTTTTACAAAATGCCATGGCATTTTTCACTTGCATATTTTTCCTGGTGAAGTTTGTGTCATTTCGTCAAATACAAAACCAATTTAGATAGACTATCAACCCACCGAATTTACAGTTTGATCAATGTACAAACCAAATAGACCCATGTGTATAGGGAACTGAATATATAACATAAACAACTGTATTCAATAGTTAAAGAAACTACCTTTTGAACAGATATTGCTAATAAGCATCTGGAAGAAAGAAAACATGACTTGAATGATATTTTAAAAATTGAAACTGGCTTTAAAATTAAAATGTAAGTACTTAGGAACTTCAGCTAAATCCTTGGAGTGGAAGCCAGATTTCTTTGGGATAAGGAGTAAATGAAAGGTCAAAGAGTAAAGAGTCATTTTCCACAGTCTTGAGATAGTTCTTCCATATGGTGGTCAACAGAGCAGAACACTTGTGTTTTTCCTGGGATGTTGTTTCCTCGAATTGTTGTTTTTGTTATTTTATGTTAGACACCATGTAGTATGTCAGTTTTTGATGTAGTGTTCCATTTTTCATTGTTTGTGTTTAACACTCAGTGCTCAATGAAATACACCCAGTGCTCCTTAATACCCATCACCAGATTAACCCATCCCCCACCTTCCACCTCTCTAAAACCCTCAATTTGTTTCCCAGAATCCATAGTCTCTCGTGGTTTGTCTCCCCATCTGATTTCACCGCTTCATTTTTCCCTTCCTTCTCCTAATGTCCACCATGCTATTACTTGTGTTCCACAAATAAGTGAAACCATATGATAATTTTCTTTCTCTACTTGACTTGTTTCACTTAGCATAATCCCCTCCAGTTCCATCCATGTTGATGCAAATGATGGGTAGTCATCCTTTCTGATGACTGAGTAATATGGACCACATCTTCTTTATCCATTTGTCTGTTGGAGGGCATCTTGGCTTCTTCCATAGTTCAGCTGTCAAGGAAATTGCTGCTATGAATATTGGGGTGCATATGGCCCTTCTTGTCACTACATCCGTATCTTTGGGGTAAATACCCAGTAGTGCAATTGCAGGGTCATAAGGTAAATCTATTTTTAGTTTTTTGAGGAATCTCCACACTGTTTTCCAAAGTGGATGCACCTACTTGCATTCCACCAACAGTTTAAGAGCATTCCTCTTTCTCCACATCCTTTCCAACACTTCTTTCCTGCCTTGTTAATTTTTGTCATTCTAACTCTGTAATGTGGTAACTCAGTGTGGTTTTGATTTGTATTTCCCTGATGGCTAGTGATGTTGAACATTTTTTCATTTGTCTGTTAGCCATTTGCATGACTTCTTTGGAAAAGTGTCTGTTCATGTCTTCCACCCATTTTTGACTGGATTATTTGTTTTGGGGGAGTGTTCAGTTTGAGTTCTTTATAGGTGTTGGATACTAGTCCTTTATTTGCATTGCCATTTGCAAATATCTTCAACTCTATGGTCAGCTAATCTTCTATAAATCAGGAAAAATTATCCAATAGAAAAAAGACAGTCTCTTCAATAAATGGTGCTGGAAAAATTGGACAGCTATATACAGAAGAATGAAACTCAACCATTTTCTTACACCATACACAAAGATAAACTTGAAATGGATAAAAGACCTCAATGTGAGGCAGGAATCCATCAGAATCCTAGAGGAGAACATAGACAGTAACCTCTTCAACACTGGCCACAGCAACTTCTTTCATGACATGTCTCCAAAGTCAAGTGAAGCAAAAGCGAAAATAAACTTTTGGGACTTCACCAAGATAAAAAGCTTCTGCACAGCAAAGGAAACCATCAGTAAAACTAAGAGGCAACCCATGGAGTGGGAGAAGATAAGTCACTTTAATTGAATATAATCACCATGCCAAAGAGGCACATTTGGGGGCAGGCTGCCCTTGACCCCTACAAAAGGCAAGATCACAAGAGAAGAGGTCTGTGAAGGAAGGAAGAATCAGTCAGAGGAAGGACCCAGCTGAAGACCATCAGTGAGAGAAATGTGTTCCCAGGCAAGTTCAGCTCGGAGTTGATGAGGAAGTCAAAATGGAACTGAGGAAAAGACCATTCCAGATAACAGTACAAAAAGAACCATTGGCAAAGAAATGGGAGCTCCAGCATGATCTTGCTGTATTCATTCTCTTGAATAGTAGAGATTACCATGAAATGTTTTGGTGGGGGTAGCAACCAGAAACACTGAGGCTAGAAGCATGTAAATGATTCTTTTCCATGAAGCAACAAGCCCTCTCTGTCATGGGCCCTAAAAATCCCACTAACCCTGAGGCTCTAAGCAATATCATTCCAAGAAGAACTTGTGTCCCTCTGGGGATGGAGAATCTCCATGGCTTATAATAAAGGAAGGAATTATGGAATGTCACTTAAAAGCCACTGGGTGGGGGGTGTCCTGGGTGGGTAAGTGGGTTAAAGCCTCTGCCTTTTGCTCAGGTCATGATCCCAGGGTCCTGGGATTGAGCCCCACATTGGGTTCTCTGCTCAGCGGGGAGCCTCCTTCCCACCCCACCCCCCGCCTGCCTCTCTGCCTACTTCTTGTGATCGCTGCCAAAAAAAAAAAAAAAAAAGCCAACCTGGGTGAAGATGTGATAGATGTGGGAATACCAAAGGGATGAAACAGATGCGTATGAATCCTGTTCATCGGTTGGCATATAAATGAGCATTCTCATGGGAACACAGATAACCAAATACTTTCCTGAGATTTAGGGTAATAATCCACACAGAGCAGCAGGCCTGATAGATGATCAGCTTTCCTGGAATAGGTGTGACCCCTAGAGGTTACCACAAGATGTCTCCCTTCCAGTGGCAATGACCTAAACTCCACATCCTTGTTCTGGATAACTGCATCCACCTTGATCATCTAGACAACTCCTGTTGATCCTTCAGGTGTCAATAGATCACTTGACATCTTGTTAGGCACCTGGGATTGACCTTCAGGCAAACATTATTATAATCACTCTCTTTCTCCAGCTCCCTCTTCTCGCTGAATCCTGGTGTTTACTGGAGAATGTGAAAGGCGGAAGAGGAGGCAGACACAATTTTGGTTTCAGAGCACTTAAAAATGAAGTAACAGGAGGTTAAATGAGGAGAGTTATGATTGATTTCAGAGTGTTTACTCTAAGCCCTCAGAGTACGTGGAAGATGTTCCAAGTCTGTGCTTGAAGAAACTGAATGGACCAAAAAAACCACCTCAAGCATCACCACATTCAAACCTCAGCAAAGCATTCATCGAACATTCTCTCCCATTCCAAGTATGTTTACCCAGCTGAGAGTGAAAGTGTTTTTTTAATACTTTTTAAAAATTATTTATTTATTTTTTCTTTTCAGTGTTCCAGAATTTATTTTTTATGCACCACACCCAGTGCTCCATGCAATACATGCCCTCCATAATACCCACCACCAGACTCACTCAACCTCCCACCCTCCGCCCCTCCAAAACCCTCAGATTGTTTCTCAGAGACCACAGTCTCTCATGGTTCATCTCCTCCTCCAATTCCCCCCAACTCCCTTCTCCTCTCCATCTCCCCATGTCCCCCGTGTTATTCCTTATGCTCCACAAATAAGTGAAACTATATGATAATTGATTCTCTCTGCTTGACCTATTTCACTCAGCATAATCTCTTCCAGTCCCATCCATGTTGATAGAAAAGTTGGGTATTCATCCTTTCTGGTGGAGGCATAATTCTCCATAGTATTTATGGACCACGTCTTCCTTATCCATTTGTCCATTGAAGGACATCTTTGTTCTTTCCACAGTTTGGCGACCATGGCCATTGCTGCTATGAACATAGGGGTACAGATGGCACTTCTTTTCACTACAGCTGTATCTTTGGGGTAAATACCCAGGAGTGCAATTGCAGGGTCATAGGGAAGCTCTATTTTTAACTTCTTTAGGAATCTCCACACTCTTTTCCAAAGTGACTGCACCAACTTGCATTCCCATCAACAGTGTAAGAGGGTTCCCCTTTCTCCGCATCCTCTCCAACATATGTTGTTTCCTGTCTTGTTAATTTTGGCCATTCTAACTGGTGTAAGGTGGTATCTCAATGTGGTTTTGATTTGAATCTCCCTGATGGCTAGTGATGATGAACATTTTTTTCATGTGTGTGTTAGCCACTTATATGACTTCTTTGGAGAAGTGTCTGTTCATGTCTTCTGCCCAGTTGTTGACATTATTATCTTTTTGTGTGTGTTGAGTTTGAGGAGTTCTTTATAGATCCCGGATATCAGCCTTTTGTCTGTATTGTCATTTGTGAATATCTTCTCCCATTCAGTAGGTTGCCTCTTTGTTTTGTTGACTGTTTCCTTTGCTGTGCAAAAGCTTTTGATTTTGATGAAGTCCCAAAAGTTCATTTTTGCTTTTGTTTCCTTTGTCTTTGGAGACATATCTTGAAAGAAGTTGCTGTGGCCGATGTCAAAGAGGTTACTGCTTATGTTCTCCTCTAGGATTCTGATGGATTCCTGCCTCATGTTGAAGTCTTTTATCCATTTCAAGTTTATCTTTGTGTATGGTGTAAGAGAATGGTCAAGTTTCATTCTTCTACACATAGCTGTCCAAGTTTCCCAGCACCATTTATTGAAGAGACTGACTTTTTCCCACTGTATATTTTTTCCTGCTTTGTCAAAGAGTAGTTGACCATAAAGTTGAGGGTTTATATCTGGGCTCTCTGCTCTGTTCCACTGGTCTATGTGTCTGTTTTTGTGCCAGTACCATGCTGTCTTGGTGATCACAGCTTTCTAGTAAAGCTTGAAATCAGGCAACGTGATGCCCCCAGTTTTTCCTTTTCAACATTTCCTTAGCAATTCGGGGTCTCTTCTGATTCCATACAAATTTTAGGATTCTTTGCTCTAGCTCTTTGAAAAATGTCAGTGGAAGTTTGATCAGAATGGCATTGAAGGTATATATTGCTCTAGGCAACATAGACATTTTAACAATGTTTATTCTTCTGATCCATGAGCATGAAATAGTCTTCCATCTTTTGTGTCTTCTTCAATTTCTTTCATGAGTGTCCTGTAGTTCCTCGGATATAGATCCTTTACCTCTTTGGTTAGGTTTATTCCCAGGTAGCTTATGGTTCTTGGTGCTACAGTAAATAGAATCAATTCTCTAATTTCCCTTTCTGCATTTTCATTGTTAGTGTATAAGAAAGCAACTGATTTCTGTACATTGATTTTGTATCCTGCCCCATTACTGAATTGCTGTATGAGTTCCAGTAGTTTGGTGGTGGAGTCTTTTGGGTTTTCCATATAAAGTATCATGTCATATGTGAAAAGAGAATTTGACTTCTTCATTGCCAATTGGAATACCTTTTTTTTCTCTTTGTTGTCTGACTGCTGTTGCTAGAACTTCTTCTTGCTGAACAAGAGTGGTGAGAGTGGACATCCTTGTCGTATTCCTGATCTCAAACGGAAGGCTGTCAGCTTTTTCCCATTAAGGATATTTGCTGTGGGTTTTTCATAGATAGATTTGATGAAGTTGAGGAATGTTCCTTCTATCCCTATACTTTGCAGCATTTTAATCAGGAATGGGTGTGGATTTTGTCAAATGCTTTTTCTGCATAAATTGAGAGGACCATGTGGTTCTTCTGTCTTCTCTCATTCTATCTTCTCTCAGTCTGTCACATTGATTAATTTGTGAATGTTGAGCCACCCTTGCAACCCAGGGATAAATCCCACCTGAAAATGTTTTGTTATAGTCCCTGTCTTTATGTTCCATGAGTAAGTGAAACCATATAATTTAATTTCTCTGCTTGACTTATTTCGCTCTGCCTAATCTCCTCTGGTCCCATCCATATTGCAAAAGTAGCATGGAGGACATTTGGAGAAGGAAGGGGAAAATGAAGGGGGGAATCAGAGGGAGAGACAAACCATAAGTGACTGTGGACTCTTGAGAAGCAAACAGGCAGTTTTAGAGGGGAGGGAGTTGGGGGTATGTGTTGGCCTGGTGATGGGTATTAAGGAAGGCACATATTGCATGTGGAGCTCTAGGTGTTGTACATAAACAATGAATCTTGGAACAGTGCATCAAAAATTAATGATGTACTATATGGTGACTAATATAACATAATAAAAGAAAGTCCCTGTGCCCTTTCATTACAAAAAAAGACTTAGTGCTGCTTTAAATCTCACTTATGTTACTAAAATGGATCTAGTTTTCCTAAGCTCCTGTCTGTCTCTTTCGGTTATCCCACCCTACACATCTTTTTTTTTTTTTTAATAAACATATAATACATTTTTATCCCCAGGGGTACAGGTCGGTGAATCGCCAGGTTTACACACTTCACATCACTCACCAAAGCACATACTCTCCCCAATGTCCATAACCCCACTCCCCTTCTCCCACCACCACCCCCCCAGCAACCCTCAGTTTGTTTTGTGAGATTAAGAGTCACTTATGGTTTGTCTCCCTCCCAATCCCATCTTGTTTCATTTATTCTTCTCCTACCCCCTTAAGCCCCCATGTTGCATCACCACTTCCTCATATCCCACCCTACACATCTTGAGTGGAGGTATTTTCATACCTTTTTTTTCCCCAAGTCAGCATAGATTATGTGCTTAATTATGATAAGTTAATGGAATCAATTTATGGCATCAGTTCTGTTGGTAGAAATTATGAAGTTGCATTCTCTAACTGGAGACAGTTCATTTCTCTCTGACTACTCTTTGCTCCTAGACATTCAATAAAAAGTGGGACTCTGATATGTGCATTTCCTACCCAGGGAATGAGACAAAAGGGGAAGCGAATTAAAAGAAATCCCCAAAGAAACTTTGAGGTCACTTCCAGAGAGGATTCCTATTCATGAATTGAAGAACTCAGGCATTGTAGTGGAAGGAACTGCTCCAATCACCTGCAAATAGCATCAGCCAATCTGGGTTTCACCTGGTTGCACTTTCACCCTCTGCCCCAGAAGTCCATGTTGTTCATGTTGTTCAGTTCCCAGAATGCAGTCAGACCAGCCTTCCTCTGTTTTGACCCTGTGTAAAGTCATTAAAACTTGACTGTTACTCTAGGATAGGTACTTTATTATTGTCATGTCATTTCCCCCAAGAAGCTTTCCTAAATGTCCTCTGATTAGGGGGTCATTTTCCATGCTCCCACAACTCATAAAGCACTGAAACACTACTTCTACAACCACTGCAAGAGGTGATGTCAAAAGCTGAGAAAACATGACTTCCGCCTTCTGTCCACCTTTAAACTCCCATCAGTGCCTTCCATTGGAGAACCACACAAGGCAGCACTGATAAGAGAGTCTGGTACATGCAACTCATGGGCCCTCATTTCTAGTGATAGAGACATGAGTAGGACAAAACAACTCTAGAACTAAGAGAACATAGAGCCTATCTGGCACATAGTGCCAGAGCACAGTGCACAGTGGTTTAATACACAGATCCTGTGTTTTATATTTCAGCTTCATGGAGGCCATTTATCTGACTTCTACAAAAGTTAAAAGCTGGTAAGTTTGTTGCCCACAACATAATAAACATGACTTATTTGCATAATAAATACATTGACTAACCCACCCATAAGCTTTATTGGTCAATACCTGTGTACTAGGTAAAGCTGGAATAAAAAAAGGCCAATTGAGATCTTATGTTTTGTGTTTATCTGCCAGAGTGGCAGATCTACAATGAGAGATTGGGAAGTTCCTAAAGTTATGTGAACATAAATATTAGAGCATAAAGGAGATTAAAGAGGATCAATACCCAAAAGGCACAAATTACTTTTATTGTCTATTTCACTACAAAAGACTATTCAGGAAGAGAGCTCTTTGTGGTAAGCAATGTATAAATGCCAGCAAAGTAAATAGTCTTGTGATCCCAGAAGGAGTTTTAGTTCATTAGTTTCTTGGCACATTTCACAAGTCCTGAGGTTATTTGGCCTCTAATTTATGCAGCTCTTCCAAAATTTAGAACCTTTACTCAACCTGTTGTTGATGCCACAAGGTATTTATTTTCCTCCCGAGGCTAAAGATGGAGAAAATCTAAGTGGCATTTGAGTGTCATTTCCTTAAGTTTTTGCAGAGGACTCAAACTCCCCCTGTTTGGGAGATACCTCTGATGAGGTTGTGACTTGCTGTCCTCAAGGTTCTCATTCATATGTGAGGATGACTTATAATGAGGAGCATGTACCTCATGGATGAACCAGCACACCTGCCTAACTGTGGGGATGGTCAAGGAGTTGTTAAAACTTGGCTCGAGTGCTACAAGGCAGCCCCTCTGGAATCGCCCTCTGTAACATCTGTTACTCAGACAGAACACATCAATTGTGACAGAGTCTCACCTTGCTCTGGTAGCCTTGACTCCAACATAAAAGGAGCTTGGAATGAAAAGAGAATCCTTGACAGTCAAGTGTCTTCCTCTCTTGGCAGAAGAGAATTGCAGAAGTTCTACCTGGAAATCTCCTGGGCCTGTGACAATTTCATATGTACAATTCTTCACATCTGATTTAAATGCAGCCTGTTGAGCACCTGGGTGGCTCAGTCTTTAAGCAGCTGCCCTCTCCTCAGGTCATGATCCCAGGGTCCTGGGATTGAGGTCCACATTGGATTCCTTGCTCAATCGGAAGCCTGCTTTTCCCTCTCCCTCTCCCTCTCCCCCTGCTTGTGTTCCCTCTCTCTGTGTGTTTCTCTCTGTCAAATAAATAAATAAAATCTTTTAAAAATGCAGCCTGTATGTTTTTTATATCATTGAGAGAGATTTATGCCACTGTAGGTTTATTACTTGTGATTTGTTTAGTCTGTAATTTGTCATTTGATTTTCATACATCCTTCTCAAAGCTCCAGGACTGCAGTACAAGATGTGGTTATAATTTGATGTTTAAACGCTTGCAAATCTGTGGGAAAATTTGGCTCATATATTGAGTTTTTTGTCTTAGTGTTTTTATTGAACAGAAATCCCGAATAGAGTCTGTATCCAAGAGCAAGTGGGGTAACAGGTTAATAGGTGGATCTGGGTGAATGTGACATATGTTATTCCAGGGTATATAACATTGCATAATTCCTGCAAGTGTTTAGTTATTTTACTTTTCTTTCTCTTTTTCAAAATATCCAATGTCATTTTACTTTTTTTATTTAAATTCAATTAGCCAACATATAGTACATCATTAGTTTTTGATACAGTGTTCAATGATTATTAATGGGTATAATACCCAGTACTCATCAGATCACATGCGCTTCTTTTTTTTTAAATTTTTTTAATTTATTTTTTGTTTATTTTCAGCATAACAGTATTCATTATTTTTTTTTAAAGATTTTATTTATTTATCTGACAGAGAGAGACCAAGCAAGCAGAAAGGCAGGCAGAGAGAGAGAGAGGAGGAAGCAGGCTCCCTGCCAAGCAGAGAGCCCGATGCGGGACTCGATCCCAGGACCCCGAGATCATGACCTGAGCCGAAGGCAGAGGCCTAACCCACTGAGCCACCCAGGCGCCCCGTATTCATTATTTTTTCACCACACCCAGTGCTCCATGCAATCTGTGCCCTCTATAATACCCACCACCTGGTACCCCAACCTTCCCCCCCCCCCCCGCCACTTCAAACCCCTCAGATTGTTTTTCAGAGTCCATAGTCTCTCATGGTTCACCTCCCCCTCCAATTTCTCCCAACTCCCTTCTCCTCTCTAACTCCCCATGTCCTCCATGCTATTTGTTATGTTCCACAAATAAGTGAAACCATATGATAATTGACTCTCTCTGCTTGACTTATTTCACTCAGCATAATCTCTTCCAGTCCCGTCCATGTTGCTACAAAAGTTGGGTATTCATCCTTTCTGATGGAGACATAATACTCCATAGTGTATATGGACCACATCTTTTTTAAATTTTTTGTTTCTTTTCATCATAACAGTATTCATTGTTTTTGCACCACACCCAGTGCTCCATGCAATCCGTGCCCTCTCTAATACCCACCACCTAGTTCCCCCAACCTCTTAATGCCTATCACCCAGTTACCACATCCTGGCACTCACTGCCCTTTCCACAACCCCTTGTTTGTTTCCAGGAGTCAGGAATTTCTTGTAGTTTGTCTCCTTCTCTGATTTCTTCCCATTCAGTTTTCCCTCCCCACCTCTATGACCCTCTGCATTACTTCCTATATTGCACATATGAATGAAAACACACAATAATTATATTTCTCTAACCGACTGACATTACTTAGCCTAATGCAAAGTTAACACTTGGATTGCTGAGACAAAAAGGGATGGACAAACTCCTGCCTTCTCAAGAAGGAAGGGTCAGGTACCCCCAGGAGAGTACCATGGAAGGACGCCAGTGATGGGTGATAGTATATGAAGTCAATGTGCAGTTGGATGAAGGGTCCTCAAACTCTAGCTTGTGTTTGAAATGACCCCTGGATTGGATTCCCAGCATTATGAAATGCATGAGTAAAGCAGTGCATACAATGAGAAACTGTTTTGGAAAAGTCTGGAGCAACTGAGCATTTCTGATATTTTTATTCATTCTTTTCCTTGTGTATGGTACAGAAAAGAAATTGAGACACCTTAGGACCATTATTTTACAGCAACAGTTGGGAAAGAGGTAAAGGAAACTCTGATGTCGGTGGCCTTTTTCACATTCTGAGATTCTTTAACAGCTCACAGCTTATAGCAAGATGGTAGAGCATGACTTGGGATATGAGGGCTAGTGACAGATGATGTGTGGGAGTCGTAGATGACTTGGTCTTGGTCAGCTCACACATTACCATGAGGTACTCAGGCAAAGATCTCAGAGGCTCAACAGTGCACTATGACAAGGGAAGGAATAATAAAATGGCTTTGTGGAGTGTGTAAGATAAGGCACAGTGGTGATTTGGGTGCCAGCAAAGATGCTTGCAGCTTTAGGTAAAAACATATATATTTCAATTTTTGATACTTCTTAAATCTAAGTTGTAAAATGCTATTGATAAAGAAATCTCTTAAAGGGGTGCCTGGGTGGCTCAGTGGGTTAAAACCTCTGCCTTCAGCTCAGGTCATGATCTCAGGGTCCTGGGATCGAGCCCCACATCGGGCTCTCTGCTCAGCATGTAACCTGCTTCCTCCTCCCTCTCTGCCTGCCTCTCTGTCTACTTGTGATCTGTCTGTCAAATAAATAATTTTTTAAAAAAAAGAAATCTCTTAAAGAGCTGAATGAGGCCCTTTTCTTTTTAGAAGTGAGTTGAGGCCATTTTTAGTTTAACATATCCATGAATATCATTTATTGCTATGCTGAGGCAGCATTCATGTTCTGTATCTTTATAGATATGAACCCTGAAAATACTCATCACAGGAATGTACAGGTGGGAAAAGAGTGAGTCTATAGCAGTGATATCATTCAATTCTTTGAATTCCCCTAGGTACCACCTGAAAATGCACAGTGATCTGTTCCTTCAAGTAACTTTTAATGATTTATTATGTCCATCTATATTAGGTCCTTTGATGTTATCCAAAGCAAGGAATCAGAAACCACTTCCTATAGAAAAAACTTGTATACCACAAAATGTTACTTTTTTTGAGTCTAGAGATTGTACACAGAGTCAATGCTGTGTAAGATCTGATGGGTGGCATGCATGCTTCTGTTGTTGTAAATTGGAACAAAAATGTTCACTGCAGGGGAAATGGAATGTGACAACCAGTATGACCACATGATGTATCCCTATTTATGGACTTTATGATCCAGAAGTGATGTTTTAAGTATTTCCATGCCCCATGTGTATGTCAAGCTCTAGAGAATTCCTGGGATTTCAATCTCACCCAAAAGGACACATATGGCCAGTGTCTTCTGCTGTGAATAGGAACCCAGAGACTGTGTGGCTTGGTGATAACTACCACCTATCCCTATCCACCACTCTCCTACACCTCTCAGTGTTTAGGAATTTAATTATCACAGCAGACATTTCAATGTGATTATATACAATAAATTAAGTGACTGAAAAGTACTGTGGGAACAATTTTAACTGAGAGAAACCCCATTTAAACATGAGAGAAATCTGAAAGGATCCAAAGCCAAATTCTGAAGGATACTTTGTTAGCGTTTAGGATAATGAACATTCCTCATTGGTGGAGTCAGTTACATTCAGTTTGAGATTTGACTTGGCAGTGAGCTGATTTATTCTCTTTGACATTTTACTTGTATATTTTCCTTATTATTATCTAAGCATGACAACATACATTACTGCCAGATACTGAGCTGAGAATTTTTCTTGTAGTAATTAATTTATCCTAACGTAAATCCTATGAGGTAGGCACGTTGTTATCACTTTATTTTGCAGATGAGGCACCAGGCTAAGAGGGTCAGCATCTTGCTGATGTGCCCACAAGTAGAAAGTACAACAGCTGAGCTTGAACCTGTAATCAGACCCTAAAGTTGGGTCCTTACACACTGCTCACACTGCTCAATGAATGAATACATTCTACTTTGAAATACCCAGCACTTCAGAATTCAACACACAGTGTAAAATTGCCCGGTGAGGATTCTGATGTGGGCTGGATTGGATTTGTAAAATAGTTTGAGAAGAGTAGACATTCTTAAATGTTCTACTATTTCCTTCAGGAACGAAGTGTGTGCCTCTATTTTTTAAGATTCCATTCTCAAAAAATAAATTATTTAGTAAAACATATGATTTAAACAAAAGAAGAGATTCCCTTTTACATTTGTAGGTAATATTTCATGATATGATACTTAATGTTTTGCATATTTCTACTTAGTTTATTCCAACATACTTTTGTTGCTGCTATCATTCTGTTCCCAAATGCATCTTTTTTCAGTGATGTTGATTAGTTTTAGCTGGTTTATAGGAAAGTCATTGATGTTTACATGCTGATCTTATATTCAGCTACATAATGAACTTTTATCAGTTCTAATACTTTTTTCAGTAGATCACTTTAGATTTTCTTGCTTTGTCAACTATCTATTTGTGGTGACAATTCCATTGATTCTTTTTTTCTCATTGTTTTCTTGCTGAAAGAGAATGTTTTAACAAGATGGATTCTTTTTTTAATAACCTTTATTATTTTAGAGAAGTGTTCAGTTCACAGAAAAATCAAGCAGAATATACAGAGTCTCAATTTGTCCCTCACCTCCACACGTGCACAGCCTCCCACACTATCAACATGCCATAGTTTATGGTACCTTTCTCAAAATGGTGAACCTATCCTGACACAACCTTATCACTGAGGGTCAGTACTTTATCTTAGATTTCACTCAGGTTGTACATTTGATGGGTTTTGACAAATAGATAATGAAAGGTATCTGGCATCATAGTCTCATACACAGTAGTGTTGCCAGCCTGCACATGCTCTGCACTCTGGATATACACCCTTCTTTCCTCCCCAACCCATGAAAGCCAATGATTTTTTATTGTCTCCATAATTTTTTATTCCCAGGATGTCATAGAGTTGTAATAATACAATACACAGCTCTTTAGGTTGACTTCTCTTATGTAGTAATATTTATGTAAGGTACTACCATGCCTTCTCATGGCTTACAGCACTTCTTTAAGAAATCAATTCCAGGGCACCTGGGTGGCTCAGTGGGTTAAGCCGCTGCCTTCGGCTCGGGTCGTGATCTCAGGGTCTTGGGATCGAGTCCCACATCAGGCTCTCTGCTCAGTGAGGAGCCTGCTTCCTCCTCTCTCTCTGCCTGCCTCTCTGCCTACTTGTGATCTCTGTCTGTCAAATAAATAAATAAAATCTTTAAAAAAAAAAAAAAAGAAATCAATTCCAGAAAGGAGGAGCAAGATGGTGGAGGAGTGGACACCTAAATATCCTCAGGTCCCAGGAGTTCAGCTTGATAGTTATCAAGCCATTCTGAACACCAAAAATCTCACAGGAGATTGAAGAGAAGAGCAGCAATTCTAGGAACAGAAAAGCGAGCAGTTTCTGGAAGGTTGGACATGTGGAGAAGTGAATCTGAGGTGGTATATGGGAAAAGAGACCTTGGTGGAGGGGCTGGCTCCTGGCGAGCCATAGAGCAGTGGAGCACAAAATTGAAACTTTTAGAGGTCTGCTCTACTGGGGTATCACTCCAGAGGCTAAGCAGGGAGCAGAGCCCTCATGGAGATAGTGTGTTCTCAGGACCTGCAAGGTCACAGAAAGACCAGGGGTGCCTGAGTGTGGCAGAGCTCCCAGGTACTGGGGTGAGGAAGCTGGCTACAGAGGTGGAGCTGAGGAGTGGGCTCTCAGCTCTGGGCTACCTTAAACCATCGTCCGAGGTACAGTTGGGCCACTGCTCTTTGAGCAGGGTCCCAACAAGTGGCAGATCCGGGAGACCCCCTCCTTCCTCTTCCAGGAGGAGCAGCAGGAGAACACTGCAAGCATCTTCTGGGTTTGGAAACTCCAAACAGGACTATGCACCAGAGATAGAAATGCTCAGTCACAGGCTGGACAAACACAGAGTGCAACCTGAGACCAGGGAGAAAAGATGATTGACTACTTTTCTCTGAGGGTGCCCCAAGCTCTCAGTCCCTATGGGGCCAGAGATTGGAAGCCACCATCTTCATTCCCATCCTCTGAAGCTGTACAGAAAGCATTCAGGGAACAAAAGCTGATGAGAGCAAAACTAAGAAGATTATTTAGACTTGCCCCTGGCAAAGGTGGTGCAATTCTGCCTCAGGCAAAGACATTTGAGAATCATTGCAACCGGCCCCTCCCCCAGAAGATTAGCAAGAACACGCAGCCAAGACCAAGTTCCCCAATCAATGAGAACCAAGGAACTCCAGAGCTAGGGGAATGCAACACATAGAATTCATGGCTCTTTTCCCATGATTCTTTAGTCTTTCAAAGTTAAATTTTTTAAATATTTTTTTAACTTTCCTCTTTCTTATTTTAACATTTTTAAACTATATTATCTTATCAATACCTTTTTAAAAATCTTTTTATATTTTCATTGTTATAGGTATATTCTATCCCTTCATTGTATCTAACCTTATTTTTGGTTTACATACAAATTTTTCTTTCTTTAAAATTTTGGGATACAGTTTCTTCTAACAGATCAAAATATACCCTAATCTAGCACATGGCTTTGTTCTAATCTCCAACCTTAGCACATTCTTTCCTCTTTTTTTTAACCTTCTTAACTTATTAATTCCTTTTTTAGAATCTTTTTTTTTTAAGATTTTATTTATTTATTTGACAGAGAGAGATCACAAGCAGTCAGAGAGAGAGGAGAAAGCAGGCTCCCCAAAGAGCAGAGAGTCCAATGTGAGGCTCGATCCCAGGACCCTGGGATCATGACCTGAGCTGAAAGCAGATGCTTTAACCCACTGAGCCACCTAGGCAGGCACCTCTAGAATCTTTAAATTTTCAACTTTACATTCATAGTCCATCCCTTCATCACGTTTACCCTTATTTTTGTATACATATATATCAGTTTTTCTTTCTTTAAAATGTTGGGAGACAGTTTCTTCTAACAGATCAAATTACACCCAAAATCAAGTGTGTGGCCCTGTTCTATTTACCAGTCTAATATAGATGATATAGACATAAATAGATATATAGATAGATGATATAGATATAGATATAGATATAAATGATATAAATATAGATTTTTTTTCTCCTTTCTTCTCTCCCCAGTTTTGGGTCTCTTCCAATTTGGTTAGTGTGTATTTTTCTGGGGTCGCTGCTACCATTTTAGTATTTTGTTTTCTTATTCTTATCTGGATAAAATGATAAGGTAGAAAAACTCACCTCCAAAAAAAAAAAAAAAAAAGAACATGAGACAGTTCCAATGGCTAGGGACCAAATCAATACAGACATTAGTAAGATGTCAGGACTAGACTTCAGAATGATGATTATCAGGGTGCTAGCTAGCTCGGCTCAAAAAAAGCATGGAAGATACTAGAGAATCCCTTTCTGGAGAAATAAAATCACTTTCTGGAGAAATAAAAGAACTAAAACATAACCAAGTTGAAATTTTAAAAGCTATTAATGGAGATTCCTTAAGAAATTAAAAATAGAATTCATTGTTTATGCACCACACCCACTGCTCCATGCAATATGTGCTCTCCATAATACCCACCACCAGGCTCACCCAAACTCCCCTCCCCTCCCCTCCAAAACCCTCAGTTTGTTTCTCAGAGTCCAGTGTCTCATGGTTCATCTCCTCCTTCAATTTCCCCCAACTCACTTCTCCTCCCCTTCTCCCCATGTCCTCTGTGTTATTCCTTATGCTCCACAAGTAAGTGAAACCATATGATAATTGACTCTCTCTGCTTGACTTATTTCACTCCGCATAATCTCTGGGTGTGGTGCATGAACAATGAATTCTGGAACACTGAGAATAAATTTTAAAAAATAAAAAAAAATTTTTAATTAAAAATAGAGCTATCCTATAACCCTGCAATAACACTACAAAGATACAGATGTAGTGAAAAAAGGGCCATCTGTACCCCAATGTTCATAGTAGCAATGGTCACGATCACCAAACTATGGAAAGAGCCAAGATGCCCTTCAACAGATAAATAGATAAAGAAGATGTGGTCTTTATATATAGAATGGAATATTATGCCTCCATCAGAAAGGATGAATACCCAACTTTTTTATCAATATGGAAGGGACTGGAGGAGATTGTGCATAAATGATGAATAATGAATAAATGATGAATTTTGGAACACAGAAAAAAAATTAAATTTTAAAAAAATTACTAATGAGGTGCAATAAAAAATGGAGGCTCTTACTGCCAGGATAAAGAAGGCAGAAGGGAGAATTAGTGACACAGAAGACCAAATGATGGAGAGTAAAGAAGCTGAGAAAAAGAGGGATAAACAACTACTGGACTACAAGGGGAGAATTTGAGAGATAAGTGTTACCATAAGATGAAACAATATTAGGGGCGCCTGGGTGGCTCAGTGGATTAAGCCACTGCCTTCAGCTCAGGTCATGATCTCAGTGTCCTGGGATCGAGCCCCGCATCGGGCTCTTTGCTCAGCAGGAGCCTGCTTCTCTCTCTCTCTCTGCCTGACTCTCCGCCTACTTGTGATTTCTCTCTCTCTGTCAAATAAATAATAAATAAAAAATCTTAAAAAAAAAAAAAATAAGATGAAACAATATTAAAATAATTGGGATCCCAGAAGAAGAAGAAAGAGAGAGGAGGACAGAAGGTATATTGGAGAAAATTATAACAGAGAATTTCCCTAATTTGGTGAAGGGAACAAGCATCAAAATCCAGGAGGCACAGAGAACCCCCCTCAAAATGAATAAAAATAGGTCAACACCCTGTCATCTAATAGTAAAATTTACAAGTCTCACTGACAAAGAGAAAATCCTGAAAGCAGCTCAGGACAAGAGGGCTATAACATACAACAGCAGAAACATTAGATTGGCACCAGACCTATCCACAGAGACCTGGAAGGCCAGAAAGGACTGGCATGATATATTCAGAGCACTAAATGAGAAAAATATGCAGCCAAGAATATTATATCCAGCTAGGTTGTCATCGAAAATAGGAGATATAGAAAGCTTCCAGGACAAAATAAAATAAAATAAAATAAAAACTAAAATAATTCACAAACACCAAACCAGCCCTACAGGAAAAACTGAAAGGGGTCCTTTAAGCAAAAAAAGAGCCGAAAAGTAACAGACCAGAAAGGGGAAGAGGTGATATACAGTAAAAGTCACCTTACAGGTAATACAATGTCACTAAATTCATATCTCTCAATAGTTACCCTGAACATAAATGGGCTAAATTCCCCAATCAAAAGTCACAAGGTACCAGAAAGGATTAAAAAAAAAAAAAAAAAAAACCCAAGACCCATTGATATGCTGTCTGCAAGAAACTAATTTTAGACTTCCAGATTTAAAGTGAGGGGGTGGAAAACAATTTACCATGTTAATAGACATCAAAATAAAGCTGGGGTGGCAATCGTTATAGCAGATAAATAAGATTTTGAGCCAAAGACTATAATAAGAGATGAAAAAGGACACTATATCATCCTTAAAGAGTCTGTCCAACAAGAAGATCTAACAATTGTAAATATCTATGCCCCTAACATGGGAGCAGCCAATTATATAAACCAATCAATAATAAAGTCAAAGAAACACAATAATACATAATCAACAATAATACAATAATAGTAGGGGATTTTAACACCATCCTCACTGAAATGGACAGATTGTCTAAGCAAAAGAACAAGGAAATAGGGAGACAAACCATAAGTGACTCTTAATCTCACAAAACAAACTGAGGGTTGCTGGGGGGAGGGGGTTTGGGAGAAGGGGGGTGGGGTTATGGACATTGGGGAGGGTATGTGCTTTGGTGAGTGCTGTGACGTATGTAAACCTGGCGATTCACAGACCTGTACCCCTGGGGATAAAAATATAGGTTTATAAAAAATAAAAAATTTTAAAAAAAGAACAAGGAAATAAAGGCCTTAAATGACACACTGGACCAGATGGACATGAAATCACAGATATGTTTAGAAAATTCCATCCCAAAGCAACAGAATACACATTCTTCTCTAGTGCACATGGGACATTCTCTAGAACAGATCACATCCTGGGTCATAAACCAGGTTGCAACCAGTCCCAAAAGATTGGGATCATTCCCTTCATATTTTCAGACCACAATGCTTTGAAACTAGAACTCAACCACAAGAGGAAACTTAGGAAGAACTCAAATACATGAAGGCTAAAGAGAATCCTACTAAAGAATGAATGGGTCAACCAGGAAATTAAAAATTAAAAGAATTCATGGAAACAAATGAAAAATGAAAACATAACTGTTCAAAATATTTAGAACTTAGCAAAGGCGATCCTGAGAGGAAAGCATATAGAGATACAAGCCTTTCTCAAGAAATGAGAAAGATCTCAAGTACACATCCTAGCCCTACACCTAAAGGAATTGGAGAAAGAACAGCAAAGAAAGCCTAAACCCAGAAGGAGAAGATAAATAATAAAGATCTGAGAAGAAATCAATGAAATAGAAACAAAAGAACAGTAGAACAAATCAAAGAAACTAGGAGCTGGTTCTTTGAAAGAATAAGATTGATAAACCTCTGGCCAGACTTATCAAAAACAAAAGAGAAAGGGCCCAAATTAATAAAATCATGAATGAAAGAGGAGAGATCACAACCAACACTAAAGAAATACAAACAATTATAAGAACATATTATGAGCAACTATACAGTAGCAAATTTGACAATCTGGAAAAAAATGGATGAATTCCCAGAGACACAACTGAACCAGAAAGAAATAGAAAACTTGAACAGACCCATAACCAGTAAGGAGATTGAAGCAGTCATCAAAAATCTCCCAACAAACAAGAGCCCAGGGCCAGACAGCTTCCTAGGGGAATTCTACCAAACATTTAAAGAATTAATACAAATTCTCCTGAACCTGTTCCAAAAAACAGAAATGGAAGGAAAACTTCCAAACTCATAACCTTGATCCCAAAACCAGACAAAGACACCATCAAAAAAGAGAATTACAGACTAATATCCTTGATGAACATGGATACAAAAATTCTCACCAAAATACTAGTCAATAGGGTCCAACATAACATGAAAAGGATTATTCATCATGACCAAGTGGGATTTATTCCAGGGCTGCAAGTTTGGTTCAACATCCACAAATCAATCAATGTGATACAAAACATTAATAAAAGAAAAAACAAGAACCATATGATACCCTTATCAACAAAACCAAAAGACAGTTGACAGAATGGGAGAAGATATTTACAAATGACATATCAGATAAAGGGCTAGTATCCAAAATCTATAAAGAACTTATCAAACTCAACACCCAAAGAACAAATAATCCAATCAAGAAATGGGCAGAAGGTATGAACAGACACTTCTGCAAAGAAGACATCCAAATGGCCAGCAGATACATGAAAAAATGCTCCACATCACTAGTCATCAGGGAAATACAAATCAAAACCACAGTGAGATACTATCTCACACAAGTCAGAATGGCTAAAATTAATAATAGGAAATGACAGATGTTGGTGAGGATGTAGAGAAAAGGGAACCCTCCTACACTGTTGGTGGGAATACAAGCTGGTGTAGCCACTCTGGAAAACAGTATGGAGGTTCCTCAAAAAATTAAAAATAGATCTACCTTATGAGCCAGCAATCGCACTACTGGGTATTTACCCTAAAGATACAAGTGTGGTGATCTGAAGGGGCACATGCACCTGAATGCTTATAGCAGCAATGTCCACAATAGCTGAACTATGAAAAGAACCTAGATGTCCATCAACAGATGAATAGATAAAGAAGATGTAGTATATATTTACAATGGAATTCTATGCAGCCATAAAAAAACCCTAAATCTTGCCATTTGCAACTATGTGGATAGAACTAGAAGCCATTATGCTAAGTGAAATAAGTCAATCAGAGAAAGACAATTATCATGTGATCTCTCTGATATGAGGAATTTGAGAGGCAGGGCAGGAGGTCGTGAGGGGAAGGGAGAGAAAAAAATGAAACAAGATGGGACCAGGGAGGTAGACAGACCATAAGAGACTCTTAATCTCAGGAAACCAAACTGAGGGTTGCTGGGTGGTTGTGGGGAGAGATGGGGCGGCTGGGTTATGGACATTGGGGAGGTTATGTGCTATGGTGAGTGCTGTGAATTGTGTAAGACTGATGATTCACAGACCTGTACCCCTGAAGCAAATAATACATTATATGTTAATAAAATAAAGCAGAAAATAAAAAAGAAATCAATTCCAAAGAATGTTAGAACTATTTTCCATTGTCTGAAGGTACCACAGTTTCTTTATCCATTGACCTACAGAAGAAAATCTTGATTGCATCTGAATTTAGACAACTATTAATGAAAGTGCCATGAACAACACATGCAGATTCCATGTAGATTTGTCTTCAGTTCTTAGCATAAATACCAAGAAATGCAATTGCTAGATCATTGGTAACAATGTTTATTTTTATAAGAAACTGCTAACCTTTTTCCAAAGTAGCTGTGCCAACTGCATCCCACAGTGAATGAGAGCTCCTATTGCTCCACATACCCAAGGGCATTTTCTGTCGACAGCAATTTATCTTTTTATTTTTTAAGTAAAAAAGAATAGAACTGGAGAGAGAAATGAAGAAAGTACCTTGAGTATCATCACTCAGAAGAATTCAACTGAGTCAGAAACTGAGATCCAAGCAGAAAACCTCACTGTCATTTACCTCTGTTTCATCTGACATGTCATCATCACCTCCAGCCTTCCCTGAGACCATCACTTTGTTACTTTTTAATTCACATACCATCATGTCTGAGCTAAACCTACTGGCTTCCAAAATGAACAAGATCTAGCAAGTTTTTTTACTTTCTGCAGGTTAGTTGACTCAATTGTTAAATAGGAAACCTAGGGGTGCCTGAGAGGCTCAGTGGGTTAAATCCTCTGCCTTAAGCTCTGGTCATGGTCCCAGGGTCCTGGGATCCAGCCCCGCATCAGGCTCTCTGCTCAGCAGGGAGCCTGCTTCCCTCTCTCTCTCTCTGCCTGCTTCTCTGTCTACTTGTGATCTCTGTCAAATAAATAAGCAAAAATCTTTAAATAGGAAACCTAATGCCTTGGAGATTTGTAGCAATGACTGAAGATGATAAATTAGGTTTCCACATTCTCTGGCCATAGCTAGCAAGCAAAAATAAGTGCTATTAATTTTATTACTGCTATTATTATTGGCTACTGGAGGGTTGCAACCCAAAGAACCTTTAGGGAGGACTACAATGGTATGTGTCCAGATATCATCAGCCCACTGTTATTGTAGATGACTCAATTTTTATTGAACGTGATATTTTACTTCCCCCAACTCCTGGCAACCACCATTTACTCTCTCTTTCTTTTTTTTTTTTTTTAAGATTTTATTTGTTTATTTGACACAGAGAGAGATCACAAGCAGGCAAAGAGTCAGGCAGAGAGAGAGAGGGGGAAGCAAGCTCCCTGCTGAGCAGAGAGCCCGATGCGGGGCTCGATCCCATGACACTGAGATCATGACCTGAGCTGAAGGCAGAGGCTGAATCCACTGAGCCATCCAGGCGCCTTTACTCTCTATTTCTATGAAACTGGCTACTCTAGGAACCTCATATTTGTCGAATCATCAGTATTTTCTCCTTTTACTGGTTTCTGCCCCTTAGTGTACTGGCTTTAAGGTTCACCCATGTTGTGGCATGTAACAGTCTTTCCTTGTTTTATACATCTGAATTTGACTAATCCTATACTTTATGTACCCCATAAACACTGGGTTCTTTCCACCTCTTGGTTATTGTGAATAATGCTGCTATAAACATGAGTACGAAAATATGTTTGGGACTCTACTTTCAATTCTTTTGTACAGATACTGAAAGGCCATTTCCACTGATCATATTAACTTTCCTTTCAATTTCTGGAAGGACCTCCAGGCACTTATTCTCAGGGGCTACACCATTTTACCTTCCCACTAAAATGTACAAGGGATCTTGTTCCTTCACATCCCTGCCAACACTTATTCCTTCTTTCATTCTTTTTTTTTTCCCCAAATTGTTGTTTTGAATTAATCAACTTTGTGACACTTCTTTGCTTGGTTTCTGGGTTCTAGATTCTTAGAATATTCTCCTACTTTTGTAAAAGAAGTGTCATTCTTTTTTTACAGTAGTTATCATAATGGGTGTAAAAAGCCCATGTGATTTTGACATGTGATCTGAAGCTCAGCATGAAAGCACTAATGCCAATAAACCTAGATGTGTCTCACCCCATCATCCTTCTGCCCCCACAGAGTACAATGGAAGCTCTCCTTGATTTGACCCATCCCATCTCTCCAGCCACAAAGCCTTTCCACTGCCACCATGCATTGTTGTGTGTAGTATATGTTTCAGGGTAACCTAAGTACCTGATATTCCCTCAGGAACATGGTTTATGCCTTCTCATCTCCCCTCATGCTGTTCCCTCACCATCACTCCCCCAGCCATTTCTTCCAGGAAGAATTCTATATACTCTTGAATGGCCCTCCCATATGCTCCTCTGGATAACCAGATATTCCAATGCCTTTAATAAGAATTTTCCACATCTTCTCTGTGCTTCCATAGAGCACACTGCTGATAGTTGGGGAGAGGTAGAGGAAGAGCCCCTGTGGGGAGCTCTATTGCCTGGATCCTGGGACTCCAATGTGTGACCCTTCCAGGTGACAAGTAAAACTAAGAAGGAGCTTCTTCTTCTCCACGTAGAACCTGATTTGATTTCAAATTTCTTTTGATTTTTTTTTAAATGTTAGCTTAGAATAAGAAATTACTGTTGAGGTAGACTTCCTCTTGGCATTGTCTTCCCCTGGGTTACAGAAAACCACTCATTACTCCCACTGGGGTCACCAAGGTAATAACCTTTCTCCCTCACCTGCCCAGAGGGAAACTTGGCATGGCAGGCATCATTTCATACTGAAGATACATCCCAGCCAACTTTAGTAGTTTGTTGATTCATACTCATTCATTTATTCCAAGAATATTTGCTTTTCCTCTCTTGTATGCCAACCATATTTTAAGTAAAGATGAGCAAAACCAGAGGCTACCACTGCAGTTCAGGAGCTAACATCCAGGGTGGGTGTGCATCAGTTAATTGGCCATATATTTGTAAAATTACAATCTCGGTGTTTGCTACAAAGGAGAGGTGCCAGCAATGCCTATGAACAGGAACTCTGATCATGACTTTGGGGTCTGTGACTTCCACAGATGGCATGAGACCTGAGAGAGGAATGGAGGGCTGGAAGCCAAGACTGTGGTCCGACCACATGTTTATTTGGGCAACATCAGGGAGGCTCTCTATGTATAAATTCTCCTGCACTCTCCAGGATCCTGTTTCAGCTTCTAGTTTCTTTTCACAAAAGCTGAAAACTCAAAGCAAAACAAACCATGAGGCTGTTCCTGAGTGTTCTACTGGTCACTCTGGCTCTTTGCTGCTCCAAGGGTGAGTATCATTTCTCATCAGACAGGCAACAGCTCTGGTGAGTACCCTTCTCTGAACTAGGTGAACTGAAGTGGCTTTCCTGTTTTTCACTCCCCCACCCCACCTCCAAAACCCATGCTCTTTTTCTCAGTTCCCAACACCCTGGAAGTTTTAAAAATTATTGCAGACAAATTTTAAGTTTTTCACTGAAACCTCTCTCCTTATCTGTGATCTGTGTTTTGGAAGCAAAAGGACATGGATTTAGGTTTGAATCATGGTTCTGCCACTTACCAGAACCTATCTTCAACAAAATGCTTTATCTCTCCAAGTCCTTTTTTTTTTTTTTTTAAGATTTTATTTATTTATTTGACAGAGATCACAAGTAGGCAGAGAGGCAGGCAGAGAGAGAGGGAGGAAGCAGGCTGCCCACTGAGGAGAGAGCTTGATGTGGGGCTTGCTTGATCCCAGGACCCTGAGATCATGACCTGAGCCAAAGGCAGAGGTTTTAACCCACTGAACCACCCAGGCGCCCCTCCAAGTCCTTTTTTATCATTTGGTTTGACTCATACCACAAGAGTAGCTATAGCAATGGACTGAGATTAACTGTGTCAAGGGTCTAACTTTGGCTGCCAAACTGATAACTGGTAGTTCGCAGACATTCTCCTCCCCAAAGTTTTTCAGGTGGGAGTGGAGTCCACAGCTTTTTCACTCATGGATTCAGACTCATAAAATGATACAGTTGGGAGGGTTTGGAAAGAGTTCTCACTTCCAGAAGAGTCAGTGTTCTCTAAGTCTCTGATAATAATCTTCAAGGGGGCTCTGGAAATATGCAGCACTCACTCACTAAATCTACTAGTGAGTAGATCTCACTATATCTACCAGTTTTCTCATTTTCCAGGAGTGTTACCAGTATTTTGTAATAGAACAAGTACACACAGAGGGGTGAGATTTCTATTTATCTAGATTAATTATGGCCAACCGTTCCACAGTATTTTTGCATGGCTTCTTACCCTTGATACTGACCCAAGCCTTCTTCAGTCTTTCTATTTCCTCTCACTCTCTCAAGTCCTCCTCTTTCCCTCTGTTGTCTCTGACTTAAACCTCTCAAATCCTTTGCATAGTTTGACATCTGTTCAGGGGTCCAATCAGAGCCTGGTAGGGTTGTAGCCTACTTGACTACAGTGGTTACAAAGACTTGGAGGGATAGAGAATGCACACTAAAAGAAGAAGTCACTTCAGATTTCCACACAGTTACAGTGGGATCAAGAAAGAGCCCCAGTCCTGCCTCTCACCCTCTTTAAGATGTTCTGCACATCACTGTTGGAAGAAAAGAGCCAGTCATAACTTTATGGATAATCTTTCACATGTGTTCAAACTGATTAGTTGTGTTTGGGATGAGTTGTGTTTGTATGTTTTTTGTGTTTGAGGGAGTTGTGTTCGTATGAGTGTGTGTAGCCTTTTAACCATATCTGCATCCAGTGACACGATCTTATTCTTTAGTTTCAAACTAGCATCTTCCTACATATACTGTGAACTTAGGGGCCCTGAATGGCTCAGGTGGTTAAGGGAGGCTGTTTTTTCCCTTTCCCTCTGCTTGCCACTCCCCATGAATGTTCTTTCTCTCTCTTCCTCTCTCTTTTTAAAAAAGAAATATTTTCATTTTTTATTTATCTTTTTAAAATTATCTTTTAAAAAATTATTATGCTGAGTGAAATAAGTCAAGCAGAGAAAGTCAATTATTATATCATTTCACTTACTCATGGAGCATAAAGAATAGCATGGAGGACATTAGGAGAAGGGAGGAAAAATGAAGTGGGGAGTCAGGGGAGGAGATGAACCATGAGAGACTGTGAACTCAAAGAAACAAATGGAGGGTTTTAGAGGGGAGGGGTGTGGAGGGATGTGTTGGCCCAGTGATGGGTATTAAAGAGGGCATGTATTGCATGGAGCACTGGGTATTATATGTAAAGAGTGAATCTTGGAACACTACATCAAAAACTAATGATGTACTGTATGGTGACTAATATAAATAAGTAAATAAATAAATAGGGTAACCTCTTTTCCAGATTAACCCACCTCTTCAAGCTCCCTGGAATGGTCTAACTCTACCATTCACTTAAATATTGATTAGTAAATCTCTTCTCCCCCAATATCCAAGACAAAAAAAAAGGGGGGGTGTCATTCCATTCAAGCACACAATTGTTTTAAATAAAAAGAAAGACAATTTCACATGAAAAAATGTTCATCATCACTAGCCATCAGGGAGATTCAAATTAAAACCACATTGAGATACTACCTTACACCAGTTAGAATGGCCAAAATTAGCAAGACAGGAAACAACAAGTGTTGGAGAGGATGTGGAGAAAGGGGAACCCTCTTATACGGTTGGTGGGAATGCAAATTGGTGCAGCCACTTTGGAGAACAGTGTGGAGATTCCTCAAGAAATTAAAAATAGAGCTTCCCTATGACCCTGCAATTGCACTACTGGATATTTACCCCAAAAATACAGATATAGTGAAAAGAAGGGCCATCTGTACCCCAATGTTTATAGCAGCAATGACCAAACTGTGGAAAGAATCAAGATGCCCTTCAACGGATGAATGGATGAGGAAGATATGGTCCATATACACTATGGAGTATTATGCCTCCATCAGAAAGGATGAATACCCAACTTTTGTATCAACATGGACAGGACTAGAAGAGATTATGCTGGGTGAAATAAGTCAAGCAGAGAGAGTCAATTATCATATGATTTCTTTTTAAAATTATCTTTTAAAAAATTATTATGGAGCATAACAAATAACATGGAGCATAACAAATAACATGGAGGGCATGGGGAGATGGAGAAGGGAGTCGAGGGAAATTGGAAGGGGAGATGAACCATGCGAGACTACGGACTCTGAAAAACAACCTGAGGGTTTTGAAGGGGCGGGGGGTTGGAGGTTGGGCGAGCCAGGTGGTGGGTATTATGGAGGGCACATATTGCATGGAGCACTGGGTGGGGTGCATAAACAATGAATTCTGTTATGCTGAAAATAAATAAATAAAATTTTAAAAAGAGAGAAAGAAAGATAATTTCAAAATGAAGAGAGTCTTAGAAAGGAGGGATGTGCTTTAAAAAGATAAAAACTGAACTAAGGGAATGCCTGGGTGGCTCCATCCTTAAGCGTCTGCTTTCCACTCAGGTCATGATCCCAGGGTCCTGGGATCAATCCCTCATTGGGCTCCCTGCTCAGCAGGGAGCCTGCTTCTCCTTCTGCCTGCTGCTCCCCCTACTTATGCTCTCTCTCTGTTAAATAAATAAAATCTTTTTTAAAAAACTGAACCAGGGGTGAGTAAGCCTATATTCTAGTACTGGCTCTGCTGCTTGCTCTCCAACATGAGGGAGTCACAGCTTCCAAGGTCAGGCATTGTCATTGGCATTATTGTGGGATGAGATCATAAGTCCTCTGGGGTTCCTGTCTAGATCTGACTTCAGGGAGCCAGGGAGAAAACGTGATTTTCCTTACATTGATTGTAGTTCTGTTTCTTCACCAGCCAATGGGATCACCTGTCCAGCTTTGGTAACTGAAGTGGAAAGCTTCCTCTTTCTAGACATGTCTGCCTACAAGTCTGTACTTCAGACGCTATTTGACCCACCTCAAGAAGTCATTGAGGCCAAGATGACAGTGAAGGCCTGCACAGATCAGATGTCCCTTGAGAACAAGATGCTAATTTCAAGCACATTGGTAATTTCAGTTTTCTTTGGGCATAAAGTTGTCACTAGCTGTGCAGCCTGTAGGGCAGTAAGGCTGCAGCTCTGTCAGGGGCACAGATGGTAGAGGCACCTACCTGGTCACAGTGTAGATGACATTATACCTGGGGAGATATACAAAGACTTCACAGAGGATCTGGGCATGTTCCTCCTTCTCAGCTCATCTCTTGGGCACAGGTTCCCCATAGAGTACTGAGGAAGAAGACACCTGGGGACACACACAGTTCTGTTGAAGGACCAAAGCCTGGCTGTGTCATTGCCTGGGAGCTTTTCTCTGAGCAAGATCCCCCCTCCAAGTGGACACAATCACAGCAGAATCCCATGGGGGTGTTGGGAGTGTTGAATGGAGAGACAGCTGGAAAAGAGAGAATGCTGCCCTCTATCAGCATGGTGGGCAGCTGGATGGGCACTCTGCCAGCTTCTGTAGAGACAAGACCTAGCCCTCATACCTCAGCCCACTTCATCACTCCTTGCCTACAACTCTCTCCCTTATCACATCTGTGTCCAGAGACCTTCTTTCTTCTGTCTCCTGAAGCCAAGGGTAGAGGCGAAACACTTGAATTACATCTTTCTCAAGAAATAAGATACTTGAAAGTGTCTCTTAGGCCATCCACTGCTGGATTTAGGTCATGAGTTTTAGTCACAAAGGCCCACGGAGGCTGGGTTTTCAGTAGAGAGAAGACATGTGCCATCAGGCTGATTTTCCACACCCTGAACCTAGAACTTCTCTGAAAGCAGTATTCCTGAAGTCCCCTTGTACCCCTCTTCCAGTCTCTCACCCCCGTATCCTTACTGCAGTGAAAAATTAAAGTCCTCTGCCCTAGGACAGCAGAGAAAAAATTCTGGGCCTCTCCTCCTTCCATTAGAAACCTGAGTGCTACTCTTGGGTCAACTCAGGCTTTATTTGCCAGACTACGGAAATGAATTCTTCCTTATTTACATCATTGTTGAAATTGTGTCAGATGTATTTAGTTTATCATCCTTCCTGGTTTCCTGCCTTCTGCCCATTCTACTTGCCTTTTTTTGGTTGAAATTTCACAGACAACTTCTGAGTGACAGTCTGTGTTAAGGTTTCATCCTGATGAGCAGCATGGCTGATTTTCTCTCTCTCTCTTTCAGGCGAAAGCCATGAAGAACTGTCAATAAGGAACCTTATGTACTATTAACTGTCCTGTAATGATGACCTATTCTTCTGGAAAATGTAAAGGTTTCAACATCTTGATCCAATAAATCACTTTCTCTGCACTACTCCACACGTCTTGTTATTATCCCACAGTCTCTGGTCTTGAGTTGGGGTGGTCATTGTCATGAAGTAGCCTTTGGGTGTTGTCAGAAACAAATTTCAGAGACTAAGTATCCAGTTACCCTTGGCAGTCTGGGGAGCAGGGACCACAAAAGGAAATATTTGCTCAGGAATCATCCTACATCAGATTATAGACTTCCTATTCACATGGCCACAGGCAAAAATAAATTTTAGGGTAATGCAGAATTAAAATGTTCCTGCAAAGCTTTCATATGAAATATATCCATAGCCTAATTGTCTGGCTAGCCATGTGGTTCCCAATCACCAGCATCGCTAATATTGTGTCCTTAGCACAACCACAACCAAACTGCTCAGTTCTCACACCATCACTCTGGGTTCAATCCTATGAATTCTCTGGTATAATTTGTTTTCCATCTACTTCTCAATTTTCAGTGAATTTCCAGACTTGACCTTCAGTTAACCTTTTGACTCTGCACATGTACTTTGTTCATCAACATCTAGACCAGGTTAATTAACCTCAGGCTAATGCTTTTTCCCTCACATTCTCCCTTGAGTTCCAGAAACCCCATCCAGCTGTCATCTGCACCACTCCATTCAAGACTCCACAGTTACTGATTTCTGCACATTGACTTTGTATCCTGCCACGTTGCTGAATTGCTGTATGAGTTCTAGTAGTTAGAAAACTGTACGCATTGCCTGCCTGCACCTGTTCTATTTTCCATGAGCCACTCTTTCTCACTAATGTCCCAACCCATGAAGCACCTGATGCAGACAATTTAGATTAGCTTCCACTGGCCACTGCAAAACACTACCACACACGTGGTGATTAACACCAATTATTTTCTCAATATTTGGATGACAGAGTCACAAATCTATAACATGTTGCAGAAATCATTGCATCAGCAGGGCCACACACCCTCTGGAAGGTTGAGGTGAAAATCTACTGATGGCTGCTTCCAGATTTGATGGGTAGAAACCATCATTCTTTGTCTTGTGTCCCATCGCTCTGATCTCTGCTCTATGAAGTCACACTGCCTTTTCTCTTCTGTGCCTGCCAATCTCCCTCTGTCTCTTTCATATAAAATATATGGGGTGATGGGGTGCATGGGTGGCTCAGAGAGTTAAGCATCTGCCTTCAGCTCAGGTCATGATCCAGCTATCTATTACTATCAATTATTAGCAATGCCTTTATAATAAATGTGCATTTTTAACACCTCAGAAAATATGTACATTCAAATTTGTCCCTTTTTGTGAAACATATGTCATATTCAGCCTACACACATAGGCCCAGCAGAAAGGATTATGGATCTTTTGCAAACTCTGAGATACCCAGACTGCAGACACTCTGCTGGGAGGAGCAAAGCTCACCATTTTCATTGCACACAAGGACATCCATGGCTCCATCCCTGGGCACACCTTAGCCTCTATCCCTGAGCACCCAGGAGACTAGGCTCAGCCACAATTGTCTACACACCATTCTCTGTGTATCCTGCTGAGTCACACAATTGTACCAGGACAGGTAGGGTTCTCTTTGCCTCTATATTCTCCCTGAATAGGACAGCCTACAAGCCCACCTGTAAGGTCCATTTCACATCTTTTCCTCTGTGAAGCTCTCTCAGATTCACACAGCTGAAAACAAATCTTTATATACAGACACACATTTTGTCCTCAACAATACACACACAAATACACCGTTTTACAATGACACACAGACAAACCCCAAAACACACAATATCACACTACCACACAGACAGACACACACACACAGCCTTCTGTTATCACTTAACCTTTCTTTGATATCAATATCACAAAGTGCTTTTGAGTAAGTTAATAACACAAAATGACAGATTTTTTTCAGTCACTATTGTTTTTTCTAAACTACTAAACATTGACATTCATTGAGCATTCTTATAGGCCAGTCAGTATCCTGGAAGGTTTGTATGTTCTGTCTCTCCTAGTACCTATTAGTAGCCAGGAAGGTAAAAGATTATTACCACCACTGAATGTGACGATGAAGAATGTCTTCCTCTGGTGTTCCTTAATTCTGGCTCTGTGTTAGAATTAGCAAGACAGGAAACAGCATGTGCTGGAGAGGATGTGGAGAAAGGGGAACCCTCTTATACGGTTGGTGGGAATGCAAGTTGGTGCAGCCACTTTGGAGAACAGTGTGGAGATTCCTCAAGAAATTAAAAATAGAGCTTCCCTATGACCCTGCAATTGCACTACTGGATATTTACCCCAAAGATACAGATGTAGTGAAAAGAAGGGCCGTCTGTACCCCAATGTTTATAGCAGCAATGGCCACGGTCGCCAAACTGTGGAAAGAACTAAGATGCCCTCCAATGGATGAATGGATGAGGAAGATATGGTCCATATACACTATGGAGTATTATGCCTCCATCAGAAAGGATGAATACCTAACTTTTGTATCAACATGGACAGGACTGGAAGAGATTATGCTGAGTGAAATAAGTCAAGCAGAGAGAGTCAATTATCATATGGTTTCACTTATTTGTGGAGCATAACAAATAACATGGAAGGCATGGGAGATGGAGAGGAGAAGGGAGTTGAGGGAAATTGGAAGGGGAGATGAACCATGCAAGACTATGGACTCTGAAAAACAACCTGAGGATTTTGAAGGAGCGGGGGCGGGGGGGAGGTTGGAGGAGCCAGGTGGTGGATATTAAGGAGGGCACATATTGCATGGAGCACTGGGTGTGGTGCAAAAACAATGAATACTGTTACGCTGAAAATAAAGAGGGAAAAAAAGAATCAACTGTGAAGATTTCAAAAGCAACTCATGCCCAGATTAGGCCTTTCCCCGCCAGGACCGACATATAGATATCTCTGCAGGTAGAACCCATGCAGTCCTCATTTCTTGACCACCATTTCCTTTGGGTGGCAGTGGCCCAGTGATTGGGGAGCAGGTACCACCCATAGATGGGGGAAAGAGGACAATATACCATGATACTCATGAGAGTATCTCCATGATACTCAGAGAACCTCCAGTATCACCACGGTGGGCACCTTGAGACATTTTGGGTCTTATTTAACTTTTATTTTTATTTAATTAATGCAGATACTCAATATGGATCTCAAACTCATGACCCCAAGATCAAGAGTCCCATGCTCTTCTACTCAGCCAGACAGCTTCCTCCAGCCAGTTTCCTTACTTCTGTAAACACTCAAGCCTGGTAGTGTCAGGGATATTCATTAGGTTCACCATTGTAAATTAATAAACTCAGAGTCTCATATAGGAACATCTTCCTTCATGAGCTACTGCTAGAAGGTGTGAGGAGACATAAAGCAGGACTGCAAAGGCAGGGGTTGGAAGGATAGAAGTTTATGGAGTGATTGCTTACTAGGGGAAGAGACTCTGTTTGAGACGACTTCTGAAAATGGGTAGCCATGACAACATTGTGAATATACTTACTGCAGTGTAATTCTGCATTTAAATATGATATAAACAGTAAATTTTATCTAATTTTTATTTTACCAAACACACACACACACACACACACCTGCACACAGGCACAACCAGAGGCTAGAGCTCTCTGAGGCAGCAGAAAGATAAATAATGGGAGCAGGGCCTATTGTTCCCTCTCCACTGGACATAGTCACCTAGTGTTGGTTTTGCTTTTGAGGCCACTAATTTTTCCCCTGACACAGATTACCACTCTCTGCCCAGGCACTCTTCCTCCAGTGACTTCTCCCTGCATCCATCTTACTCTCAAGACAAGGTCAACAGTCTGAATGCAAAGCTCTGCTTTTCCCATGGCTTATTTCAAGCAAACTTCCAAAGGTTCTCCATATCCTAGGACATGATGTCCAATGTCTCCATTCTAAATTTAGTATATTCAGCTTGTATAATAATCAAAACCTCACATTTATCCAAACTTAAGACTTCTTTCTTTCTCTCCCCTCTAGTATAGTTTTTCTCTCCTGGATAACCATACTTTCTGACAGAGTTAGGGCCTAGAATGAGGAGAGATAAGAAGCCAAAAAAACTTACTACATGATTCATGTTCTTTTACCTTTAATCCAGATTCTGGGGGCCACGCAGCTCTTTCTGCCATGGACCTTCCATGGGTCTTCAGAAAGTCCAGGTTACCAAGATCTCTTCATCACTCATGGCATTAAAAAATCCATGCAATAAAAGACCTCAATATGAGACAGGAATCCATCAGAATCCTTGAGGAAAACATAGGCAGTAACCTCTTTGACATCGGCCACAGCAACTTCTTTCAAGATATGTCCCCAAAGGCAAAGGAAACAAAAGTGAAAATGAATTTTCACTTCATCAAGATAAAACGCTTCTGCACAGCAAAGGAAACAGTCAACAAAAGAAAGAGGCATCGATTCTCTAATTTCCCTTTCTGTATTTTCATTGTTAGTGTATAAGAAAGCCACTGATTTCTGTACATTGACTTTGTATCCTGCCACATTGCTGAATTGTTGTATGAGTTCTAGTAGTTTGGGGGTGGAGTCTTTTGGGTTTTCCCTATAAAGAATTATGTCATCTGCGAAGAGAGAGAGTTTGACTTCTTCATTGCCAATTTGGATACCTTTTATTTTTCTTTGTTGTCTGATTGCTGTTGCTAGGACTTCTAATACTATGTTGAACAAGAGTGGTGAAAGTGGACATCCTTGTCTTGTTCCTGAACTCAACGGGAAGGCTGCAAGCTTTTTCCCATTGAGGATGATATTTGCTGTGGGTCTTTCATAGATAGATTTGATGAAGTTCAGGAATGTTCCCTCTATCCCTAGACTTTGAAAAGTTTTAATCAGGAATGGATGCTGAATTTTGTCAAATGCTTTTTCTGCATCAATTGAGAGGACCATGTGGTTCTTCTCTCTTCTCATATTAATTTGTTCTATCACATTGATTGATTTGCGAATGTTGAACCATCCTTGTAGCCCAGGAATGAATCCCACCTGGTCATGGTGGATAATCTTTTTAATGTGCTGTTGGATCCTGTTTGCTAAGATCTTGTTGAGAATCTTCGCATCCATATTCATCAGTGATATTGGTCTGAAATTTTCCTTTTTGGTAGGGTCTTTGCCTGGTTTGGGGATCAGGGTAATGCTAGCTTCATAGAAAGAGTCTGGAAGTTTTCCTTCTGCTTCAATTTTTTGGAACAGCTTCAGGAGAATAGGTGTTATTTCTTCTTTGAAAGTTTGGTAGAATTCCCCAGGGAATCCATCAGGTCCTGGGCTCTTGTTTTTTGGGAGGTTATTGATCACTGCTTCAATCTCATTACTAGAAATCAGTCTATTCAGGTTGTCAATTTCTTCCTGGTTCAATATTGGGAGTTTATACTTTTCCAGGAATGCATCCATTTCATCTAGATTGCTAAGCTTATTGGCATATAACTGTTGATAATAACCTCTGATGATTGTTTCTACTTCCTTGGTGTTTGTTGTGATCTCTCCCTTTTCATTCATAATTTTATTAATTTGGGCTTTCTCTTTTTTCTTTTGGATTAGTGTGGCCAATGGTTTATCGATCTTATTGATTCTTTAGTTTCATTGATATGTTCTACTGTATCTCTGGTTTCTACCTCATTGATCTCAGATCTGATCTTGATTATTTCCCTTCTTATGTGTGGAGTTGGTTTGATTTGTTGTTGATTCTCCAGTTCTTTAAGGTGTAGAGACAGCTGCTGTGTTCTGGATTTTTCAATTTTTTTTTAGGGAGGCTTGGATGGCTATGTATTTCCCCCTTAGGACCACCTTTGCAGTATCCCATAGGTTTTGGACCAAAGTGTCTTCATTCTCATTGGTTTCCATGAATTGTTTCAGTTCTTATTTGATCTCCTGGTTGATCCAAGCATTCTTAAGCAAGGTGGTCTTTAGCTTCCAGGTGTTTGAGTTCCTTCTGAACTTTTTTTTGTGATTGAGCTCCAGTTTCAAAGCATTGTGATCTGAGAATATACAGGGAATAATCTCAGTCTTTTGGTATCAGTTGAATCCTGATTTGTGACCCAGTATGTGGTCCGTTCTGGAGAAGGTTCCATGTGCACTTGAGAAGAATGAGTATTCTGTTGTTTTAGTGTGGAATGTTCTGTATATATCTATGAGGTCCATCTGGTCCAATGTGTCATTCAATGCTCTTGTCTCTTTATTGATTTTCTGCTTCGATGATCTGTCTATTTCTGAGAGAGGCATGTTAAGATCTCCTACTATTAGTGTATTCATATCAGTATGACTCTTTACCTTGATTAACAATGAAAATACAGAAAGGGAAATTAGAGAATCGATTCCATTTACTATAGCACCAAGAACCATAAGATACCTGGGAATAAACCTAACCAAAGAGGTAAAGGATCTGTACTCGAGGAACTACAGAACACTCATGAAAGAAATTGAAGAAGACACAAAAAGATGGAATACCATTCCATGCTCTTGGATCAGAACAATAAACATTGTTAAAATGTCTATACTGCCTAGAGCAATCCATATTGTTAATGCCATTCTGATCAAAATTCCACCGGTATTCTTCAAAGAGCTGGAGCAAATAATCCTAAAATTTGTATGAAATCAGAAGAGACCCCAAATCCCTAAGGAAATGTTGAAAAACAAAAATAAAACTGGGGGCATCACGTTACCTGATTTCAAGCTTTACTACAAAGCTGTGATCACCAAGACAGCATGGTACTGGCATAAAAACAGACACATAGACCAGTGGAACAGAGTAGAGAGCCCAGATATGGACCCTCAACTCTATGGTCAATTAAACTTCAACAAAATAGGAAAAAATATACCGTGGAAAAAAGACAGTCTCTTCAATAAATGGTGCTGGGAAAACTGGACAGCTATATGTAGAAGAATGAAACTCGACCATTCTCTTACACCGTACACAAAGATAAACTCAAAATGGATAAAAGACCTCAACGTGAGACAGGAATCCATCAGAATCCTAGAGGAGAACATAGGCAGTAATCTCTTCGATATCAGCCACAGCAACTTCTTTCAAGATATATCTCCAAAGGCAAAAGCAAAGATGAAGTTTTGGGACTTCATCAAGATCAAAAGTTTCTGCACAGCCAAGGAAACAGTCAACAAAACAAAGAGGCAACCCACGGAATGGGGTTGCAAATGACAGTACAGACAAAAGGTTGATATCCAGGATCTATAAAGAACTCCTCAAACTCAACACACACAAAACAGACAATCATATCAAAAAATGGGCAGAAGATATGAACAGACACTTCTCCAATGAAGACATACAAATGGCTATCAGACACATGAAAAAATATTCATCATCACTATCCATCAGGGAGATTCAAATTAAAACCACATTGAGATACCACCTTACACCAGTTAGAATGGCCAAAATTAACAAGACAAGAAACAACATGTGTTGGAGAGGATGTGGAGAAAGGGGAACCCTCTTCCACTGTTGATGGGAATGCAAGTTGGTGCAGCCTCTTTGGAGAACAGTGTGGAGATTCCTCAAAATTAAAAATAGAGCTTCTCTATGACCCTGCAATTGCTCTCCTGGGTATTTACCCCAAAGGTACAGATGTAATGAAAAGAAGGGCCATCTGTACCCCAATGTTTATAGCAGCAATGGCCACAGTCACCAAACTGTGTAAAGAACCAAGATGCCCTCCAACGGATGAATGGATAAGGAAAATGTTGTCCATATACACTATGGAGTATTATGCCTCCATCATAAAGGATGAATACCCAACTTTTGTAGCAACATGGACGGGACTGGAAGAGATTATGCTGAGTGAAATAAGTCAAGCAGAGAGAGTCAATTATCATATGGTTTCACTTATTTGTGGAGCATAACAAATAGCATGGAGGACATGGAGAGTTAGAGAGGAGAAGGGAGTTGAGGGAAATTGGAAGGGGATGTGAATCATGAGAGACTATGGACTCTGAAAAACAATCTGAGGGGTTTGAAGTGGCAGGGGGGTGGTGAGAGGTTGAGATAACAGGTGGTGGGTATTATAGAGGGCACGGATTGCATGGAGCACTGGGTGTGGTGAAAAAATAATGAATACTGTTATTCTGAGAATAAATTAAAAAAAAAAAAAAGAAAGAAAGAGGCAACCCACAGAACGGGAGAAGATATTTGCAAATGACAGTACAGACAAAGGGCTGATATCCAGAATCTATAAAGAACTCCTCAAACTCAACACACACAAAAAGATAATAATGTCAACAACTGGGCAGAAGACATGAACAGACACTTCTCCAATGAAGACATACAAATGACTATCAGACACATGAAAAAATGTCCATCATCATTAGCCATCAGGGAGATTCAAATCAAAACCACATTGAAATATCACCTTATACCAGTTAGAATGGCCAAAATTAGCAAGACAGGAAAAAACAAGTGTTGGAGAGGTTGTGGAGAAAGGGGAACCCTCTTACACTGTTGGTGGGAATGCAAGTTGGTGCAGCCACTTTTGAAAACAGTGTGGAGATTCCTCAAAAAATTAAAAATAGAGCTTCCCTATGACCCTGCAATTGCACTCCTGGGTATTTACCCCAAAGATACAGATGTAGTGAAAAGAAGGGCCATCTTTACCCTTATGTTCATAGCAGTAATGGTCACAGTCGCCAAACTGTGGAAAGAACCAAGATGCCCTTCAACGGATGAATGGATAAGGAAGATGTGGTCCATATACACTATGGAGTATTATGCCTCCATCAGAAAGGATGAATATCCAACTTCTTTTTTTTTATTATTTTAATTTATTTTTTATTTTCAGTCATAACAGTATTCATTTTTTTTGCACCACACCCAGTGCTACTTCTGTATCAACATTGATGGGACTGGAAGAGATTATGCTGAGTGAAATAAGTCAAGCAGAGAGAGAGTCGATTATCATATGGTTTCACTTACTTGTGGAGCATAAGTAATAACACAGAGGACATGAGGAGATGGAGAGGAGAAGGGAGTTGGGGGAAATTGGAGGGGGAGACAAACCATGAGAGAGAAAGACTATGGACTCAAAAACAATCTGAGGATTTTGGAGGGGCAGAGGGTGGGAGTTTGGGTGAGCCTGGTGGTGAGTATTACGGAGGGCACATATTGCATGGAGCACTGGGTGTGGTGCATAAACAATGAATTCTGGAACACTGGAAAGAAATTTTTAAAATAAATAAAATTTTTTAAAAAACAATCCAATTAAAACAAAGAACTCAGGAAAAATGTAAAACATAACCGTTGGAAAAAGAATAAGAATGATTTGGAAAACAAAGAAAAATTGTGGAACAAAAGTGGTGGATTTGAGAATGAGACAGACCATAGTGGGAAGAAAATTCTAAAGAAATACAAGTAACTTTCCTAGAAATGCAGAAAATGAAATTGCATGCCCCACTCACTTCTCACATCAATACACATTTCTGTGATACTTTGAACATCATTCAGGGGGAAGGTGTTTTTTTCAGAAGGAAACACAGGATACATCCAAGGATAAGGAGTAAAAATCAACTCAACACAAGACAGGAAGACACAGAAGTTAGATTAAAAATTCAGAATCTGCAACCTATGATTGTATATGAATAGAGTTGTATATTAAGTGACAACTGTCACTTAAGCAAGAAGATAAATGGAGAGTTTGAAAGTGCAAATCTTCAAAAGTTATATTTCCAGTGAGCTTTTTCTCAGAAGGTAAGGGAGGATATGCTTTACCAAAAAGGAGTAGATGAGGAGAGATAAGGCATGTAATCCAGTCACACAGGATAAAACTTTGGTTTTTATGGATGCAGTAGAGATCGGTTTACACTGAGTGAAATAAGTCAAGCAGAGAAAGCCAGTTATCATGTGGTTTCACTTACTTATGGGACATAAGGAATAACATAGAGGACATTACAAGAAGGAAAGGAAAGTGAACTGGGGGAAATTGGAGGGGGAGATGAACAATGAGAGACTGCACTCTGTGGAGGGATGGGTGAGCTTGGTGGTGGGTATTAAGGAGGACACTGCATGCATGGAGCACTGGGTGTGGTGCATAAACAATGAATCTTGGAACACCAAAAAACTAAAATTAAATTTTAAAAAATATTGAGAATGCAGCAAAACCAGGAGACATAGCCAAAGAAGGTGTAGAGGAGTATGAGGCCATGTGGTGTAGATCAGAATAGAGACAGGTCCAGCGCCGTTCTCACAGTGCAGATACTTTATATCAGTTCTCCCATATACTCCTTAGAAGGCCCAGAGGTTTACAACTGTCTTGCCTACTGGTAGCAAGAAAAGCTGGACACCTAGTGGAGGGGAAATTACTGATAAAATATAGAAGATAATGGGGTAGATATCTAATAAACCATATGTCACATGTCTATGGGGATTAAATACCTAAATGCACATTTCTTGGCAATGTGACATTGTTGTAAGTCAGAGTTCTGGTGAATGAACCAAGGGGAATTTGCTGGATGCAACAACTAATCTTGCTTGACTTCCAAATCCAGCTTGTGGCCATAAGTCATCAGATGGATCTAGTCTATATTGGATCAAAGTTACATTGGCTCAAAGTAATGGCTACACCTGAGGAACAAGGAGACTGAGGTGGCCCAGTCCATGCACGGCATGGGTTACCATTTCCCCAGGTCCTCACCCCCTCTCCCTGTTGTGAAATCAAAGTCCTTGTCTAGGAGCATAAACAAGGTGCCATTAGCACTGGAATGACAGGCTGGTGAATGGTCTTAGTGGGATTTGAACCCTGACTTCACTACATATCCAAATTTAAATGTGCTTCTCCTTCTAAATAGATGTAATAATAAAACAGAATCAGTGAAATCCCTGCATAAATACAAAATCTGTCCTGAAAAACAGTTGCACAACAATTAACTAAACACCTACTGTATCACTGCCATCACACAAAAACTAGAAGTGCACAGGCGGTACCCTGTAGGAGCATAACAGGGAGGAAGGACCATGGGATCAGAATACTGAAGATGTGAGGAGAGAGCTGCACACTCTAGGGAGATCCCTAGAAATGTGAAGTCACGAAAGAAGACAAGAAGAGTGTTGTCTGTGATGTGACATTGGGAAGGAATAAGGAGTTTCAACCCAGTGGGACTGAGGCAAGGACAGTAGTGAAAGGAGTCCACAGGGAGCAAAGGCCTTGGCAGAAAACTGGGCGGGGGGTTATGCAGAAATCAACCAGGAGTTCACCTAGGGCAGTTGTGTGAGTTGAGAGCAAGAGAATCCTTTTGAACCATAAGGTGAAAGCCCATAAGGGTCAAACTAAGGAGGTCAATAGAGAACTCTCAGCCAGAACACTTGGGTCCTTGCCCTGGCTGCCACCCACAAGTGTGGGCTGATGGTCAACTTACTGGACCTCTCTTGCCCCACTGTCTCCAGCTGAGAAGAAATGATATGTCCACCTCATGGAGAGGTGTTAGGGGAGAGGACAGGACCTCCAGTTGACCAATGAACTGGACCCTGGCAATTGAAGGCTCCTCACCCACCTCCCCTTTCCTTGAAATGTAGGTTCCACTTGCCAGCTCCACTCCCAGAAGAGATCCCAAGCAGAATGCCTTGAGATAGTGATGTGGTGTTGAGACCACCTGAGCTGGGTATGTACCTGAACATACCCACTCTGTAAACTTTCTAATTCTGGCAAGTAGGTATGGAGATCTACTTTTCTTGTGGGTACCCAAGACAACCCTTGTATGTAGGCTCCCTTTCTCATTAAAACTGCCACATATTGGGACTCCTAGGTGGCTCAGTTGGTTAAACATCTGCCTTTGGCTCAGGTCACAATCCCAGAGTTCTGGGCTCCTTGCTCACTGGGGAGTGTCCTACTCCCCCTGCTTGTACTCTCTCTCTCTCTCTCTCTCCCTCTCTCTCTCTCTGACAGATAAATAAATAAAATCTTAAAAAAAAAAAAAAACAACCCTGCCACATACCAACTAGGAGTGACCAGCCTTTACTTCTGTTTCTCTCTACCTCTGTGTTCAGGAGCTTCATTCCGATTATACCTGGGAAGCTGCAGAGGAGGTTACCAACAAGGGAGGATGACGACACATCTCAGTTTTCTCAGGAGCATCCTAGTTTAGGCTGTTCTCATGGCAGTCCCTCCATTTTAGGACCTTTTTCACACTCTAAAGTATCCCCTTTATCGAAATAAATGTCATCATTCTACACACTGGGTTGTTGTTAACATGATTAAAACTGGTTTGCTCCAGTGCCTTGCTTCAAGTGACTGCTCTATTGTTGTTTGCCGTTCATGTTTCAGTAAAATTTGAAAACAGATGAACACCTATGGCTTCTGGCCTTTGAAATGATTAACAAACCAACAATATGTGGAATATGTTTGACAGAGAAGCTCTGTGTAAATTATATCTTAATAATTTTTTCAAAAAAAAGGGGTATAAAGCAAATAATGAATCATTGAGCACTATGTCAAAAAGTAATGATGTACTATATGTTGGCTAAATGGACATAATCACAATTTTTAAAATACCATTCTTTTTATTCAAACATAGGATTTTTTTTTAGGTTTTTTTTTTAAATTTTTTATTTTTTAGAAACATATATTTTTATCCCCAGGGGTACAGGTCTGTGAATCGCCAGGTTTACACACTTCACAGCACTCACCAAAGCACATACCCTCCCCAATGTCCATAACACCACCCCCCTTCTCCCAACCCCCTCCCCCCAGCAACCTTCAGTTTGTTTTGTGAGATTAAGAGTCACTTATGGTTTGTCTCCCTCCCAATCCCATCTAAACATAGGATTTTTACCTCAGATCTCAACATGACCTAGATTTTTCACACAATGTGAAGTTCAACCAAATTTGCATTGGTCTCTGACAGTCCTGGTAATCCTTCAAGGTTTAACATAGGAGGTTTCTCAATTTCAAAATGAATCTCCAGCAGCTGCCATGAACACAGCCCCTGCCCTATGCCCAAGCTGCTCCTGAGGCCTTATGACAATCCCAGAAATATTCCCTGTGTACATAGAGACACAGCCTTGAAATCTCCATAACAGGGTTAGCCCATGGCAATAGTGACCCTGATCTAGGAATAGTCCAGATACTGTGATCAGCCAACATCTCACTGCCTTCAAGTTGTCTCCAAGGCCAGGACAATTCTTAACATTGCTGGCCTGGGTAAGTACCTCCCTTTCCAAGATCTAGACATTGACATGATCTTAATAAGAAATAGGTTCACTTCCAAAGAACATGCCTGAGGTTAATGTCACAGGAGCCCTGGAGGTAAGGGGCAGAACTTGTTTTACAGAATGAGTGAAAAAAAAAAAAAAAAAGTGGGATATCTGCTCCTAAAATACTGCAAAGTTGATCCATATCAGCAACTTACAATTTAGAAATATTTACAGATCATCTAAATTTCAAAAGAATACCTTCATAAGCTTTTGTACCAAAGCATAAAATGCTGAAAAAAGACAAGTTTCACTTAATGTTAGTACTTTTACAATGTATGGAAGGCTGAAATGACCAAAACCATTGGTGTGGTATATCTCAGGCCTTGCATGAGCTGGAGGACAGGCCAAATATAACTCACTCTTGCTGCATACTTTCTCTTTCTCCCATGACACAAGGTGTTCAGGACGGATCTGTACCTGTACAAATTCACACATACACCGTGGTTTGTCATAATAGGGGATCAATAAGTGTCACACCAACACCCAAACTGAAGGCTCCTTCATTCTTCTAGTTCTGAGCATCAACTAGGGACCTAACTTAAAGCCTCGTTTGGGAAGAGAAAATACCAGGCTAGCTACACATGCATTCTGACTTTATGGTTTCTCCTATGTCTCTTCATCAACACCATCTTGCCAATGAGTCCTTTATGGGCTGAGTTTACTGTTTGTTGATTCATTTGAGAATGATCATCATCTGTGATGGAGAAAGTATCAAGATTTAAAAAATACACTCTTATTGTGGGCACCATGTACATTATATGGGATATTATTTTATTTTATTTTTTGCTGAGTAAGAAACCCCTAGAGAGACCTCTGTCCCCACATGTAACAGAGCAAGTCCATCATACCTGGGGCACCAGATGGTGTCTCCATGTAGACCTAGCCAAAAAGTCTCTCATTTCATCACTAGAGTCTTTCATGTGCCTTGGGAATGAAGATTGGCAGCAATGGTCAATTGGGGAAAGTACACACATAAGAACATCACCTTCTTCCTTATCTCTAGCCTCTCCCTAAACTGGTATTGTTCTTGGCAACTTACACTCCAGCTGAATGATGGGGGGAAATGACCCAAATAATCCAAACAGCAAATTCTGCATTTGTGAGTAATTAACCCATGTCTCTGGCTCTCTCTTCAATTTCTTTTTCATTCTGGTAACTTGAGCCAACTTTGTTTCTCTTGTTCCTATTACCTCCTATTGTCCCTGCTTAAGCTGATGTGGTTTTTCTATTTCTATAGTATGAGGCTGTCCTGTGTCTCTCTTGACACCCAGCAGCACATTGTGTTTCTTTTCCTTATCTTGCCAAATACCAAGTGCTCCAGAGCCTCTGTACCTGCTGTTCCCTCTGCCTAGAACACTCTTTCCCAGATCTTCCCCTTGATATCATTGTCCACTTGTCCAGGATTTAAAGTCCAACCTCCTGGAGCTGGCCTGGACCCCTGTACAGGACATGGCCCCTCATGGTTGTTTTGTGGTTCTGTATGGCAATCACCTTCTGATGTCACTCAATCAGTTATGGGCAGGTTTGTTGTCTTGTGAGAAGTAAGCCCCACAGGTTGGAACTGGTCAAATAACTGAATCTGGGTCACATAGGACAGGACCCGTCATGGGGGAAGCTCATGATTACTGCTGAGCAGTGGGTGGGTGGGTGGATGGAACCTCCCATTTATTCCTAATTACCTTGTTTGAAGCCTGGATAAGCTCTTCACAAGTGTCTGTCATTCTTGCAAAACCAGCTGTGGTATTATCCCTGCTCATTTTAGGAATGAGGAAATGGAAGCTTGAAATGAGTAGCAGTTTCACTTGCTTGAGGACACTTAATGATTAGGCGTTGCCTCCAAGATTTGAGCCCATGTCTGCTTGAGCCCAGACCTGGTCACCGGTCCACTCTCAGCACTCCCTCTGCTGAGCAACCGCTTGCTCTACAGTTTGCATCATCCTTTGAATTGGTGGGGGAAAAGACCTAAACAGAGAGAGAAAAAAAATAGACTTATAATAGGCTGAATTGATGAAATTGAGTTAATTAAATGAGATATTCTTTGCGGGGGGGGGGAAGGGAGTGGGACAGCCTTCAGAGAGAATGATACATTGTATTTCCCAAACATCAATCGCCTTACTGGCGTCTGTGAGTGAGGGAAGTCTGCCCTCCAGAGGACATGTGTGCTATTGCACTGAGCCCAGATGTGCTAAGGTAAACCAGCAGGAGCAGACACACAGAAGTTCTATAGACCCTGAAGAAGGAGGGGGGAGGGGAGCAAGAGGATGTGAAGATCACAATAATCAAAAACCTGAAGGATGACAACACAGGCTCATTTTGCTGTAAAGCTGATGAGTTAGCAAGCACTTTTGCATTATTTTGATCTAAAGTCATCTATGATTATTGCAGTTCCAAAACTGTTTTGGGTCCAAGCGGCTCTGTCTCCTTGGTTTCTAAAGCTAGCTGGGATGCAGTTGATTCTTGCTGTCATTC
>NC_081557.1:9014904-9039237 GCF_022355385.1 Mustela nigripes | reverse complement strand
GAGCATAACAAATAGCATGGAGGACAAGGGGTGTTAGAGAGGAGAATTGAGTTGGGGGAAATTGGAAGGGGAGGTGAACCATGAGAGACTATGGACTCTGAGAAACAATCTGAGGGGTTTGAAGAGGCGGGAGGGTGGGAGGTTGGGGTACCGGATGGTAGGTATTATGGAGGGCATGGATTGCATGGACCACTGGGTGTGGTGAAAAAATAATGAATACTGTTTTTCTGAAAATAAATAAATTAATTTAAAAAAAAAAAAAAGCCAATATGGGTGGAGATGTGATAGATGTGAGGGTGTCAATAGGATGAAACAGATGTATCTGCCGACCAATGAAGAGAGTCCTTCCCATAGGCTGACATATAAATGAGCATACTCACAGGAACACAGACAAGCAAGTGTTTTCCTGAAGTTTAGGGTTATTGGCACACAGGAGCTGAGCAGATGTGGAGGCTCAGCTTTCATGAAATAGATGTGATTCCCACACAGGACCACAAGATGTCTCCCTTCCAGGGACAATAACCGAAACTCCACATCCTTGCTTTAGATAACTCTGCATCCACCCTGATCACCTGGACAACTTCTGTTCATCCTTCAAGCACCTGACATCTTGTTTAGGAACCCAGGATTGAACTCCCTGCAAACATTAGTACAGTCACTCTCTCTATCCAACTCCCTCTCCTTCCTGAATTCTGGTGTTTACTAGAGAATGTGACAGGTAGAAGAAAAAGGAGACACAATTTGGGCTTCAGAGCATTCAAGAAATGAAGTAATGGGAGGTTAAATGAGGAGAGTTATGATTGCTTTCAGCGTGTTTACTCTAAGCACTCAGGGTCCATGGGAGATGCTCCAAGGCTGTGCTTGGAGAAACTGAATGGACCAAAGAAACCACCTAAAACATCACCATATTCAAACCTCAGTAAAGCATTCATCAAACATTCTCTCCCATTCCAAGGTTGTCTACCCAGCTAACAGGGAAAATGAGTTTTAAAGGTCCTGTCTCCCTCCATTTTAAAAACGTGACTTAGTGCAGGTTTAAATCTCATTTATGTTATTAAAATTGATCTAATTTTTACAAGCTCCTCTCTTTTGGTCTCTTTAAATCATCCCCCTCTGCACATCTTGAGTGGAAAACACTTAATATTTTTATCACTTATTTTGTTGACACAAGTCAGCATAGATTATATGCTCAATCATGATAAATTAATAGAATCAATTGGCAGAATGAGTTCTGTTGGTAAAAATTGTGGAGTCACATTCTCTAACTGGGCATGGTTTTCTCTCTCACTGACTACTCACTATTCTTAGACATTCAATAAAAACTGGGACTCTGATGCCTGGATCGCCTACCCAGGGAATGAGACAAAAGAGAAATGAAATAAAAAATCCCCAAGACACTTTGAGGATTCCTGTCATGGATTCAAGGAACCCAGACACTGTGGTCTGGGTTCAGATCGGGGTCCAGAGTGCCTGCATATAGCTTCAGTAAATCTGGGTTTCACCTGGTTGCAACTTTCACTCTCTGCCCCAGAAGTCCATATTATTCATGCTGTACAGTTCCAGCATGCAATGAGACCAGCCTTCCTCTTCTCTGACCCTGTGCAGTCATTGAAGGTTGACTGTTACTCTAACATGGGACTTTATTATTGTCATGTCATGAACACCCAAGAAGCCTCCCTGAATGTCCTCTGGTTAGGGTGTCATTTTCCATGCTCCCATAATTTATAAAGCACTGCCTTTGCTGGGCTTCTGTGGGTCCTGGAGACACTACTTCTACAACCACTGCAAGAGGTGACATCAAAAGCTGAGAAGACATGACCTCTTCCTTCTTCCCATCTTTAAACTTACATCAGTGTCTTCCATTGGAGAACCACACAAGGCAGCACTGGTAAGAGAGTCTTGTAAATGTAACTCACAGGCCTTCAGTTCTAGCAACAGAGACATGGGTAGGACAGAACTCTGGAATTAAGAAAACATAGAGCATATCTGGCATACAGTGATTTAATCTACAGATCTTGTGTGTTATATTTCAGCCTTATGGAGATGACTTTTTTGAACTTCAGAAAAGTTAATAGCTGGTAAGTTTTTCATTTACAACATAATAAATATGAATTATTTACATAATAAATACATCAGCTATCACACCTATAAGCTTTATTGGTCAATACCTGTGTACTAGGTAATGCTGGGATAAGAAAAGTTCCTTGAGGTCTTGTGTTTTCTGTTCACATTCAGAGTGGCAGATCTACAATGAGACATTGGGGAAGTTCCTAAAGCTACATGTACATAAATATTAGAGCAGAATGGAGATTAAAGAGGTTCAATATCCAGAAGGTACAAATTATTTTTCTTGTCCACTTCACTACAAAAGACTATTCAAGAAGAAAGGTCTTTGTGGTAAGCAAACTGTAAAGGTCAGCAAACTAAAAGGTCTTTAGAATACTACAGTGAGTACTAGCTCCTCAGTTTTCTGGCACACCTCACAAGTCCTGAGGTTATTTGGCCTCTAATTCATGCAACTCTTCTAAAATTTAGAAACAACTTTACTCAACCTGTTGATGATGCCGCAGGGTAACTTCTGTCCTCCCTGGGCTCAAGATGGAGAAAATCTAAGTAGCTTCTGAGTGCCATGTACATAAGTGTTTGCAGAGGACTCAAACACCCCCTTTTGGGGAGGTACTTTTGACGAGGTGTGACTTGCTGTCCTAAACGTTTTTGTTTATGTGTGAGGCTGACTTATAATGAGGAGCATGTACTTCAAGGATGGACCAACATACCTGCCTGACTGTGGGGATGATCAAGGAGTTGTTAACACCTGACTTGAGTGCTACAAGGCAGCCCCTCTGGAATTGCCCTCTGTAACATCTGTTACTCAGACAGAATACATCAATTTTGACAGAGTCTCACCTTGGTCTGGTAGCCCTTACTCCAACTTAAAAGGAGCTTGGGATGAAAGGAGCATCCTTGACATTTAAGTGTCTTCTTATGACAGAAGAAAATTTCTTGAGTTCTACCTGGAAATAGCCTGGGCGCATGACAATTTCATATGTGCAGTGCTTAGCAGCTCATTGAAATGTACCCTGTATGTTTATCGTATCATTGTGAAGAATTTAAGCCAATGTAGGCTCACTGTGCTTTATATAATCTGTAATTTATTACTTGATTCACATACAACCTTGCCAGATCTCTGAGGTTAGGGTACAAGATATGGTTATAATTTGGTGCTTAACTCATCGAAATCTGTGGGAAATTTTCTCATGAGTTGAGATTCTTTGTCTTGGTGTTTTTATTGAACAGAATTCTTGAAAAGAGTCTGTATATAGGAGCAAATGGAGTTACTCATCAGTAATAGGTGGATCTGAGTTAATGTGAACATATGTCCTTCTAAGGTACATAATATTGCATAATTGCAATATGTTTTCGGTTCATTTCAAATACAAAGTTATCACTTGTATTGTTGAGACAAAATGGGATGAACAAACTTCTGCCTTCCCAGGAAGGAAGTGTCAGGTCATCCCAGGAGATCATCTGATACAGCTGGGCCGTGAGAGGAGCCCAATGAAGGCTGATGCTGTATGAAGTCAATGTGCAGTTGAATGAAGGCTCCTTAAACTCCAGGTTGTGACCGAAATGACACCTGGACAGGATTCCCAGCATTATGAAATGCACAAGTAGTTGAGTATGCACAATGAGAAACTGTTATGGAAAAATCTGGAGCAACTAAGCATTAAGGAAGGCACGTATTGCACTGTTTTCAGCGTAACAGTGCAATACGTGCCTTCCTTAATACCCACCACCTGGCTCCCCTCAACCTCCCACCCCCCTGCCCCTTCAAAACCCTTAGTTTGTTTTTCAGAGTCCATAGTCTCTCATGGTTCACCTCCCCTTCCAATTTCCCTCAGCTCCCTTCTCCTCTCCATCTCCCCATGTCCTCCATGTTATTTGTTATGCTCCACAAATAAGTGAAACCATATGATAATTGACTCTCTCTGCTTGACTTATTTCACTCAGCATAATCTCCTCCAGTCCCGTCCATGTTGCTACAAAAGTTGGGTATTCATCCTTTCTCATGGAGGCACAATACTCCATGGTGTATATGGACCACATCTTCCTTATCCATTCATCTGTTGAAGGGCATCTTGGTTCTTTCCACGGTTTGGTGACCGTGGCCATTGCTGCTATAAACATTGGGGTACAGATGGCCCTTCTTTTCACTACATCTGTATCTTTGGAGTGCAATTTCAGGGTCATAGGGAAGTTCTATTTTTAATTTCTTGAGGAATCTTCACACTGTTCTCCAAGGAGGCTGCACCAACTTGCATTCCCACCAACAGTGGAAGAGGGTTCCCCTTTCTCCACATCCCTTCCAACACATGTTGCTTCCTGTCTTGCTAATTTTGGCCATTCTAGCTGGTATAAGGTGGTATCTCAAAGTGGTTTTAATTTGAATCTCCCTGAGGACTAGTGATGATGAACATTTTTTTCATGTGTCTGATAGCCATTTGTATGTCTTCATTGGAGAAGTGTCTGTTCATCTCTTCTGCCCCTTTTTTTAGATGATTGTCTGTTTTGTGTGTGTTGAGTTTGAGGAGTTCTTTATAGATCCTGGATATAAGCCTTTGTCTGTACTGTCATTTGCAAATATCTTCTCCCATTCCGTGGGTTGCCTCTTTGTTTTGTTGACTGTTTCCTTGGCTGTGCAGAAGCTTTTGATCTTGATGAAGTCCCAAAAGTTCATCTTCACTTTTGTTTCCTTTGCCTTTGGAGACATATCTTGAAAGAAGTTGCTGTGGCTGATATCGAAGAGGTTACTGCCTATGTTCTCCTCTAGGATTCTGATGGATTCCTGTCTCACGTTGAGGACTTTTATCCATTTTGAGTTTATCTTTGTGTACGGTGTAAGAGAATGGACGAGTTTCATTCTTCTACATATAGCTGTCCAATTTTCCCAGAACCATTTATTGAATAGACTGTCTTTTTTCCACTGTATATTCATTCCTTATCCTATTTATGACAAAGAAAAGATATTGAGACATTTAGGACCATTGCATTATGGCAGCAGTGGCAAACAGATGAGGGAAGCAATCTCTTATGCTCAATGGCCTTTTCCAAAACATAGGCTTCATTTTGCAGCTCACAGCTATAGCAAGAAGTTTGAGCATGCATTAGGTATCAGAAGGTTCTGGCAGATAATGTGTGGGAGTGGTAGATGGTTTAGTCAGCTCACACATGACCCTGAGAAAACTCAGGGTAAAAATCACAGAAGCTCAACAGTGCACAAGAGCAAAGGAAGAAATAATAATATGGCTTTGTGGTGTATGTAAGATAAGGCACATTTGTGATTTGGATGCCATCAAAGATGCTTGCAGTTTTGGATAAATATGTATATTTCAATTTTTGATACTTCTTAAATCAATGCTTTGAAATATTATTGATAAGTAAATCTCTTATAGAGCTGAACAAGGCACTTTTTGGTTTTGTATACCTATGAATATCATTTATTGCTAAAATGAGGCAGTTTTATTCATGATTTGCATCCCTATAGATGTAAACCCTGAAAATACTGCTCACAAGAATGTGCCAATGGGAAAAGAGTGAGTCTATACCGTGACATCACTGAATTCATTGAATTCCCTTTCTTATGCAAAGCAAAGAATCAGAAACCACTTCTTATAGAAAAAAAAAAAAGTGTGTGTACCACAAAATATTACTTTCAATTTTTTTTTACTCTAGAGATTTGTACACAAAGCCAATACTCTGTAAGATCTGAGGGGTGACATGCATGCCTCTGTCTCTATAAACTGGAACAAAAATGTTCACTTCAGGGGGAATGGGACATGAAAATCAGTTTGAGCACATGACATATCCTTTGTAACACTATTTGTGGACCTTGTGATCCAGAAGTAATGTCTTAAATCTTTCCATGTCCAATGTATATGTTAAGCCTTAGAGAATCCCTGGGATTTCAACCTCACCTAAAAGGACAGGTGTGACCAGTGTCTCCTGCTATGAACAGGAGCCCAGAGAACCTGTATGGCTTGGGGATAACTAATATCTATCCCCACCCATCACTCTCCTATACCTTTGGCTCCAGTACTCATTGTTTAGGAATCTTAAATCACAATAGCTCTTTCAAAGTGATCATATACAACAAATTAAGTGACTGAAAGTACTATAGGAAAAATTTTAACTGAGAGAAACCCATGTTTTTGAGATATGTAATCTTTTTTATTATTATGTTATGTTAGTCACCACACAGTACTTCATTGGGTTTTTTTACATTATTTTGCATCTTAATTTAATTTTTTTTCAGTGTTCCAAGATTCATTGCTTATGTACAGCACCCAGTGCTCCAAGCAATCTGTGCCCTCCTTAATACCCACCACCAGGCTCACCCATCCTCTCACCCTTCTCCCTTCCCAAACCCTCAGAGTCTATAGTCTCTCATGGTTCATCTCCTCCTCCAATTTCCCCCAGTTCACTTCTCCTCTCCATCTCCTAATGTCCTCCGTGTCATTCCTTATGCTCCACAAGTAAGTGAAACCATATGATAAATGACTTTCTCTGCTTGACTTATTTCACTCAACATAATCTCCTTCAGTCCTGTCCATGTTAACACAAAAGTTGGAGATTCATCCTTTCTGATGGAGGAGTAATATCTTGATGTAGTGTTACATGATTCATTGTTTGCATATAACACTCAGTGCTCATTCCAATATGTGCCTATCACCAAGTTAACCCATCCGCCCACCCCCTTCCCCTCCAGAACTCTCAGCTCATTTCCTGGAGTCCATATTCTCTCATGGTTCATCTCCCCCTCCGATTTCCCCCCTTTCATTTTTCCCTTCCTTCTCCTAATGTCCTCCATGCTATTCCTTATGTTCCACATAAGTGAAATGATATGATAATTGTCTTTCTCTGCTTGACTTAGAGAAACCCATTTTAAAGTGAGAAAATCCCAAAGGAACCAAAACCAAATTCAAAGGCACACTTTGATAGCCTTTAGGATAAATAAACATTCCTCATTGGTGGAATCAGTTACATTCAAGTTGAGATTTGACTTGGCAGTGAGCTGATTTATTTTGTTTGACATTTTTTTTTTGTATATTTTCCTCTTTGTTACATAAGCATGATAGCTGAAATTACTGTCAGATCCTGAGCTGAGCATTTTTTCTATAGTAATTCATTTATCCTAACATAAATCCTATAAGGTAGGCAGTGTTGTTATCAACTTAGTTTGCAGGTGAGGCACCAGGTGAAGAGGGTCAACATCCTGCTGATGTGCCCACAAGTAAAAAGTACAACAGCTGAGCTTGAACCCCATAATTGGATCCTGAAGTTGGGTCCTTACACACTGCTCAATGAGTGAGTACATTATACTTTGAAAGAATCAGCACTTCAGAATTCAACACACAGTGTAAACTGCCCAGTGAGGATTCTGAATAGAGCTGGATTGGATTTGTAAACAAATTTAAGAAGAGTGGACATCCTTAAATGCTCTACTATTTCCTACAGGAACAAAGTGTGTGCCTTTATTTTAAGATTCTTTTTTAGATCTGTAAGTAAAAGTGCATGATTTGATCCTTAAAGTTTGCATATTTCCACTTTGGTTATTCTAACATATTTTTGTTGCTGCTATTGTTCTGTTGCCAATGACATCATTTTTTCCATGATGTTGAATGGTGTTAGCAGGTTTATAGAGAAGTCATTGGTGTTTACAAGGTGATCTTATACTCAGCTACATAATGAACTTTAATCAGTTCTAATACTTTTCTAATACTTTTTTAGTAGATCATTTTAGATTTTCTTTTTTAATTTAAATTCAGTTAGCCAAGGTATAGCACATCATTAGTTTTAGTACAGTGTTCAGTGATTCATTAGTTGAGTATATCACTCAGTATTCATCATATCATGTGCGCTCTTTAATGCTCATCACCCTGTTACCCCATCCCGCCACCCACCTCCCTTTCCGCAATCCTCATTTTGTTTCCTGGAGTCAAGAGTTTCATATTGTTTGTCTCCTACTCTGATTTCTTCCTATTCAGTTTCCCCACCATAACCCCTATTGTCCTCTGCACTATTCCTATCTTCCACATGAGTGAAACCATATGATAATTGTGTTTCTCTGATTGACTTATTTCACTTAGCATAATACCCTCTTGTTCTATCCCCGTCAATGTAAAGGGTAGATATTCATCCTTTCTAATGGCTGAGTAATATTCCATTGTATATATGAACCACAACTTCTTTATCCATTCATCTGTTAAAGAGCATCTCAGCTCCTTTTACAGTTCGACTATTGTGGACATTGCTGCTTTGAACATTGGAGGGCATGTACTCCTTCTTTTCACTACCTCTGTATCTTTGGGGTAAATAGCCAGTAGTGCAATTGCTGGGCCATAGGGTAGCTCTATTTTTAATGTCTTGAGGAACCTCCACACTATTTTCCAGAGTGCCTTTATCAGCTTTTATTGCCACCAATAGTGTAAGAGGGTTCCTCTTTCTTCACATCCTCATCAACATTTATTTTTCCCTGTCTTGTTAATTTTAGCCATTCTGACTAGTGTAAGGTGGTGTCATTGTGGTTTTTTGTTTGTTTGTTTGTTTTTCTTTATCCATTTGTCTTTTTTAAATTTTTTTATTTTTTATTTCTATCTATTTATTTATTTTCAGCATAACAGTATTCATTATTTTTTCACCACACCCAGTGCTCCATGCAATCCGTGCCCTCTATAATACCCATCACCTGGTACCCCAACCTCCCACCCCCCCTTCAAACCCCTCAGATTGTTTTTCAGAGTCCATAGTCTCTCATGATCAACCTCCCCTTCCAACTTCCCCCAACTCCCTTCTCCTCTCTAACTCCCCATGTCCTCCATGCTATTTGTTATGCTCCACAAATAAGTGAAACCATATGATATTTGACTCTCTCTGCTTGACTTATTTCAGTCAGCATAATCTCTTCCAGTCCTGTCTATGTTACTACAAGAGTTGGGTATTCATCCTTTCTGATGGAGGCATAATACCCCTTAGTATATATAGACTATATCTTTTTTATCCATTGAAGGGCATCTTAGTTATTTCCACAGTTTGGCAACTGTGACCATTGCTGCTATGAACATTGGGGTACAGATGGCCTAAAAAATAATTTAAAAAAACTAATGAGGTACTGTATGGTGATCAACATAGCACAATAAAAAAAAATTATATCAAAGAACCAGCGTCTGGTTTCATTGATCTGTCCTATTGTTCTTCTACTTTCTATTTCATTGATTTCTGCTCTAATCTTTATTATTTCTCTTCTCTACCTTGGTTTAAGCTTTCTTTGCTGTCCTTTTCCAAGTCCGTTAGATGTAAGGTTAGTTTGTGCATTTGGGATTTTTTGAGAGAGTCTTGGATGACTATGTACTTCCCTCTTACAACCACCTTTACAGCATCTCATAGGTTTTGAATCAATGTGTTTTCATTCCCATTAGTTTCAATGAATTGTTTAAGTTCTTCTTTAATTTCTTGGTTGACCTATTCATTCTTTAGCAGGATGTTCTTTAATCTCCAGGTGTTTAAGTTCCTTCTAAATTTCTTCTTGTGGTTGAGTTCCAGTTTCAAAGCATTGTGGTCTGAAAATATGCAGGGAATAATCTTAGTCTTTTGCTATTGGTTGAGATCTGATTTGTGACCCATTATAGGATCTGTTCTGGAGAGAGTTTTGTCTGCACTCTAAAAGAATGTGTATTCTGTTCTTTTAGGATGAAATGTCCTGAATATGTCTGTGAAGTCCATCTGGTGCAATGTGTCATTCAAAGCTCTTCTTTCTTTTTTGATCTTCTACTTAGATGATCTGTCCATTGCTGTGAGTGGAGTGTTGAAGTCTCCTATTATTGATCTATTATTATTATGTTTCTTTACTTTGGTTATTAATTGTTTTATATACTTGTCTGCTCCCACACCTGGGACATAGATATTTACAATTGTTAGATCTTCTTGTTGGATAGACCCTTTAAGGATGATATAGTGTCCCTCTACATCTCTTACTATAGTCTTAGGTTTAAAATCTAAATTGTTTGATATAAGGATTGCTACCCCAGATTTCTTTTGAGGTCCAATGGTGTCATAAATGCTTCTCCATCCCTTCACTTTCAATCTGGAGGTGTCTTTAGGTTCAAAAATGTCTCTCTTTAGACAGTATGTGGATGGATCCTGCTTTTTATATAATCTGATACCCTGTGCCTTTTGATTGGGGCATTAACCCATTTACACTCAGAGTAATTTTTGGAAGATACTAATTTAGTGCCATTGTATTGTCTATAAAGTCCCTCTATCTGTAGATTGTCTCTGTTGCTTTCTGGTCTAGGTTCTCTTGGGGTCTCTCTTTGCTTACAGAATCCCCCTTAAAATTTCTTGCAGGACTGTCTTGGTGGTCACATATTGTTTCAGGTTCTGCCTGTCCTGGAAACTCTTTATCTCTCCTTCCATTCTGAATGAAAGCCTTGCTGGATAAAGTATTCTTGGCTGCATGTTCCTCTCATTTAGTACCCTGAATATCTCTTGCCAGGCCTTTCTGGCCTACTAGGTTTCTCTGATTAGGTCTGATGTTATTCTGATGTTCCTCCCTCTGAATGTAAGAAATCTCTTCCCCCTAGCTGTTCTCAGGATAGCTTCCTTGGCTCTAATATTTGCAAGCTTTACTATTATATGTTGGGTAGTTGATCTATTTTTTTTTTAATTTTGGGAGGAGTACTCTTTGTCTCTTGGATGTGAATGTTTGTTTCCTTCCCCAAATTAGGGAAGTTCTGAGCCATGATTTGCTCAAATATACCTTCTAGTGCTCTCTCTCTCTCCACTCCCTCTTGGATCCCAATGATCCTGATATTGGTACTTTTCAATGTATCATTAAATTCTCTAAGTCTCTCTTCTTATGCTATGAGTTAGTTTTCTCTTTTCTTCACAACCACAGGATTTGGGAGTTTGGGACACACCAAAGCTGTGTCAATGACTGTCCATGAAAGTCCATGACTTTCAGGGCATTGTGGCCCCTGAAAGGATACAGGGGTGGACCCAGCTATGACCTGAGATCCATGGAGGAGGGTGCATGTGCAAGCCATGGCAGCAGGAGAGAAAAGCTCAAACCTGTGGAGTTTGGTACAAATAGAAGGAGACGGTTTGACCTGGAGGGTTTACTGAAGAAAGGGGACCACAAACTTGAGGCTCTAGGCCAGGTGGCTCTTTAGAGGGTCAGAGAAAATGTGGCCCTTCAGGAATTTCTGGCCTAGAGCCTCAAGTGTCTACACCAGCAGTTGTGGCTCCCGTGCATCCTGTTCTACTGTTCCCAGGTCATGGCTGGGTGCCACCCTAGTGTCCTTTCCAGGGTCACTCCCACCCTGAGAGCTGTTGCCCAGTCATGGGCATAGCCATTTTGTATCTCTCCAGGATGTTAAACAGCCCTCACCTTCTAATTCTTTTCAGAGTGCTCAGCCAAATTATGGTCTCCCTACTAGTCTGGCTCATGGTTTATGTGACCAGACCTGGGGGTCCCTTCTGGGATCACTAACCATAACCAGTCTTCCCACCCAACTGCTTGGGCACTCTATTGGTTCAGGCTCCCATTTGTTCTGAGTCTCCTGGGATCCTGAGACCACAATGATCCACCTAGAATTCTGCCCTATTATCCCCTGTGTCCTTTTCAGATTGGGATGTCTCTCACTGGAGCAGATTTCTAAAGGCCCTGATTTTGCACTCTGGCATTATAATACTTTCTAGTGGCTGGCTTATGAAGGCTCCCTGCCCCCTCAGTTTATCTTCCAACATTTACCCCCAAAGATTCAAGATTCTGCACCTCCTACCTTGCAAAAAATAGTTGCTTTTCTGCTTGTAGAGATCCAGGTATATTTTCTTACATCTCATGTTGAGATGTGTTCAGAATAGTTTGATAGATATCCAGCTCAATTCAAGAGACCAGATAAAATGAGGTCTCCCACTCTGCTGCCATCTTCTCCCTTCCATCCTAGATTTTCATGCCTTAATCAACTATCTATATATGCTGACAATTCCATTGATTGTTTTTCTAATTATTTTCTTGCTGAAAAAGAATATTTTAATAAGATGTCCCTTTTTTTAATAGACTTTATGGTTTTAGAAAAGTGTTAGATTCACAAAAAAATCAAGCAGAGCACATAGAGTCCCAATGTGTCCCTCACCTCCACATCTGCACAGCCCCCCACACTATCAACATGCCACACCTGATGGTACTCTTCTCAAAATTGGCAAACCTATATTGACACAACTTTAGCAGTCAAGGTCGGTAATTTACATTAGATTTCACTCAGGCTGTACATTTGATAGGTTTTGACAAATAGTTTTTGACATAATGACAGGTATCTGGCATCATAACCTCATACACAGTAGTGTCACCAGCCTGCAAATCCTCTGCACTCTGTATATACATCCTTCTTTCCTCCCCAACCAATGTAAACTGCTGATATTTTATTGTCTTCATAATTTTGCCTGCCCAGGATGTCATGAAGTTGTAATCAGATCCACACAGTTCTTCAGGCTGGCTTCTCTTATATATAATAAGAGAAGAGTAATATTTATATAAGGTTCTTCCATGCCCATTCATGGCTTACATGTAGCTCTTCTTTAAGAGATCAGCTCCATAGGATGTTAGAACTGTATTCCATTGTCTGAAGTTATCAGTTTCTTTATCCATGGATCTACTGAAGAACATCTTGATAGCTTCTGAATTTGGACATGTCATGAACATCATGTGCAGATTTTGTGTAGACATGCCTTCAGCTCCTTTGCATAAATACCAAGAATCACAATAGCTGGGTCGTATGGTAACACTATGCTTACTTTTTTTTTTTTAATTTATTTGACAGGCAGAGATCACAAGTAGGCGGAGAGGCAGGCAGAGAGAGAGGAGAAAGCAGGCTCTCCGCCGAGCAGAGAGCCCGATGTGGGGCTCGATCTCAGGACCCTGGGATCATGACCCGAACTGGAGGCCGAGGCTTTAACCCACTGAGCCACCCAGGCGCCCCTGCTTACTTTTATAAGAAACTGCTAAACTGTTTTCCAAAGTACCTATCCCATTCTGCATTCCCACAGGCAGTGAATGAGAGCTCCTGTTATTCCACTTCTCCACCTGCATTTGTTGTTGTCGTCAAAAATTATCCTTTTTAAAAAGTAAAAGAAGAAGAGAACTGGAGAGAAAGATGAAGAAACTAGCAGAGGACTCAGTTGAGTCAGAAACTGAAGTCCAAACAGAGAACTTCACTGTCATTTGCCTATGTTCCATCTGACATGTCACCCCTTCCAGACTCCCCTGACTGACAGCACCACTTTGTTACTTTTTAATTCACATACAATTATGCTGAGCTAGATCTACTGACTTCCAAACTGAACAAGATTGAGCAAGTTCCTTACTTTCTGCAAGTTAGTTGACTCAACTGTTAAATAGGAAACCTAATGGCTTGTAGATTAGTAACAATGATTGAAGATAATTGCACTTTCACATTCTCTTGCCATAGCTAGCAAATAAAAATTAGTGCTACTCTTTTAATTGCTACTATTATTACTGGCTACAGGAGCATTTGCAACCCAAAGGACCTGTACAGAGAATTACAATGGTATGTATCCAGATATAATCAGGAAAAGTGAATTGGAGGAAATTGGAGGGGGAGACAAACCATGAGAGACTGTGGGCTCTGAGAAACAAACTGAGGGTTTTGGATGAGAGGACGATGGGGGCGGGGGTTAGCCTGGTGGTGGTTATTAAGGAGGGCACGTATTGCGTGGAGAACTGGGTGTGGTGCATAAACAATGAATCTTGGAACACTGAAAAAATAAAATTAATTTTAAAAAATACAATCTTAAAATCTAAAAAAGCAAAAAATAAATTTACTTTTATTTAAGTTATCTTTATATATAACATAGGTCTCAAAGTCATGACCCTGAGACCAAGAGTCCCAAGCTCTCTCACTCAGCTGGCAAGACATCTCCTGCTTTGAGACCTTTCTGTGGCTACTTCTGGAATCCTTCAATCCTGGTATTGTCATGGATATTCATTTGTTTCACCATTGTAAAATTAATAAACTCAGGGACTTATAAAAGAACATTTTTAACTATCGTGACAAATAACAAGATAGAAGAGAAAAAGATATCAAAATATTCCCGAGAACGAAATTGTACCATAGAATTCAAAGGCCATAAGACATTCAACAAAGCCCTTCTGAGCTGACCATTCTCTCTGAAGGAAGACTTTGGGAGGAAGTGAAGACTCAGTTGGATTTTGAAGGACAAAGAGGATGTGGATGACAGAATGGAGAAACCAGGGGTGTGAAGAAAAACAAGATGAGTTCTGTGCACCAAGTGACACAGATGCCCACACTCCTGCTGGCACCTGTCTGCACTGGGACTCCACTCACTGTCCACTTAGTGGGAGGTGGCATAGCATTACTGATCTTTTGTCATGGGACAAATGTTTTTAGGGATTTTCCGAGCACTGAGTTTCTCAACCAAGGATTTATTGCCTTTCAGCATGAAAAGGTCTTTCTGAGTAAATGTCCTGAGCATTTCAGGTCATTTAGGAAGAGCTCTAGATTCTACCTGCTTGATGCCAATAGAGCCTGACCCACCCTGTGGGGTCACCCAAAACATCTCCAGACAGTGACAAGTGTCTACAGGTATAGATGAAAGGAGAGAGTCAGGCAGCTTCAGTAAAAAATCACTGTTCTCACAGTGAAAATACATATTATCAGTTCTCCCATATACCCTTTGTAATGCTCCTGAGAGCCAGAGGTTCACAACTGTGCATGACTACAGGTGACAAGAAAAGTTGGGCACATAGTGGAGGGAAATTTACTAACTCAGTATAGAAGACAATGGGGTAGTTATCTAGTGATCCATATGAACTGTCACATGTCTGTGGGGATTAAATAACTAGCCCCACATTTCTTGGCACTGCAGTGTTATATAAAGTTCATGGTTTTGGTGAATAAGCCAAGGAGAATTTACTAGAGGTGACAACTGATCCTGGCTTGGCTTCCAAATCCGGCTTGTGGCCCCAAGTCATCAGATGCATCCGGGATAGATTGGATCAAAGTTACATTGGCTCAAGGTAATGGTTATATCTGGGGAACAGGGAGTCTGAGGTGGCCCAGTCCACGCATGGCATGGGCTCCCACTTTCTCATCCCTCACCTGTCCTCTCCCTATTGTGACACCAAAGTCCTCATCAAGGAACATAAACAAGGTGGTGTTAGCACCAGAATGACAGGCTGGTGACTGGTTTTAGTGTGGGGTTTGATCTGTGACTTCACTAAAGATTCAAATTTAAATGTGCTTCTCTTTCTAAATGGACCTAATAATAAAACAAATAATATAATCAGTGAAATATTTGTATAAATCCAAAATCTGTCTTGAAAAGCAGTTATACAACAATAATTAAGTACCTACTGTATCGCTATCATTACACAAAGACCAGAGGTACACAGGCGGTACCATGGCACCATGTAGGACCATAACAGGGAAGAAGGACCATGAGATCAGGACACTAAAGATGTCATGAAATAGCTACACACAGAGAGCCAAGTCTTGTCAAGGGAGATCTAGAGATTTGGAGTCATGAAGGGCACAAGAAGAGGGCTGTCTTTAATGTGATATTGGGAAAGAATAAAGAGTTTCAGTCCTGTGGAACTAAGGCAGGGACAGTGTTGAGGGGAGTCCACGGGGAACAAGGCCTCCACATAAAACTGGCAGGTTTACACAGAAATCAACCTGGAGTTCACATGGGCAGCTGTGTGTCAAGATCACAAGAATGTATTTGAGCCAATAAGGGGAACGTCCGTAAAGGTCAAACTAAGGAAGCCAATAGTGTTAACAGCTGTTTCTCAGCCACAATACCAGACTCCTTATCCCAGCTGCCACCTACAAGCATGGACTTTTGGTCAACTTACTTGACCTCTCTCATCCCGTTGTCTGCAGCTAGGGAGAAATGATATGCTAACATCATGGCGATGTGTTGGGGGACAGGACGTGAATTCTAGTTGACCCATAGTTGAACCCAGGCAATTGGAGGCTCTTCACCCACTTCTCCTGTCCTTGAAATGTAGGCTCCACTTGCTTGGTCCACTCCCAGAAGCTGCCACAAACCAATGCCTTGAGATACCAATGTGTTGTTGAAACCATCTGAACTGGGTATGTGACTGAACCCACTTAAAGCTTCTCTGTAAACTTTCTGATTCTGGCAAGTGGTTGTAGATATCTACCCATCTTGTGGATACCTAAAACAACCCTTGTATGTAAACTCCCTATGCTATTAAACCTACCACATATCAACCCAGAGTGCCTGGCCTTTTCTTCAGTCTCTCCTAATCTTCTGTGTAAAGAGGCTGCATTCAGATTACACCTGAAGGAGCAGAGGAGGTTGCCAACCAAGGAAGGGTGAACACACATGTTATATAAATTTCTCAGTAGAATCCTGGTTTGTGCTGCTCTGCTCTCCATTTTGTGACCTCTTTCACGCTCTAAAGTATCCCCTCCAGAAAAATAAATGTCATCTTCTTCCTATGCATATGACAAGATTGAAGAAGGTTTGCTTCAGTACCTTGTCTCAAGTGACTACTCTACTATTGTTTGCCATTCATGTTTCATTGAACATTGAAAATGCATAAACACCCATGGCTGCTGGGCTTTGAGAAGATTAACAAACCAATAGTGTGTGAAATATTTTGACAGAGAAGTTCTATGTAAATTATATCTCAGTAAAACACTTCCAAAAAGAAGTCAGAACAGTACCAAGTAAGCATGGATCAAAATACTGTGCTGTTTATTCAAACATAGGATTTTAACCTCAGATCTCAAAATGACCTTCTCTATTTTGAGTTTATCTTTGTGTACGGTGTAATAGAATGGTCGAGTTTCATTCTTCTACATATAGCTGCCCAGTTTTCCCAGCACCATTTATTGAAGAGGCTGTCTTTTTTCCACGGTATATTTTTTCCTGTTTTGTCGAAGATTAATTGACTATAGAGTTGAGGGTCCATATCTGGGCTGTCTACTCTGTTCCACTGGTCCATGTGTCTGTTTTTATGCCAGTAACATGCTGTCTTGGTGATCACAGCTTTGTAGTAAAGCTTGAAATCAGGTAACATGATGCCCCCAGCTTTATTTTTGTTTTTCAACATTTCCTTGGCAATTCGGGGTCTCTTCTGATTCCATACAAATTTTTGGATTATTTGCTCCAGCTCTTTGAAGAATACCAGTGGAATTTTGATCGGAATGGCATTAGCAGTATGGATTGCTCTAGGCAGTATAGACATTTTAACAATGTTTATTCTTCCGATCCAAGAGCATGGAATAGTCTTCCATCTTTTTGTGTCCTCTTCAATTTCTTTCATGAGTGTTCTGTAGTTCCTCAAGTACAGATCCTTTACCTCTTTGGTTAAGTTTATTCCCAGGTATCTTATGGTTTTTGGTGCTATCGTAAATGGAATTGATTCTCTAATTTCCCTTTCTGTATTTTCATTGTTAGTGTATAAGAAAGCCACTGATTTCTGTACATTGACTTTGTGTCCTGCCACATTGCTGAATTGTTGTATGAGTTCTAGTAGTTTGGGGGTGGAGTCTTTTGGGTTTTCCATATAAAGAATCACGTCATCTGTGAAGAGAGAGAGTTTGACTTCTTCATTGCCAATTTGGATACCTTTTATTTCTCTTTGTTGTCTGATTGCTGTTGCTAGGACTTCTAATACTATGTTGAACAAGAGTGGTGAGAGTGGGCATCCTTGTCGTGTTCCTGATCTCAACGGGAAGGACGCAAGCTTTTTGCCATTGAGGATGATATTTGCTCTGGGTCTTTCATAGATAGATTTAATGAAGTTCAGGAATGTTCCCTCTATCCCTAGACTTTGAAGCGTTTTAATCAGGAACGGATGCTGGATTTTGTCAAATGCTTTTTCTGCATCAATTGAGAGGACCATGTGGTTCTTCTCTCTTCTCTTATTATTGATTGATTTGCAGAATCCATCAGAATCCTAGAGGAGAACATAGGCAGTAATCTCTTCGATATCAGCCACAGCAACTTCTTTCAAGATATGTCTCCAAAGGCAAAGGAAACAAAAGTGAAGATGAACTTTGGGGACTTCATCAAAATCAAAAGCTTCTGCACAGCAAAGGAAACAGTCAACAAAACAAAGAGGCAACCCATGGAATGGGAGAAATTATTTGCAAATTACAGTACAGACAAAAGGTTGATATCCAGGATCTATAAAGAACTCCTCAAATTCAACACACACAAAACAGACAATCATCTCAAAAAATGGGCAGAAGATATGGACAGACAAATAAAGACATACAAATGGCTATTAGACACATGAAAAAATGTTCATCATCACTAGCCATCAGGGAGATTCAAATTAAAACTACATTGAGATATCACCTTACACCAGTTAGAATAGCCAAAATTAGCAAGACAGGAAACAACATGTGTTGGAGAGGATGTGGAGAAAGGGGAACCCTCTTCCACTGTTGGTGGGAATGCAAGTTGGTGCAGCCTCTTTGGAGAACAGCGTGGAGATTCCTCAAGAAATTAAAAATAGAGCTTCCCTATGACCCTGCCATTGCACTCCTGGGTATATACCCCAAAGATACAGATGTAGTGAAAAGAAGGGCCATCTGTACCCCAATGTTTATAGCAGCAATGGCCATGTTCGCCAAACTATGGAAAGAACCAAGATGCCCTTCAACAGATTAATGGATAAGGAAGATGTGGTCCATATACACTATGGAGTATTATGCCTCCATCAGAAAGGACGAATACCCAACTTTTGTAGCAACATGGACGGGACTGGAGGAGATTATGCTGAGTGAAATAAGTCAAGCAGAGAGAGTCAATTATCATATGGTTTCACTTATTTGTAGAGCATAACAAATAGCATGGAGGACATGGGGAGTTAGAGAGGAGAAGGGAGTTGGGGGAAATTGGAACGGAGGTGAACCATGAGACTATGGACTCTGAAAAACAATCTGAGGGGTTTGAAATGGTGGGGGGTGAGAGGTTGGGGTACCAGGTGGTGGGTATTATAGAGGGCACGGATTGCATGGAGCACTGGGTGTGGTGTAAAAATAATGAACACTGTTATGCTGAAAATAAAAAAAAAAAAAAAGAAAGAAAGAAAAAAATGACCTTCTCTAGATCATTCAAGAGAACATGAAGTTCAACAGAGTTTCCAGTGGTCTCTGATGGTCCTACTAGTCCTTCAAGGTTCATCATAAGAGCTTTCTCAATTTTATAAAATGAATCACTAGTGGCTGCCATGTACACAGCACCTGTTCTGTGCCCAATCTAGTCCTGAGGACTTATTACAATCCCAGGACTATTCCCAGTATACAAAGAGATACAGCCTTGAAAACTCCATAGCAGACTTGGCCCATGGCAAGTAATGAGCCTGGTCTAGGAATGGCCCATACACTGTGAACCACCAATATCTCACTGCCTTCAAGATGTCTCCAAGGCTAGGCACTTCCTAACATTGCTGGCCTGTGTAACTCCCTCCCTCCCCAAGTTCTAGACTTTGGCATTATCTTAATGAGGAAGAAGTTCACTTCCAAAGAACACACCTGAGGTTAATGTCCCTATAATCCTGCAGGTGAGGGGCAGAACCAGTTCTACACAATTAGTGAAAAAACTTGTAGGGTATCTTCTCAAATACTGCAAGGTTGATCCTTATCACTAACTTACCATTTAAAACCACTTAAGAATATCTAAATTTTGAAATAACTCCTTCAAAATGTTGAAAAAGAAAAACAAATCTGGGGGCATCACATTGCCTGATTTCAAGCTATATTACAAAGCTGTGAAAACTAAGACAGCATGGTACTGGCACAAAAACAGACACAGAGACCAGTGGAATAGAGGAGAGAGCCCAGATATGGACCCTCAACTTTAAGGTCAAATAATCTTCAACAAAGCAGGAAAAAATATACAGTGGGAAAAAGACAGCCTCTTCAATAAACGGTGCTGGGAAAATTGGACAGCTAGATGTAGAAGAATGAAACTTGACCATTCTCTTATACCATACACAAAGATAACCTTGAAATAGATGAAAGACCTTAATGTGAGGCATGAATCTATCAAAATCCTAGAGGAGAACATAGGCAGTAACTTCTTCAACATCAGTCACAGCAACTTCTTTCAAGACACATCTCCAAAGGCAAAGGAAACAAACACAAAAATGAACTTTTGGGACTTCATCAAGATCAAAGGCTTCCAAAAACCAAAAGAAACAGCAAACAAAACAAAGAGGCAACCCACAGAATGGGAGAAGATATTCGCAAATGACAGTGCAGACAAAGGGCTGATATCCAAGATCTATAAAGAACTCCTCAAACTCAACACCCAAAAAAACAGATAAGCATGTCAAAAAATGGGCAGAAGACATGAACAGACACTTCTCCAAAGAAGACATGCAAATGGCTAATAGACATACAAAAAAATGTTCATCATCATTAGCCATCAGGGAAATTCAAATCAAAACCACATTGAGATACCTCCTTACACCACTTAGAATGGCCAAAATTAACAAGACAGTAAACAACAAATGTTGAAGAGGATGTGGAGAAAGGGGAACCCTCTTACACTGTTGGTGGGAATCCAAATTGGTGCAGCCACTTTGGAAAACAGTGTGAAGACTCCTTAAGAAATTAAAAATAGAGCTTCCCTATGACCCTGCAATTATACTACTGGGTATTTATCACAAAGATACAGATGTAGTGAAAAGAAGGGCCATCTGTACCCCAGTGTTCATAGCAGCAATGTCCACAATCACCAAACTGTGGAAAGAGCCAAGATGCCCTTCAACAGATGAGTGGATAAAGAAGATATGGGCCATACATACAATAGAATATTATGCATCCATCAGAAAGGATAAATACCCAACTTTTGTATCAACAGGGACAGGACTGGAGATTATGGTGAGTGAAATAAGTCAAGGAGACAAGTCAATCAGCATATGATTTCATTTACTTGTGGAACATAAGCAATAACATGGAGGACATTAGGAGAAGGAAAGGAAAAGTGATTTGGGGGAAATCAGAGGAAGAGAAAAAGCATGAGAGACTATGGACTGTGAGAAACAAACTGAGAATTTTGGAGAGGATGGGGTGGGCGGATGGACAAGCCTAGTGGTGGGTATTAAGGAGGGCACGTATTGCATGGAGCACTGGGTATGATGCATAAACAATGAATCTTGGAACACTGAAAAAAATAAAATTAAATTAAAAGTAAAATAAATAAAATAACTCTTTCATAGGCTTTTGTTCCAATGCATGAAACACTGAGAAAAGATGGCTCTCACTGACTGTTATTACTTTTATGACATATGGTAAGTCCTCAAATGACCAAAATATTGGTATGAGTATATATCAGGTCTTCCATGTCCTTGAAGACAGGCCAAATATAACTCTCTCTTGTCACTACTTTCTCTCTCTCCCATGATGCAAAGTAATCAGGGCAAAATCTGTACATGTACAAATTCACCCATATGCCATGATTTTTCTTGATAGGGGATCAATTAGTGTCACACAAACACCCAAACTGAAGGCTCCTTGATTTTTCTAGTTTCTGAGCATCATCTGGGGGTCTGACTTAAAGCCCCTTTTTTAAAAATTTTTATTTATTTTTTAAATTTCTTTTCAGTGTTCCAGAATTCCTTATCCTGCCAAATACCAAGTGCTCCAGAGCCTCTGTACTTGCTGTTCCCTCTGCCTAGAACACTCTTTCCTAGATCTTCCCCTTGATATCATTGTCCACTTGTCCAGGCTTTAAAGTCTGTCCTCCTGTAGCTGGCCTGGACCTCTGTACAAGACACTGCTCCTCATGGTTGTTTTGTTGTTCCGTAGAGCAAACGCTTACTGATGTCACTCATTCACTTGTGGGATTGTTTGTTGCCTCCCTTGTGAGAAGTATGTTCACAGAGTCAGAGTCCTGGTGAACAACTGAATCTGGGTCACATAGGACAGGACCTGTCATGGGGAAGCTCATGGTTACTGTTGAGCAGTGGATGGATGGGTGGGTGGATGGATGGATGAATGGAATGTTGGATGGGGGTGGATGTTTGGGTGATGGATGGAGTAATGAATGAATTGATGAAACCTCCCATTTATTCATGATTACCTTATTTGAAGTCCTGAATAAGCTCTTTACAGAGTGTCTGGCATTCCTGTAAAACCAGGCCTGGATTTATTCCTGCTCATTTTAGAAATGAGAAAAAGGAAGCTTGACATGACCCGCAGTTTCACTTGTCCAAGGACACTTTGTCATTAAGTGTTGCATCCAAGGTTTCAATCCGCATCTACTTGAGCCCAGACCTGGTCACTGTTCCACCCTTGGCACTGCCTCTGCTGAGCAACCACTTGTTCTACTGCTTCAGATCATCCTTTGAGTTGGTAGGAAAAATCCTAAAGAGCTAAAAATTTCATAGATTGAATTTATGATATTGAGTTAATTAAATGAGATATTCTTTGTAAAAAAAAAAAAAACCTTCAGAGAGAGTGAGACATTGTGAGTGTTTCTCAAACATCAAGCACTTAATGAAGTGTCTGTGGGTGAGGAAGTCTTCCAAATGAGGATGTATGTGGTATTGTACTGATCCCAGAGGTGTGGTAAGCCAGCATGAGCATGAGCATGGACCTTGAAGGAGGAGGGACGAATGTGAGAAGGATATGAAGACCACGCTAATACTAAAACAACATGGATAACAACACAGACTCACCTTTATGTAATATGATTAGTTAGCAAACATTTTTGCATTAATTTCATCTAAAGTCATGTAGCATTATTGAGTGTCAGAATGGTTTTGGGTTCAACAAGCTCTGTCTCCTTGGTTTCTACAAACAGAGCACAGGCTGTCTGGATTGCAGTTGATTCTTCCTGCTGTTTTCCTGGTCCAGAGCCAGGTTCATGTGTGACTCATTCCCTCATTCATGGGAGGGATTAAAGTGGTGAACAGGAGAATAAAAGGAGGACTCCTAGGTGCTCACTACCAGAGTTAGTTCTATCCTCCCTGTCTGATCAGCCAACCATGTGCTCAACTATGAAGTTGCTGAGAGTCCTTGTGTTGATTGCCCTCCCCCTTTACTGCTTTGCAGGTAAGTCCTTTGTGTGGAGGGCAACTTTGAGGGTGAAGATCGTGTCAGGTCCCTCTGGAAGACCTCCTGTTCCCCCAAACTCCAGGGCAGAACATCTCATTTCTCCAGTGTCTTCGTGTTTCATGATTATGTGTTTTGCTTCTCTGGACTTTGGAATAGTGTGTGGGTGGGGAGGAGGCATACATGTTTTGGGGCTTAAAGGAAACCTTAGATCCTGAGTTCAGTCGGCTAGAATTGGGAACTCAAGACCATTCAGTGTAATCTTTCTAAATATATGTGTCTATTTAGATGGGAAAAGATGACTGATGTCCCCGGGACTCCCAAAAAGAGCTTCACACTTACATAATTGAGACCTCACTTGCAAGTTTTCTTCCAGGTTCTGGATGCCCACTTGTAGAAGAAGTGGTTAACAAAACAATCGATTCTCAAGTGAGCGTGGATGAATACCAAACTTTCATGAAACCCTTCTCAAATGATCCTATCACTGATAATGCCATAGCACAACTGAAAGAATGTTTTCTCACCCAGTCAGATGAAACTCTGAGCAAGGTTGGAGAGATGATGGTAACTATGGCTTCTTTTAATGAACTTTCAAACCACTGGACAGGGACAAGCAGGCTCTAAGTCTGTCACTCATTGTGCCACAGCAAGTGTTACACAGGCCTTATTTTATTTCAGTGAATTTAATTGTGGGTGCATGTGAAATTGTGGGTGCATCCAGAAAGTCAGCCAAGGTCCCAGTGTTGACTTGTCTCTTCACTTTGTGGAATCTTTAGAGAAAAATTAATGAAAAAGGCCAAAACGGGGAAAAAACACACACAGGCATACACACACACACGCGCGCGCACAGATACACGCACACATTTTCTATCAAGGTAAAAAACATCTGATTCTCAATAAGGACCTCACTTGAAGTCATCAGCAAAAAAGATACCCTTATTCTTAGAAGCAAAGAGGAAACTATTCATAAGAATTTTTAAGAGAATCCAGAAGAACCTAGGTGAAAAAGATCCTGTACTTCTTATTTTAAAAATTTTTAATGCACTTTCAAGAAATCCCAATGTGTTAGTATAAGTGATTGGATTCCTTGACTATTACTTTAAGATACCATGAATGACAAGTAGAGGTCAAGGGTATGAATAAGTCATGGGGGTGGTATTATGTAAAACAACTATCTGCCCTGTGTCAG
>NC_081557.1:8998544-9014804 GCF_022355385.1 Mustela nigripes | reverse complement strand
AGTCATGGGGGTGGTATTATGTAAAACAACTATCTGCCCTGTGTCAGTTCTCTCTTTTATTCCCTATCTTAATATGCCATTGAAAACCTTCCAGGGTAGACAATAGAGAAATATAGCCAAAGCAAAAGGTTAAAGTGTTCTTCACTGAGATGCTGACACAGGGCACAACATGGATGGGCCTTGAGCACATTATGGTAAAGGAAATAAGCCAGTAAAAGAAGACAACTGTTGCACGAGGTCATTTATATCCATTTTCTAAAGTACCCAATCTCCTAGAGACAGGAGGTAGAATAGTACTTTCTAGGAGCGGGGTGGTATGGGAAATGAGGATTATTCAGTGGGTATTGAGTCTCCAAAGCAAGATGAAAATGTATAGGAGATTGGTTGCACCACAATGCCAGTATACTTAACACTGCTGAACTGTATACTTAAGATGATGAAATGGTCAATTTTATGTTATGTGTATTTACCATCAGTTTATGTGTATTTACCATGAGTTTAAACAGCTTAAAGCTTGAAAAACCCTGCAACCAGAAAATGGAATTTTTTCTTTAAAAACCTTGATTAGACTCATCAGTTGGAGTGCACATCTCCATTCTTTTCTGGGTCTCAAAGGTAATAGTTTTGGTATCAGACTGTTTGGGGTATCTCTAACATGTAAAGCCATACCGGACCTTAAAAACGTCACATTTCCTTGTATTTGAGAGGAGACTTACAATTCTTTGTTGAAACTGATGATGCACATCTCTGTTTTTGACTTCCAGGACATAATATATAAAAGTGAGTGGTGTGCTGCATTTTAACCTTGCACATGACCTTGGGCACTGAGGACCATAGAGAATGGACAGAAACTGACTGCTGATTAATAGGAACCACAACTTTCCTTTCCTTTTTTGTCTTTTGATCTATTAACTGCAAGACAATTGTTGAAACCTCGAGTACATTTTCATTTCAATAAAGTATCTGCAAATGGAAAAATCTTCTTGTATTGTCTGATCAAAATAGCTGCTTTAGGGAGCCTCTTCACTCACACATGCATGACCCACATGCACATGTACACACACGCTCACATATAATTCATTGGAGAGCACATGAATGAAGGACTGAAGAATGTGAAAAGCTCTTTGTTCCTCCCCATGTGTAGCCCAACACGACCCTCTCTCTGAAAATGTGATCTTTCACCTTCCTGGCCCCCATTTCCCTCAGGACCCTGTGTGAAAATCTCAGGACTTACGTTTCAGAGTTTGGGCAGCATGCAGGTCCCTGAGATACTATAGACTTCCTCTGTGTCTCAGCATTCATTTTGAGTTTTGAAATATTTCATTAAAATGTGACTTGCCCTAATTACTAGTATAGGGTCTGCCCCCTGAAATTGTGTGGGTGCCCCTAGTCCTGTCTCTGCAAGTGACAATGTGGTCCAGTCCCTCCACTACCTGACCAACCCAGCCAGGTAGGTTGCAGGAAATGTGTGTGTTCTGTAGGAATAAGGCAAAGCCAGCAGTTTTTTTTTTTTTTATAAACATATATTTTTATCCCCAGGGGTACAGGTCTGTGAATCACCAGGTTTACACACTTCACAGCACTCACCAAATCACATACCCTCCCCAATGTCCATAATCCCGCCCCCTTCTCCCAAACCCCCTCCCCCCAGCAACCCTCAGTTTGTTTTTGTGAGATTAAGAGTCACTTATGGTTTGTCTCCCTCCCAATCCCATCTTGTTTCATTGATTCTTCTCCTACCCACTTAAGCCCCCATGTTGCATCACAACTTCCTCATATCAGGGAGATCATATGATAGTTGTCTTTCTCTGCTTGACTTATTTCGCTAAGCATGATACACTCTAGTTCCATCCATGTTGTCGCAAATGGCAAGATTTCATTTCTTTTGATGGCTGCATAGTATTCCATCATGTATATATACCACATCTTCTTTATCCATTCATCTGTTGATGGACATCTAGGTTCTTTCCATAGTTTGGCTATTGTGGACATTGCTGCTATAAACATTCGGGTGCACGTGCCCCTTTGGAGCACCACGTTTGTATCTTTAGGATATATACCCAGTAGTGCAATCACTGGGTCATAGGGTAGCTCTATTTTCAGTTTTTTGAGGAACCTCCACACTGTTTTCCAGGGTGGTTGCACCAGCTTGCATTCCCACCAACAGTGCAGGAGGGTTCCCCTATATCCACATCCTTGCAGCATCTGTCATTTCTTGACTTGTTAATTTTAGCCATTCTGACTGGTGTGAGGTGGTATCTCATTGTGGTTTTTATTTGCATTTCCCTGATGCCGAGTGATATGGAGCATTTTTTCATGTGTCTATTGGTCATCTGTATGTCTTCTTTGCAGAAATGTCTGTTCATGTCCTCTGCCCATTTCTTGATTGGATTATTTGTTCTTTGGGTGTGGAGTTTGCTAAGCTCTTTGTAGATTTTGGATACTAGCCCTTTATCTGATAGGTCGTTTGCAAATATCTTCTCCCATTCTGTCAGTTTTCTTTTGGTTTTGTTAACTGTTTCCTTGCTGTGCAAAAGCTTTTGATCTTGATGAAATCCCAATAGTTCATTTTTATCTTGATGAAGTCTTAATAGTTCATTTTTGTCCTTGCTTCCTTTGCCTTTGGTGATGTGTCTTGGAAAAAGTTACTGGGGCTGAGATAGAAGAAGTTGCTGCCTGTGTTCTCCTCAAGGACTTTGATGGATTCCTTTATTACATTTAGGTCTTTCATCCATTTTGAGTCTATTTTTGTGTGTGGTGTAAGGAAATGGTCCAGTTTTATTCTCCTGCATCTAGTTGTCCAATTTTTCCAACACCATTTGTTGAAGAAATTGTCTCTTTTTTAGTGTATTTTTTAACAGAATTCCCCCCAAAAAAAGTCTACATCCAGTAACTCATCAATAGGTAGATCTGGTTGAATGTGACATATGTTCTTCTACAGTACATAGCATTGCATAATTTCTAAAAGTGTTTAGTTATTTTCAAATACAAAGTTAACAGTTGTATTGCTGAGACAAAATGGGATGAATAAACTTCTGCCTTCTCTGGAAGAAAAGGTCAGGTCATCCCAGGAGATTACCTGATACAGCTGGGCCATGAAAGGACCCCAGTGAAGGGTGATACTGTATGAAGTCAATGTGAAATTAGATGAAGGGTCCTTAAACTCCAGATTGTGACTAAAATGGCACCTGAACTGGATTCCTGGTATTAAAAAATACACAAGTAGGGCAGTACACACAATAAGGAATGGTTATGGAAAATACTGCAGCGATCAAGCATTTATAAGGGATTTTTTTTCCTTCATTCTTTTCCTTTTATGACTCAAAAGAGAGATTTAGACACCATAACACCATTGTGTCATGGCAATATTTGGCAAACAGGTGAAGGAAACAATTTCTGATGCACAATGGTCTTTTCCATGATATGAGTTTTTTGCAGTTCACAGCTTATAACAAGAGTCTGAGTATGCGTTAGGGGTATTATGGTTGTGACAGATGATAGGTGGGAGTAGTAGATGGCTTGATCAATTCACACATTTCCCTGGGGAACCTCAGGGTTAAAAGTCTGAGGCTCAACAGTGCAGAATGACAAGGGAAGAAATAAAATAGCTTTGTAGAGTGTGTAAGATAAGGCACACTGTTGATTTGGGTGCCATCAAAGACACTGACAGTTTTGGATAAAGACAGATATATTTCAATGTTTGATATTTCTTAAATCTATGATGTAAAGTATTATTAATAAATACATCTCTTTAAAAGCTGAATGAGACCCTTTCTAATTTTGCATATCTAGGAATATCATTTATTGCTAAAGTGAAACAATATTATTTGTATTTTTCATCTTTATAGTTGTAAACCCTGAAAATTCTCCTCATATGAATGTGCAGAAGGAAAAAGAGTGAGTCTATGGCAGTGATGTCACTTGATTCTTTGACTTCCCCTAGGTACCAGCTAAAAATGACACTGTGACCTGTCCCTTCAAATCATTTTTAATGATTTGTCATCCCCAGCTAAATTAGGTCTTTGGATGTTGTCCAAAGCAAGGAATCAGAAGCCACTTCCTATAGAAAGATGTACCACAAAATATTCCTTTCAATTATTTTTTTTTGAGTCTAGAGATTTGTACACAGGGTCATGCTGTGTCAGATCTGAGCAGTGACATGCATGCCTCTGTCTTTATAAATTGGAACAAAAATGTTCATTGTAAGGGAAATGGAACATGAAAACCATTCTGAGCACATGATATATCCATTGTAACACTATTTATGGACCTTATGATCCAGAAGTGATGTCTTAAATCTTTCCATGTCTCATGTATATGTTAAGCTCTAGAGAATCCCTGGGATTTCACCCAAAAGGATTCATCTGAACAGTGTCTCCTGCTATGAACAGGAGCCCAGAGAACCTGTATGGCTTGGGGATAACTAATATCTATCCCCACCCATCATTCTCCTATACCTTTGGTTCCAGTACTCAAAATTTAGGAATTTAAAATCACAACAGCCATTTCAATGTGATCATATACAAAATTAAGTGACTGAAAAGTACTATAGGAAAAATTTAACCCCATTTTAAATGGAAAGAAATCCCAAAGAAACCAAAGCCAAATTCTGAGGCACATTTTGTTCCCATTTAGGATAAATAAACATTCCTCATTGATGGAGTCAGTTACATTCAGGTTGAGATTTGACTTGGCAGTGAGCTGATTTATTTTGTTTGACATTTTACTTGTGTATTTTCCTCTTTGTTACATAAGCGTGACAGCTGATGTTACTACCAGATACTGAGCTGAGCATTTTTCTTGTAATAATTCATTTATCCTAACATAAATCCTATAATGTAGGCACTATTGTTACCATTTATTTTGCAAATGAGACATCAATCTAAGAGGGTCAGCATCTTGCTGATGTGCCCACAAGTACAAAGTACAATAGCTGAGCTTGAACCCAGTAATCAGACCCTAAAGTTGGGTCCTTACACACTGCTCACAGTGCTCAATGAGTGAACACATTCTACTTTGAAATATCCAGCACTTCAGAATTCAACACACAGTGTAAAACTGCTCAAAGAGGATATGAGTGGGGCTGGATTGGATTTGTAAAGTAATTTGAGAAGAGACATCCTTGAATGTTCTACTATTTTTTTCAGGAACAAAATGTGTGCCTCTATTTTTTTAAGATTACTTTTAGGTCTGTAAGTAAAATTTCATTATATGATCCTTAACGTGTTGCATATTTCCACTTAGGTTATTCTGACATATTTTTGTTCCTACTATTGTTCTGTTCCAATCACATTTCATTTTCCCATGATGCTGAGTGGTGTTAGCAGGCTTATAAAAAGTCATTGGTGTTTACAAGGTGACCTTATATTCAGCTACATAATGAACTTTTATTGTTATAATACTTTTTTTTTCAGTAGATCATCTTAGATTTTCTTGCCTTGATCAACAATCAACAATATGTGGTGACAATTCCATTGATTAATGTTCTTTTGATTGCTTTATTGCTGAAAGAGAATGTTTTAACAGGATGTTTCTCTTTTTTTTAATACCATTTATTGTTTTAGAGAAGTGTTAGGTTCACAGAAAAATCAAGCAGAGCATATAGAGTCCCAAGGTGCCGTCACCTCCACACATGCATAGCCACCCACGCCATCAACATACCACACCTTATGGTACATTTCTCAAAGCTGGTGAACTTACACTGACACATCCTTATCACTCAAGGTCAGTAATTTACATTAAATTTCTTTTTTTTTTAATTTTTAATTTTTACTTTATTTTTCCAGTGTTCCAAGATTCACTATGTACCACACCCAGTGCTCCATGTATATGTGTCCTCCTTAATACCCACCACCAGGCTCACCCATCACCCCACCCCTCTCTCCTCTAAAATCCTCAGTTTGTTTCTCAAAATCCACAGTCTCTCATAATTCATCTCCCCCTCTGATTTCCCCCAATTCACTTTTCCTTTCCTTCTCCTAATGTCCTCCATGTTATTCTTTATGTTCCACAAGTAAGTGAAACCATATGATAATTGACTTTCTCTGCTTGACTTATTTCACTCAGCATAATCTGCTCCAGTCCCATCCATGTTGAGGCAAAAATTGGGTATTCATGCTTTCTAATGGCTGTGTAATATTCCATTGTAGATATGGACCACTCAGGTCTTACATTGGATGCATTTTGAGAGATAGATAATGATAGGTATCAGACATCATAGTCTCATACAGAGTAGTGTTGCCAGCCTGCAAATTCTCTGCACTCTGCATATTCCTTCTTCTTTCTTCCCCAGCCCACTGAATCCACTGATTTTTAATGTCTCCATAATTTTGCTTTCCCAGGAGGTCAAAAAGTTGTAATCATATATTACCCAGCTCTTCAGGTTGGCTTTTCTTATTTGATAATATTTATGTAACTTTCTTCCATGTCTTTTCGTGGCTTACAGCTCCTCTTTAAGAGACCATTTCCGTAGAATGTTGGAACTATATTCCATTGACTAAAGGTACCAAGTTTCTTTATTGATTGACCTACTGGAGAAAATCTTGATTGCATCTGAATACAAGTGCCATGAACATCATGTGCAGATTTTGTGTAGATGTGTTTTCAGCTCCTTCACATGAATAAAAAGAAATGCAATTGCTGGATCATGCTGTAAGACTATGTTTACTTTTCTAAGAAACTGCTAAACTCTTTTCCAAAGTAGCTGTACCATTCTACATTCCCACAGGCAGTGGAGAGCTACTGTTGCTCCACATCCCCAGAAGCATTTGGTGTTGTAGTAAATTATCTTTTTTGAAAAGTAAAAGAATCATGAGAGACTATGGACTCTTAAAAACAATCTGAGGGGTTTGAAGTGGTGGGGGGGTGGGAGGTTGGGGTACCAGGTGGTGGGTATTATAGAGGGCACGGATTGCATGGAGCACTGAGTGTGGTGCAAAAATAATGAATACTGTTTTTCCTGAAAATAAATAAATTAATTTAATTTTAAAAAGGAAAAGTAAAAGAATATCCAGTTGTCTTAGTACAGTTTGTGGAAAGGACTGGTTTTTGCCCATTGAATTAGCTTGATACCTTTATCAATAATCAACTAAATATAAATGTGAGAGCTTATTTCCAGACTCTCACCTATTCCATTGATCTATATATCTTTCCTTATGCCCATACCACACTGTCTTGATTACTGTAGCATTGTAGTAAGGTTTTTTCTTTTTTTTTTTATTTTCTTTCTTTTCAGTGTAACAGAATTCATTGTTTATGCACCACACCCAGTGCTCCATGCAATGCATGCCCTCCATAATACCCACCACCTGGCTCCCCCAACCTCCCACCCCCCGCCCCTTCAAAACTCTCAGATTGTTTTTCAGAGTCCATAGTATCTCATGGTTCATCTCCCCTCCAATTTCCCTCAACTCCCTTTTCCTCTCTAACTCCCCATGTCCTCCATGCTATTTGTTATGTTCCACAAATAAGTGAAATCATATGATAATTGACTCTCTCTGCTTGACTTATTTCACTCAGCATAATCCCTTCCAGTCTTGTCCATGTTGCTGCAAAAGTTGGGTATTCATCCTTTCTGATGGAGGCATAATACTCCATAGTGTATTTGGACCACATCTTCCTTACCCATTTGTCCGTTGAAGGGCACCTTGGTTCTTTCCACAGTTTGGCAACCACGGCCATTGCTGCTATGAACATTGTGGTACAGATGGCCCTTCTTTTCACTACATCTGTATCTTTGGGGTAAATACCCAGTAGTGCAATTGCAGGGTCATAGGGAAAGATTTTGTTTAGTTATTTGACAGACAGAGATCACAAGTAGGCAGAGAAGCAGGCAGAGAGAGGAGGAAGCAGACTCCCTGCTGAGCAGAAAGCCCGATGCGGGGCTCGGTTCCAGGACCCTGGGATCATGACCTGAGCTGAAGACAGAGGCTTTAATCCACTGAGCCACCCAGGTGCCCCTATTTTTAATTTTTTAAGGAATCTCCACACTGTAGTAAGTTTTGAAATTGGGAAATGTGAGTTGTCTGACATTGTTTTTTCTCTAAAGATTATTTTGACTATTGTGGATATCTACATGCAAATGAAAGAAATTGAACCCCTACCTCATACCACATATAAAAGTTAACTCGGGGCACCTGGGTGGCTCAGTGGGTTAAAGCCTTTGCCTTCAGCTCAGGTCATGATCCCAGAGTCCTGAGATCGAGCCCCCACATTGGGCTTTTTGCTTGGCGGAGGGCCTGCTTCCTCCTCTCTCTCTGCCTGCCTCTCTGTCTACCTGTGATCTCAGTCTGTCAAAAAAATAAATAAAATCTTTTTTAAAAAGTTAACTCATAATGGATTAAAGACTTAATGTAAAAGTGAAAGCTATAAAAATTTTAGGAGAAAGCATGAGGTAACATCTATAACTTTGGATTGGGTAATGGTTTCTTAAATATGACATCAAAAGCACACCAAATGAAATTAAAAATTAATTTTAAAAAAGTAAAGAAGAAGAGAACTGGAGAGAGAGATGAAGAAACTGGCTTGGGGTGCCTGGGTGGCTGATCATTAAACGTCTGCCTTTGGCTCAGGTCATGATCGCATGGTCCAGGGATTGAGCCCTGCATTGGTCTTCCTGCTCACTGGGAAGCCTGCTTCTCCCTCTCCCACTCCCCCTGCTTGTGTTCCCTCTTTCACTGTGTTTCTCTCTGTCAAATAAATAAATAAATCTTTAAAAAGAGAAGTGAATTTTGGTCATTCTAACTGGTGTAAGGTGTTATCTCAATGTGGTTTTGATTTGAATCTCCTTCATGGCTAATGATGATTAATATTTTATGGTCCATATATACAATGGGATATTATGCCTCCATCAGAAAGGATGAATACCCAACTTTTGTATCAACATGGATGGGACTGGAAAAAATTATGCTAAGTGAAATAAGTCAAGCAAAGTGAGTCAATTATCATATGGTTTCACTTACTTGTGGAGCATAAGGAATAACATGGAGGACATTAGGAGAAGGAAAGGAAAAGTAAATTGGAGGAAATCGGAGGGGGAGATGAACCATGAGAAACTGTGGACTGTGAGAAACAAACTGAGGGTTTTGGAGCGGAGGTGGGTGGGGGTTGGCTAAGCCTGGTGATGGATATTAAGGAGGGCACATATTGCATGGAGCACTGGGTATGGTGCATAAACAATGAATCTTGAAAAACTGAAAAAATAAATTTTTTTTAAAGGGAAGGGAAAAAAAGAGAAGTGAAAAAGATATCAATATACCCCTAAAAATGAGATTTTACCATAGAATTCAAAGGCCATAAGACATTCAACCAAGAACAAAGACTTATGAGCTGTGTATTCTCTCTGAAGGAAAACTTTGGAAGGCGGTGAAGATTCAGTTGGACTTTGAAGGACAGGGAGAATGTGGATGGCAGAATGGAGAAACCAAGCCCCTCTGTGAACAAGATCAAGATGAGCTCTGTGCACCAAATGACACAGATGCCCACACTCCTGCTGACACTGTCTGCACTGGAACTCCATTCACTGTCCACTTAGTGGGAGGTGACATAGCACTTCTGATCTTTTGCCACAGGACAAAGGCTTTTAGTAATTTCTCTAGCGCTGTTCTCAACCAAGGCTTTATTGACTTTGAGGATGAAAAAGTCTTTTTTGAGTAAATGTCTTGAGCACCCCAGGTTGCTTAAGAAGAGCACTAGTCTCTACCACTTGATACTACTAGCACACCACCCATCCTGTAGGGACCCAAAATATCTCCAAGCTTTGAGAAGTGCCTACAAGTATAGATGGAAGGAGAGAGTCAGTCAGATTCCATAGAAAATCATTGTTTTCACAGTGCAAATACATTAAGTCAGTTCTCCCATCTAAATCCTTGTAATGTCCCTGAGGACCAGAGGTTTACAACTGTGCATTCCTACAGGTAGCAAGAAAAGTTGGGCACAGAGGGGAGGGAAATTTACTAACTCAGTATAGAAGATAATGGGGTAGATATCTAGTGAACCATATGAACTGTCACGGGTAAATGGGGATTAAATGCCAAATCACACATTTCTTGTTAATGTCATATTGTATAAAGTTCATGGTTTTGGTGAATAAGCCAAGGAAAAGTTAATGGAGGTTACAACTGATCCTGGCTTGGCTTCCAAACCTGGCTTGTGGCCCCAAGTCATCAGATGCATCCGGGATAGATTGGATCAAAGTTACATTGGCTCAAGGTAATGGTTATATCTGGAGAACAGGGAGTCTGAGGTGACCCAGTCTCCTTATTGTGACACCAAAGTCCTCATCAAGGAACATAAACAAGGTGGTGTTAACACCAAAATGACAAGCTGGTGACTGTTTTTAATTTCAGGTTTGATCCCTGACTTCACTAAAGACTCAAATTTAAATGCACTTCTCTTTCTAAATAGACCTAATAATAAAACATGTAATATTATCAATGAAATATTTCTATACATTCAAAATCTGTACTGAAAAACAGTTACACAACAATTAATTAAGCACCTATTGCATCACCGCCATCACACAAAGACCAGAGGTGCACAGGCGGTATCCTGTAGGAGCATAACAGGGAGGAAGGACCATGGGATCAGCACCCTGGAGATGTCAGGAGAGGGCTATGCACAGTCTTGGCAAGAGAGATCCCTAGGAAAAAAGAGAGATCCCTAGAGATTCAGAGTCTGGAAAGGGCACAAGTAGAGTGTTGTCTGAGATGGGACATTGGGAAGGAATAAGGAGTTTCAACCCAGTAGGACTGAAGCAAAGATAGTGGCAAGGGGAGTCCACAGGGAGCAAAAGCCTCAGCAGAAAACTGGTGGGCCTATACAGAAATCAGCCTGGAGTTCACATAGGGCAGTCATGTGAGTCAAGATCACAAGAATCTATTTGAGCCATAAGATGAAATTCCGTGAGTCTCAAACTAAGGAGGTCAACAGTGTTGAGAACTGTTTCTCAGCCAGAACACTTGGGTCCTTACCTTGGTTGCCACCTATAAGCATGGACTGATGGTCAAAAATTACTTGACTTCTCTTGTCCCACTGTCTGCAGGTGGGGAGAAATGAAGTGCCACCTCATGGAGAGGTGTTGGGGGAAAGGACATGACCTCCAGTTAACCCACAGCTGGATTCAGGCAATTGGAGACTTCTCACCCACATCCCCTTTCCTTGGAATGCAGGTTCCACTTGCCAGCTCCACTCCCAGAAGTGGCCCCAATCACAACGCCTTGAGATAGTGAGGTAGCATTGAGACCATATGAACTGGTTATGAGGTTGAAGCCATTTAAGTGCTCTCTGTAAACTTTCTGATTCTGGCAGGTTGGTGTGGAGATTTACCCATCTTGTGGCTACCCAAGACAACCTTCTTATGTAAGACCCCTTGTTCATTAAACCTGCCACATACCAACCCAGAGCGGCTGGCCTTTTCTTCAGTCCCTCCCTACCCTCTGTGCAGAGGGGCTGCCTTCAGATTATACCTGGGAAGCTGCAGAGGAGGTTGCCAACCAAGGGAAGGTAACCACACATGTCACTTTTTTCAGAAGAATCATGGTTTATGTTGCTCTCCTGGCATGCCATCCATTTGGGACCTCTTTCACACTCAAAATTACCCACTTTGAGCCAATAAATGTCATGACCATCCCTCGTATTCAGTTGTTGTTGTCAAAATGAAAGAGATTTGCTCCAGGGTCTTGCCTCCAGTAACCACTCTATCATTGTTGGCTATTCATGTTTTATTGAATATTGAAAACAGATAAATACCCATGGTTGCTGGGCTTTGAGAATATTAACAAACCAACAGTATGTGGAATATGTGTGACAGAGAAGTTCTATGTAAACTATATCTCAATAAAACTTTTCCAAAGAGACGTCAGAACAGTACGCATGGATCAAAATACAGTGCTGTTTATTCAAACACAGGACTTTTCCCTCAGATATCAATATGACCTTCTGTAGATTGTTCAGACAATGTGAAGTTCAATCAAGTTTGCTATGGTCTCTGAAAGTCATACTAGTCCTTCAAGGTTTATCATAAGAGCTTTCTCAACTTTACAAAGTGAATCACTAGCACCTGCCATGTATGCAGCATCTGCTCTGTTCCCAACCCAGTCCTGAGGACTTATGACAATCCCAGGACTATGCCCAGGATACAAAGAGACACAGCCTTGATATCTCCTAGCAGGCTTGGCCCATGGCTGGTAGTAAGCCTGGTCTAGGAATGGACTAGATATTGTGAACAATCAACACCTCATGGCCTTCAAAATGTCTCCAAGGCCAGGGCCTTTCCTGATGTTACCAGCCTGTTAAGTTCCTCCTTTCCCAAGTTCTAGACTTTGGCATGATCTCTTTTTTTTAATATTTTATTTATTCAAAAAAATATTTTATTTATTCATTTGACAGAAAGAGACAGCAAGAGAGGCAACACAAGCAGGGGGAGTGAGAGAGAGTGAAATAGGCTTCCCACTCAGCAGGGAGCCCGATGGCAGGGCTCAATCCCAGGACCCTGGGACCCTGACCTGAGCTGAAGGCAGATACTTAATGACTGAGCCACCCAGGCATCCCGACTTAAGCATGATCTTAATGAGAAAGAAGTTCACTTCCAAAGAACACGCTTGAGGTTAATGTCCCAACAGCCCTGCAGGTGAGGTCAGAACCGGTTTTACAGAAGGAGTGAAAAAACATGTGGGATATCTTCTCCCAAACACTGTGAAGTTGATCCATATCAGTAACTTACAAATTAAAAACACTTAAAGATTATCTAAATTTCAAAGACCTCCTTCATGGGCTTTTGTACTGATGCATGAATCACTGGGAAAGGAGGATCTCACTGACTGTTATTACTTTTATGAATGATGGTAAAGTTCAATGACAAAATATTGCTGCAAGTATATCTCAGGTTTTGCTTGAGAACAGGACAAATAGAACTCTCTCTTGCCTCGTGCTTTCTCTCTCTCAGGGTATTTGGGGCAAAATCTGTATCCAGGCAAGTTCATCTGAACACTTTGGTTTGTCTAAATAGGGGATCAATAAGTGTCACACCAACACCCAGATTGAAGGCTCCTTCATTCCTCTACTGTCTGAGCATCATCTGGAGACCTGACTTAAAGCCTCATTTGGGAAGAGAAAACATCATGCTAGCTACACATGCATCCTTACCTTTTGGTTTCTTCTATTTCTCCTTGTCAACACTAGGCTGAGTTCTTTGTGGGCTGAGTTTACTGCTATTTCACCTGAGAATGATCATCACCTGCAATGGAGAAAATATGAAGGTAAAAATAATACACTTTTATTGTGGGCACCATGTAAAAGATGTGGGATTTTTATTATTTCATACAATTTTCTTTTATTTTTATTATTTTATCTAGCTTTATATATTTATTTATTTGTTTATTTATTTATTTATTTATTTATTTATTTATTTTTGCTGAATACAAAAACTCTGAAGGGACCCGTGGCCCAGCATTTAACAGGGCAAGTCCATCAGACCTGGGACACATGCCAGAGTCCCCATTAAGACTTAGCCAATCTCCAAGTTAATACTGGACCCCAGATGCAGGGCACTCTCATATTAGCAGTATTACTTTCCAATCGGTCGCCTCTGGTGGCTCCCTCCCCCTTTTGTTTATCTTCCGATATCAGTCCGATGTTCCCACTCCGCTTTACCCCAAAGATGTAGATATAGTGAAAAGAAGGGCCATCTGTACCCCAATGTTTATAGCAGCAATGGCCATGATCGCCAAACTGTGGAAAGAACCAAGATGCCCTCCTTGGTTGGAAGGATAAGGAAGATGTGGTCCATATACACTATGGAGTATTATGCCTCCATCAGAAAGGATGAATACCCAACTTTTGTGTCAACATGGATGGGACTGGAAGAGATTATGTTGAGTGAAATAAGTCAAGCAGAGAGAGTCAATTATCATATGGTTTCACTTATTTGTGGAGCATAACAAATAACATGGAGGACTAGGGGAGTTAGAGAAGAGAAGGGAGTTGGGGGAAATTGGAAGGGGAGGTGGACCATGAGAGACGATGGACTCTGAAAAACAATCTGAGGGTTTCAAAGGGGTAGGGGATGGGAGGTTGGGGGAACAAGGTGGTGGGTATTGGAGAGGGCACGGATTGCTTGGAGCACTGGGTGTGGTGCAAAAACAATGAATACTGTTAGGCTTAAAAAAATAAATATTTTTTTTAAAGCAAAAAAAAATAAAGAAAGAAAGAAAGAGTCTGGAAGTTTTCCTTCTGCTTCAATTTTTTGAAACAGCTTCAGGAGAATGGGTGTTATTTCTTCTTTGAATTCTCCAGGGAATCCTTCAGGTCCTGGGCTCTTGTTTTTTGGGAGGTTTTTGATCACTGCTTCAATCTTGTTACTAGATATTGGTCTATTCAGGTTATAAATTTCTTCCTGGTTCAATTTTGGGAGTTTGTAGTTTTCCAGGAATGCATCCATTTCATCTAGGTTGCTAAGCTTATTGGCATATATATAACTGTTGATAATAACCTCTGATGATTGTTTCTACTTCCTTGGTGTTAGTTGTGATCTCTCCCTTTCCATTCATAATTTTATGTATTTGGGCTTTCTCTCTTTTGTTTTGGGTTAGTGTCGCCAGTGGTTTATCGATCTTATTGATTCTTTCAAAAAACCAGCTTCTAGTTTCATTGATACGTTCTACTGTATCTCTGGTTTCTACCTCATTGATCTCAGCTCTAGTCTTGATTATTTCCCTTCTTATGTGTAGAGTTGGTTTGATTTGTTGTTGATTCTCCAGTTCTTTAAGGTGTAGAGGCAGCTGGTGAATTCTGGATTTTTCAATTTTTTTGAGTGAGGCTTGTATGGCCATGAATTTCCCCCTTAGGACCGCCTTTGCTGTCTCCCATATGTTTTGGACAGAAGTGTCTTCATTCTCATTGGTTTCCATGAATTGTTTAAGTTTTTCTTTGATCTCCTGGTTGATCCAAGCATTCTAAAGCAAGGTGGTCTTTAGCTTCCAGGTATTTGAGTTCCTTCGGAAATTTTCCTTGTGATTAAGCTCCATTTTCCAAGCATTGTGATCTGGGAATATGTGGAGAATAATCTGTCTTTTGGTATTGGTTTGTACTCAAGGAACTACAAAAAACTCATGAAATAAATTGAAGAAGACACAAAAAGATGGAACACCATTCCATGCTCTTGGATCAGAAGAATAAACATTGTTAAAATGTCCATACTGCCTAGAATAATCTATACTTTAAAGCCATTCTGATCAAAATTCCACCGGTATTTTCAAAGAGCTAGAGCAAATAATCCTAAAATTTGAATGGAATCAGAAGAGACCCCGAATCTCTAAGAAAATGTTGAAAAACAAAAATAAAACTGGGGGCATCACGTTACCTGATTTCAAGCTTTATTACAAAGCTGTGATCACCAAGACAACATGGTACTGGCATAAAAACAGACACATAGACCAGTGGAACAGAGTAGAGAGCCCAGATATGGACCCTCAACTCTATGGTCAATTAATCTTCAACAAAACAGGAAAAAATATACAGTGAAAAAAAGACAGTCTCTTCAATAAATGGTGCTGGGAAAATTGGACAGCTATATGTAGAAGAATGAAACTCGACCATTCTCTTACACCGTACACAAAGATAAACTCAAAATGGATAAAAGACCTCATGTGAGACAGGAACCCATCAGAATCCTAGAGGAGAACAAAGGCAGTAACTTCTTCAATATCAGCCACAGCAACTTCTTTCAAGATATGTCTCCAAAGGCAAAGGAAACAAAAGCAAAGATGAACTTTTGGGACTTCATCAAGATCAAAAGCTTCTGCACAGCAAAGGAATCAGTTCTATAAGAAAAAAAAAAAAAAAAACAAAAAAAAACAAAGAGGCAACCCACGGAATGGGAGAAGATATTTGCAAATGACAGTACAGACAAAAGGTTGATATCCAGGATCTATAAAGAACTCCTCAAACTCAACACACACAAAATGGACAATCATCTCAAAAAAGGGGCAGAAGATATGAACAGACACTTCTCCAATGAACACATACAAATGGCTATCAGACACATGAAAAAATGTTCATCATCACGAGCCATCATGGAGATTCAAATTAAAACCACATTGAGATATCACCTTACACCAGTTAGAATGGGCTAAATTAGCAAGACAGGAAACAACATGTGTTGCAGGGGATGTGGAGAAAGGAGAACCCTCTTCCACTGTTGGTGGGAATGCAAGTTGGTGCAACCACTTTGGAGAACAGTGTGGAGATTCCTCAAGAAATTAA
>NC_081557.1:8984590-8988544 GCF_022355385.1 Mustela nigripes | reverse complement strand
GGTGGGTATTATAGAGGGCACGGATTGCATGGAGCACTGGGTGTGGTACAAAAATAATGAATACTGTTATGCTGAAAATAAATAAAAAGTAAATTAAAAAAATAATTCATAGTGAGAGACCAAAATGTCATTTTTAGCTGGTACCTAGGGGAATTCAAAGAATCAAGTGAGCCAGGTGGTGAGTATTAAGGAGGGCACATATTGCATGGAGCACTGGGTGTGGTGCATAAACAATGAATTCCATTATACTGAGAAGAAATTAAATTTTAAAAAAAAAACCTCTTCCTATAGAAAAATATGTGGACCACAAAATATTACTTTCAGTTGTTTTTTGGAGTCTAGAGATTTGTACACACAGTGTCAATGCTGTGTAAGATCTGAGGGGTGACCGAGAAGCCTCCCTCTTTATAAATTGGAACAAGAATGTTTATTACAGGGGAACTGGGACATGACAACCAGTGTGAACATATGATATATCCCTTGTAACACTATTTGTGGACCTTATGATTCAGAAGTGCTATCTCAAATCTTTCATGTCCCATGTGTATGTTGGGCACTTAAAGGCTTAGCCCCAGAAAACCCTGGGATTTCACCCAAAAGGACACATGTGACTAGTGTCTCCTGCTGTGAACAGGAGCCCAGAGACCTTGTGTGGCTTGGGAATAACTAATATCTATCCCCACCCACCACTCTCCCATACCTTTAGTTCCAGTACTCAGTGTTTAGGAGTTTAAAATTACAAAAGCCATTTCAATGTGATAATAAAACAACAAATTAAGTGACTGAAAAGTATTGTGGGGAAATTTTTAACCAAGAGAAACTCCATTTTAACGTGAGAGAAATCCCAAAGAACCTAAAGTCAAATTCTGAAGCACACTTTGTTCCCATTTAGGATAAATAAACATTCCTCATTGGTGGAGTCAGGTACATTCAGGTTTAGATTTGATTTGAGAGAGAGTTGATTTATTTTGTTTGACATTTTCCTTGTATATTTTCCTTTTTGTTACATAAGCGTGACAGCTGACCTTACTGCCAGATACCATGTTGAACATTTTTCCTGTAGTAATTCATTTATCCTAACATAAGTCCTATGAAGTAGGCACTGTTGTGATCACCTTATTTTGTAGACGAGGCACCAGGCTAAGAGGGTCAGCATCTTGCTGATGTACCCACAAGTAGAAAGTACACAGCTGAGCTTGAACCCAGTAATCAGACCCTAAAGTTGGGTCCTTACACACTGCTTGCACTATTCAATGAATGAATACATTCTGCTTTGAAATACCTGGCACTTCAGGATCTCACACACAGTGTAAAACTTCCCAGTGAGGACTCTGATATGAGCTGGATCAGATTTGTAAAGTAATTTGAGAAGAGTAGACTTCCTTAAATGTTCTACTATTTCCTTTGGGAACAAAGTGTGTGCCTCTATTTTTTAAGATTCTTTTTTAGATCTGTAAGTAAAATTTCATGATTTGATCCTTAAGGTTTTGCATATTTCCGCTTACGTCATTTCAATGTATTTTTGCTGCTGCTATTGTTCTGTTGACAATGGCATCATTTTTTTCATGATGTTGAATGGTATTCACAGGTTTATAAGAAAGTCATTGGTGTTTACATGCTGATCTTATATTCAGCTACATAATGAGCTTTTATCAGTTCTGATACTTTTTTCCAGTAGATCATCTTAGATTTTCTTGCCTTGACCAACTATCTATATGTTTTGACAATTCCATGGATTCATTTTTTTCTGACTGTTTTCTTCCAGCAAGCATCTTGTTTTTAACAAGATGTTTCCCTTTTTTTAATAGCCTTTATTGATTTGGAGAAGTGTTATGTTCACAGAAAAATTAAGCAGAGCATAGAGTCCCAATGTGCCTATAACCTCCACACGTGCACAGCCACCCACACCATCAACAGGCCACACTTGACGGGACATTGGTTATAATTGGTGAACTTAAACTGACACATCCTTATCACTCAAGGCCAGTAACTTACATTAGATTATACTCAGGTTGTACATTTGATGGGTTATGACAGATTCATAATGACAGGTATCCAGCATCATAGTCTCATACAGAAGAGTGTCCATGCCTGCAAATCCTCTGCACTCTGCATACTCCTTCTTTCCACCCCACCCCACAAAAACCTCGGATCTTTAACTGTCTCCATAATTTTGCACTTTCAGGGTGTCATATAGTTATAAACATATACTGTGGAGCTCTTCAAGTTGGCTTCTCTTATTTAGTAATATTTATGTAAGGTTCTTTCATGCCTTTTCATGGCTTACAGCTCATATTTAAAGATCAATTCCTTAGAATTTTACAACTATATCTCATCTTCTGAAGATACCACACTTTCTTTTTCTGCTGACCTACTAAAGGACATCTTGATTGCTTCCAAATTTTGACAACTATGAATGAAATTGCCATAAACACCATGTACAGGTTTCATGCAAGCATGACTTCATCTCCTTTGTATAAATACCAAGAAACTCAGTTGATGGATTGTACAGTAAGACTATGTCTACTTTTATAAGAAACTGCTAAACCGTCTGCCAAAGTACCTTCCGCATCCCCACAGGCCATGAATGAGAGCTCCTGTTGCTCCACTTCCCCATCAACATCTGGTGTTGTCAATAAGTCATCTTTTTTGAAAAAGCAAAAGAAGTGGTGCCTGGGTGACTCAGTTGGTTAAGCAAAAGACTCTTGTCAGGTCATATCTGGATGATGAGATCCAGTCCCTGGTCATGCTACATGCTCACTGGGAAGTCTGTTGGAGATTCTGTCCCTCTGCCCTTCCCCAACCTCTCTAAAATAAATGGATAAATCTCACAAAAAAAAAAAAATGTATCTTGCCATTTGCGACAACGTGGATGGAACTAGAGGGTATTATGCTGAGCGAAATAAGTCAATCGGAGAAAGACAATTATATGATCTCCCTGATATGAGGAAATGGAGATGCAATGTGGGGGGTCTGAGGGGTAGGAAAAGAATCAATGAAACAAGATGGGATCCGGAGGGAAACAAACCATAAGAGATTCTTAATCTCACAAAACAAACTGACTGTTGCTGGGCAGAGGGGGGTCGGGAGAGGGTGGTGGGGTTATAGACATTGGGGAGGGTGTGTGCTAAAGTGAGTGCTGTGAAGTGTGTAAACCTGGCGATTCACAGACCTGTACCCCTGGGCCTAATAATACATTATATGTTTATTAAAAAATATTTTTAATTTTTTAAAAAGGTAAATGAAGAAGAGAACTGGAGAGAAAGATGAAGAAAGTAGCTTGAGGATCATCACCCAGAAGAATTCAGTTAAGTCAGAAACTGAGATGTAAGCAGAGACCTTCACTGTCATTACCTCTCTTCTTTCTGACAAATCACCACCTCCAGACTTCCCTGATTGAGAGCACCACTTTGTTACTTTTTAATTCACATACCATTATGCTAGACCTACTGGCTTCCAGACTGAACAAGATGAAGCAAGTTTCTTACTTTCCGCAAGTTAGTTGACTCAACCATTAAACAGGAACCCTAATGGCTTATAGATTTAGAGCAAGGATTGAGGATGATACATTATGTTTCCACATTCTCTGGCCATAGCTAGCAAGCAAAAATTAGTGCTATTCATTTTATTGCCACTATTATTATTGGCTACTGGAGGGTTTGCAACCAAATGACCTGTGGGGAGGACTACAATGGTATGTTTCCAGATATCATCAGCCCTCTCTTATTGTGATGACAGGATTTTTATTGCATGATATTTTACTTCGCTCAACCCGTGGCAACCACCATTTACTCTCTATTTCTATGAAATTGACTAGTTTAGGAACCTCATATTAGTGGAATCATACAGTATTTTCTCTCTTTACTAGCTTCTGTCCCTTAGTGCACTGTCCTCAAGGTTTACCCATGTTGTAGCACGTGACAGGCTTCCCTTGTTTTATATATCTGAATGTGC
>NC_081557.1:8837421-8984580 GCF_022355385.1 Mustela nigripes | reverse complement strand
ATAACCCCACATTACATATATGTACCACATTTCCTTTATCTATTCATCTGCCCATAAACCTTGGGTTTTTGTGGTTTACCCATGTTGTAGCACGTGACAGGCTTCCCTTGTTTTGTATATCTGAATGTGAATAACCCCACATTACATATATGTACCACATTTCCTTTATCTATTCATCTGCCCATAAACCTTGGGTTTTTGTGGATAATGCTGCTATAAACATGGGAATGCAAAAATGTGTTTGAGACTCTCCTTTCAATTATTTTGCACAGGGACTGAGAGGTGAACTCAACTGATCATATTAACTTTCCCTTTAATTTTTGGAGGGATTTAGAGGCTCTTTTCCTCAGAGGCTCCGCCGTTTTCCATTCCCACCTAAATGCACAAGGGTTCTTATTGCTCCACATCCCTACCAACATTTGTTCTCTCTCTCTCTCTCTTTTTCTTTTTACAGTAGCTGTCATGATGGGTGTGAAAAGCCCATGTGATTTTGACATGAGATCTGAAACCCAGTATGGAAGCACTAGTGCCAAATAAACCTACATGTATCTCACTCCACCCACCATTCTGCTCCCACATCTCACAGAGTACAATGCAAACCCTACTTGATTTGGCCGACCCCGTCTCTGCAATACAAACCCTTCTCTCTGCCACCATGCACTGTTGTATGTAGCATGTGATTCAGGGTAACCTAAGTATCTGATACTCCCATGAAACATGGTTTGTGCCCTCTCATCTCCCCTCATGCTGTGTCCTTGGAATCCCTCCTCCAGCCATTTCTTCCAGTCAGATTTCTATTTACCCTTGCATGGCTCTCCCATATGCTCCTCTGGATAACCAGAGTGACTTCCCTATGCCTTTAGTAAAAATTTCCAACACCTACCCTGTGTTTCCATAGAGCAAGATGCTCATAATTGGACACAGGCAGAGGAAGAGCCCCTGTGGGAAGCTCTATTGCCTGGATCCTGGTGATTCTGAGATGTGACCCTTCCAGGTGACAAGTAAAACTAAGAAGGAGCTTCATCTTCTCCATGTAGAGCCTGATTTGACTTGAAATATCTTGATATTTTTTAAACTTTATTTCTTCAGTGTTTGAAGATTCATTGTTTATGCATCACACCCATTGCTCAATGCAATACGAGCCCACCACAAGGTTCATCCAACCCCCCACTCCCCTCCCCTCCAAAACCCAGATTTTTTCTGAGTCCACAGTCTCTCATGGTTCCTCTCCCCTCTCCAATTTCCCCCAATTCACTTATCCTTTCCTTCTCCTAATGTCCTCCTTGTTATTCCTTATGTTCCATAAGTAGTTGATATTTTTAAAAATATTAGCTTAGAATAGGAAAGTAGTATTAGGGAGGTAGTCTTCCTCTTCTCATTGTCTTCTCTTGGGATACAAAAACCACTCATTCCTCCCACTAGGGTCAGCAGTTCTTTATAGATCTGGGATATAAGCCCTTTGTCTATAGTGTCATTTGCAAATATCTTCTCCCATTCATGAGTTGCCTCTTTATTTCATTGACTGTTTCTTTTGCTGTGCAGGTTTTTAATCTTGACAAAGTCCCAAAAGTTTTCTTTGCTCTTTGAACAGGAACTTTGACCAAGTCATTGGGGTCTATGACACTGATGGATGGCGTGAGCACTCACTGAGGAAGCTAGGGCTGGAAGCCAGGGCCGTGGCCAGACCACATGTTTATTTGGGCAGCACCAGGGAGGCTGTCTAGGTATAAGTAGCCTAGGTTCCCCAGTCTCCTGATATAAGCTTCTAATTGCTCACCACTCACTAAAGCCGAGAACTTGAAGGAAAATACACCATGAAGCTATTCCTGAGTGTCCTACTGGTCACTCTGGCTCTTTACTGCTATGAAGGTGAGTGCTATTTCTCATCAGACTGGCACCAGCCCTGGTGAGTACCCCTGTCTGAACTAGGTGACCTTAAGTGGCTTTACTCCTTTTCCTCTACTTGTGAACTAGCCTCCTGCCCCCACTCCCAACCCAGGGCTAATTTTGTGAGTTGCCAACACCCTGGAAGTTGTACAACAAATTATTACAGACAAATTTTAAGAATTTCCACTGAGGTCTCCCTCCTTATCTGTGATCTCTGTTTCAGAAGCAAGAGAACATAAATTTAGGTGTGAATCATGGCTCTGCCACTTATCAGACCTTTGACCTTCAACAAAATGCTTTATCTCTCCAAGTCCTTTGTCATGGTTGGGTTTGACAGATACCACAAGAGAAGCTATAGTAGTGGAGTGAGATTAAGTCCGTCATGGGTCTAGCTTTGGTGCTCCAGCCAGTATCTGGTACTTCCCAGACATAATCCTTCCCAGAGTTTTTCAGGTGCCAGTTGAGTCCACAGATTTTTCACTCATGGATTCAGACTCATAAAATGATAAAGTTGGAAAGGTTTGGGGAAGGTTTTCACTTCCAGAAGAGCCAGTGTTCTTTTAATATTTGATAATGAATCTTCAAGGGGGCTCTGAAATATACAGCATTCACTGTATCTACTAGTGAATAGATTTCACTGTATCTACCAGTCCTCCTGGTTTTCTAGGAGTGATACCAGTATTTTGTAGTAGAACATGTTCATTCTGAGGGGTGGAATTTCTGCTTATCTTGATTAATTCTAGCCATCCATTCCACAATGTCTGCTTAACCTTGAGACTAACCCAACTCTTATTCAGTCTTTCTATTTCATCTGGCTTTCTAAACATCCTCTTACTTCCTCCTTTGCCTCTGATTTAAACCTCTCTCAAATTCTTTGCATGGTGTGACATCTGATCAGGGGTCAGATTAGATCCTGACAGGATACCTCTCTGGCTACAGCATGGTTACAAAGACATGAGGTGTAGAGAATCCACAGTAGGAAAAGTGGTCACTTTAGGTCTCCACACAATTCCAGAGGGATCAGGAAAGAGCCCCATTCCCTGTCTCCCACCCTCTCTAAGGAATTCTGTACATCCATGCAAGAATAACAGAGCTAGCCATTGCTTTTTGTATGAGCTTTGAATGTGTTCAAACTGCTTACCTGGGAGTTTGTGTTTATATGCGTGTGTTTAGCTTTTTAACCATATCTGCATTCAATAACATAATCTTACTCTTTATTTTTTAATAGCAGATGATTTATTTTAACTTACTTTAAATAAACAAAGAAAATAAGTAGATTTTTAAAAATAAATAAATAAAAATAGAAGTTTAAATAAATATGAGTACAGGGACATCCATTAAGAGACCCTTTGCTGGAGATACCTAATAATTAACTAAATGAGAGGCCATTCCTAATGTTTGGCCTTCTGAGCTCTGAATTTTTTTATTATTATAGTATGTTAGTCACCATACAGTATGACATTGGTTTTTGATATAGTTTTCCAAGATTCATTGTTTACATATAACACCCAGTGCTCCATGCAATACATGCCCTCCTTAATAACTATCACTGAGCCAATCCATCCCCCCACCCTACCCTCACCTCTAAAACCCTCAGTTTGTTTCTCAGAGTCCACAGTCTCTCATGGTTCATCTCTCCCTCCTCCATGCTATTCCTTATGTTCCACAAGTAAGTGACACCGCATGATAATTGACTATGCCGAGTGAAATAAGTCAAGCAGAGAAAGTCAGTCTTAATATTCTGTCTCAAAGTGGGATCTTCCACCATATAAAGAGTGTGACGTGATCTTCTCCAGATCAACCCACCCCTTCTCTGCTCTCGGGAAAGACCTGACTCTACCATTCACTTAACAATTGATTACTAAAATCTCCTCTAACCCAAAATCCAAGACAAAAACAAGGTGTCATTCTATTCAGGTAAAACTTAATTATTTGAAATATAAAGAAAGTAAATTCCAGAAAACCAGGAGAGTCTTGGAAAGAAGGGAATGTGACTTTAAAAAGATAAAAACTGAACTAGGTATCAGTAAGCCTATATTCTCGTCCTAGATCCTCTGAGGGCTCTTCAATATGAAGTCACAGGTTCCCTGTTCACCCATTGTCATTGGTGCTACGGTGGGAAGGGATCATATGACCTTTCCGTTCCTGTCTAGTTCTAACATCAGGAAACCATCGGGGAAAACTGACTTTCCTTATATTAATTATATTTCTTTTTCTTCACCAGCCAATGCAATCACCTGTCCAGCCTTAGTAACTGATATGACAGGCTTCCTTCTTCAAGAAAAAAACATGTACGAGAAAACACTTGAGAAATATAACGCACCTCCAGAAATCATTGAGGCCAAGATGAAAGTGAAGGCCTGCACAGATGAAATGTCCTTTATGTCCAGAATGCTAATTCAGAAGGCATTGGTAATTCCTTTCTTCTTTGTGTATAGAGGCTTCTGCTCAGCTAAGCAGCCAGGAAGGAAATAAAGGTGCTGCTCTGTCACGGGCACAGGTGGTGGAGGTAGTTGCCTCCCTGTTCACTGCTGATAGGATGACCAGTGGCCCCAGGGTGGATGATATTATACCTGGGGAGGTATACAAAGGCTGAACAGAAAACCTGGGAATGTTTTTCCTTCTCAGGTCACTTCCCTGGATATCAGGTTCCCCATAGTGTCCTGAGGAGGAGGATACCTGGGGCCCCAAGCAGTGATGTTGAAGGACCAAAGTCTGGCTGCCTCCTTACCTGGGAGCTTTCCTGAGGGCAAGATCCCCCCACCCCTGAGTGGACATAGTCACAGGGGAATCCCAGGGGCATGTTGGGAGTGTTAGGGAGAGAGCTGGAAAGAAGGGAACTCAGACCTCTGTCAGCTTGGAGGGCAGATGGCTGGGCACTCTGCCAGCTTCTGCAGTCCAAGGCCTAACCCTCATATCTTAGCCTACTTCACCACTCCATGCCTACAACTCTCTCCCTTATCACACCCATGTCCAGAAAACATCCTTCCACTATCTCCTGTAGTCACATGTGAGGGAGAAACACTTAAATTATGTATTTGTCTAGAAATAAGATACTTGAAGGTGTCTCTCAGCCCATCCACTGCTGGATTTAGGTCATGAGGTTCAGACACAAAGGCCCACAGGGACTGGGTGTTCAGTGCTGAGAAGACATGTGCAATCTGGTTGATTTTCCACACCCTGAATCTGGGACTCTCTTGAAAGCAGCATACCCAAAGTCCCCTCCCACCCCTATTCCAGTCTCTACCTCCGTATCTCCACTGCAGTGAAAAATTGGAGCCCTTCCCCTTGGGATAGCAAAGAAAAGAGTCCTGGGCCGCTCCTCCTTCCGTTAGAAACTTGAGTCTTACTCTTGGGTCACCTCAGGCTTTAATTTGCCAGACTATGGAAATAGATTTTCCTGACTTGCTTCGTTGTTATATTATGTCAAGTGTATTTAGTTTACTATCCTCCCTGGTATCCTGTCTTGTGCCCACTCTACTTGCCTTTTGTTGGCTGAAACTTCACAGACAAGGTCTTGTGAGTAGAGTCTGTGTTAAGGTGTCATCCCCAGGAGCATCATGACTGAACTTCTCTCTCCTTTATCTGTTTCAGGGGAAAATCCTGCTGAAATGTCCAATAATCTGATAAACTAATACATCTGTCTTGCAATAATCACCTATTCTGGAAAATGTAAAGGTTTCAACATCTTGCTTCAATAAATCAGTTTCCCTGCACTTTTTTATTTATCTTGTTATTATCCCACAGTCTCTGGCCTTGAGTTGGGGTGTTCTTTGTCATGAGGTGGTCACTGGGTGTTGTCAATAGTAAATTTTGGAAAGCTAATGTCAAGTTACTCATGGCACTCTGGGGAGTAGGGACCACAAGAGGAAAAACTTGCCCAAGAATCATCATGCATCACTTATTAGATTTCCCATCACATGGCCATGAGTGAAAATGAAGTTTCGGAGTAATAAATGATACAAATATTCCTGCTATGGTTTTGTATGGAGGATACCCATGGCCTAACTGTCTGGCAAGTCACATGGTTCTCAACCAGAAGCACCACTAATAGTCTGTCCTTATCACAACCACAACCAACCTGCTCCATCCTGACACCTTCACTCTGGATTTGATCCTATGAATTCTCTAATATAATTTGTTTTCCATATACTTCTCAATTTTTAGTGAATCTCCAGGGTTCATCCTTAAGCTCTTTTTGAGTCTGCACCTGCGCATTGCTCATAAAGGTCCAGCCCACTCAACACCTCAAGCTAATGCTTCTCCCTCACATTTTCCCGAGAGCTCCAGACACAGCACCCAGCTGCCATCTGGAAAATTCCAATCAAGACTTCACAGTTACTTTAAAAAAATGTAGAAAACTATATGCACTGCCTGCAGCAACCTGCTCTACCTTCCATGAGCCTCCCTTTTTCCCCAAGACCACAAGCAATAAGGCACCAGATGCAGAAAATTTGGATTAGGGGTACCTGTGTGTCTCAGTCAGTTAAGCATCTGCCTTCAGCTCAAGTCATGATCCCAGGGTCCTGGGATCAAGCCCCGCATCAGGCTCTCTGCTCATCAGAGACTGCTTCTCCCTCTCCCTGCCACTCTCCCTGCTTGCGTGCTCTCTCTCTTTCTCTCTCTCTCTCTGTCAAAAAAATAAATAAAATCTTTTTAAAAAAAGAAAAAGAAAAGAAAATTAGGATTAGTTTCCACTGGCTGCTGCAAAACACTATGATACGTTTAGTAGCCTACACCAATTTTTTCTCAATGCTTGAATGACAGAATCCAAAGTCTATAACACCTTCCTGAAATCATTGTGCTCCCTCTGGAAGGTTGAGGTGAAAATCTATTCATGGCTGCTGATGGGTAGAAACCAACATTCCTTGTCTTGTGTCCCATCACTCTGATCTCTGCCCTATGTGGTCCAATTCCCTTTTTCTTTTCTGTGTCTGTCAATCTCCCTCTATCTCCTTCATTTAAAATATATGGGGTTCTAGCTTTTTGAAAAATACCAGTGGTATTTTGATCACAATGGCATTAAAAGTATAGATTGTTCTAGGCAGTATAGACATTTTAACAATGTTCATTCTTCTGATTCATGAGCATGGAATGGTCTTTCATCTTTTCTTTTAATTTTTTATTTTTTATAAACATATATTTTTATCCCCAGGGGTACAGGTCTGTGAATCGCCAGGTTTACACACTTCACAGCACTCACCAAAGCACAAACCCACCCCAATGTCCATAACCCCGCCCCCTTCTCCCCACCCCCCTTCCCCCAGCAACCCTGTTTGTTTTGTGAGATTAAGAGTCACTTATGGTTTGTCTCCCTCCCAATCCCATCTTGTTTCATTGATTCTTCTCCTACCCACTTAAGCCCCCATGTTGCATCACAACTTCCTCATATCAGGGAGATCATATAATAGTTGTCTTTCTCTGCTTGACTTATTTCGCTAAGCATGATACGCTCTAGTTCCATCCATGTTATCACAAATGGCAAGATTTCATTTCTTTTGATGGCTGCATAGTATTCCATTGTGTATATATACCACATCTTCTTGATCCATTCATCTGTTGATGGACATCTAGGTTCTTTCCATAGTTTGGCTATTGTGGACATTGCTGCTATAAACATTCAGGTGCACGTGCCCCTTTGGATCACTACGTTTGTATCTTTAGGGTAAATACCCAGTAGTGCAATTGCTGGGTCATAGGGCAGTTCTATTTTCAACATTTTGAGGAACCTCCATGCTGTTTTCCAGAGTGGCTGCACCAGCTTGTGTTCCCACCAACAGTGTAGGAGGGTTCCCCTTTCTCCGCATCCTCGCCAGCATCTGTCATTTCCTGACTTGTTGATTTTAGCCATTATGACTGGTGTGAGGTGATATCTCATTGTGGTATTGATTTGTATTTCCCTGATGCCGAGTGATATGGAACACTTTTTCATGTGTCTGTTGGCCATCTGGATGTCTTCTTTGCAGAAATGTCTGTTCATGTCCTCTGCCCATTTCTTGATTGGATTATTTGTTCTTTGGGTGTGGAGTTTGCTAAGTTCTTTATAGATTTTGGACACTAGTCCTTTATCTGATATGTCGTTTGCAAATATCTTCTCCCATTCTGTCAGTTGTCTTTTGATTTTGTTCACTGTTTCCTTTGCTGTGCAAAAGATTTTGATCTTGATGAAATCCCAATAGTTCAGTTTTGCCCTTGCTTCCCTTGCCTTTGGCGTTGTTCCTAGGAAGATGTTGCTGTGGCTGAGGTCGAAGAGGTTGCTGCCTGTGTTCTCCTCAAGAATTTTGATGGATTCCTTTCACACATTGAGGTCCTTCATCCATTTTGAGTCTATTTTCGTGTGTGGTGTAAGAAAATGGTCCAATTTCATTTTTCTGCATGTGGCTGTCCAATTTTCCCAACACCATTTATTGAAGAGGCTGTCTTTTTTCCATTGGACATTCTTTCCTGCTTTGTGGAAGATTAGTTGACCATAGAGTTGAGGGTCTATTTCTGGGCTCTCTATTCTGTTCCATTGATCTATGTGTCTGTTTTTGTGCCAGTACCATGCTGTCTTGATGATGACAGCTTTGTAATAGAGTTTGAAGTCCGGAATTGTGATGCCACCAACTTTGGCTTTCTTTTTCAATAACCCTTTGGCTATTCGAGGTCTTTTCTGGTTCGGAATGGTCTTTCATCTTTTTGTGTCTTCTTCAATTTCTTTCATGAGTGTTCTGTAGTTCCTTGAGTACAGTTTCTTTACCTCTTTGGTGAGGTTTATTCCCAGGTATCTTATGGTTCTTGGTGCTATCGTAAATGGAATCGATTCTCTAATTTCCCTTTCTGTATTTTCATTGTTAGTATATAAGAAAGCCACTGATTTCTGTACATTGACTTTGTATCCTGCCACGTTGCTGAATTGTTGTATGAGTTCTAGTAGTTTGGGGGTGGAGTCTTTCAGGTTTTCTGTATAAAGAATCATGTCATCTGCGAAGAGAGAGAGTTTGACTTCTTCATTGCCAATTTGGATACCTTTTATTTCTCTTTGTTGTCTGATTGCTGTTGCTAGGACTTCTAATACTATGTTGAACAAGAGTGGTGAAAGTTGAGCATCCTTGTCGTGTTCCTGATCTCAACGGGAAGGCTGCAAGCTTTTTCCCATTGAGGATTATATTTGCTGTGGGTCTTTCATAGACAGATTTGATGAAGTTCAGGAATGTTCCCTCTATCCCTATACTTTGAAGCATTTTTTTAAATTTATTTTCAACATAACAGTATTCATTATTTTTGCACCACACCCAGTGCTCCTTGCAATCCGTGCCCTCTATAATACCCACCACCTGGTTTCCCCAACCTCCCCGCCCCCCCACCCCTTCAAAACCCTCAGATGGTCTTTCAAAGTCCATAGTCTCTCATGGTTCACCTCCCCTTCCAATTTCCCCCAACTCCCTTTTCCCCTCTCACTCCCCTTGTCCTCCATGCTATTTGTTATGCTCCACAAATAAGTGAAACCATATGATAATTGACTCTCTCTGCTTGACTTATTTCACTCAGCATAATCTCTTCCAGTCCCGTCCATGTTGCTACAAAAGTTGGGTATTCATCCTTTCTGATGGAGGCACAATATTCCATAGTGTATATGGACCACATCTTCCTTATCGATTCGTCCATTGAAGGGCATCTTGGTTCTTTCTACAGTTTGGCGCCTGTGGTCATTGCTGCTATAAATATTGGGGCATACGTGGCCCTTCTTTTCACTACTTCTGTATCTTTGGGGTAAATACCCAGTAGTGAAGTTGCAGGATCATAGGGAAGCTCTATTTTTAATTTCCTGAGGAATCTCCACACTGTTCTCCAAAGTGGCTGCACCAACTTGCATTTGCATCAACAGTGGAAGAGGGTTCCCCTTTCTCCACATCCTCTCCAACACATGTTGTTTCCTGTCTTGCTAATTTTGACCATTCTAACTGGTGTAAGGTGATATCTCAATGTGGTTTTAATTTGAATCTCCCTGATGGTTAGTGATGATGAACATTTTTTCGTGTGTCTGATAGCCATTTGTGTGTCTTCATTGGAGAAGTGTCTGTTCATATCTTCTGTCCATTTTGATTAGATTATCTTTTTTGTGTGTGTTGAGTTTGAGGAGTTCTTTATAGATCCTGGATATCAACCTTTTGTCTGTACTGTCATTTGCAAATATCTTCTCCCATTCCATGGGTTGCCTCTTTGTTTTGTTGACTGTTTCCTTTGCTGTGCAGAAGCTTTTGACTTTGATGAAGTCCCAAAAGTTCATCTTTGCTTTTGTTTCCTTTGCCTTTGGAGACATATCTTGAAAGAAGTTGCTGTGGCTGATATCGAAGAGATTACTGCCTATGTTCTCCTCTAGGATTCTGATGGATTCCTGTCTCACGTTGAGGTCTTTTATCCATTTTGAGTTTATCTTTGTGTACGGTGTAAGAGAATGGTCGAGTTTCATTCTTCTACATATAGCTGCCCAGTTTTCCCAGCACCATTTATTGAAGAGACTGTCTTTTTTCCACTGTATATTTTTTCCTGTTTTGTCAAAGATTATTTGACCATAGAGTTGAGGGTCCCTATCTGGGCTCTCTACTCTTTTCCACTGCTCTATGTGTCTGTTTTTATGCCAGGAGGACATGGGGAGTTAGAGATAAGGGGGTTGGGGTAAATTGGAAGGGGAGGTAAATCATGAGAGACTATGGACTCTGAAAAACAATCTTAAGGGTTTGAAGTGTGGGGGGGTGGGAGGCCGGGGTACCAGGTGGTGGGTATTATAGAGGGCACGGATTGCATGGAGCACTGGGTGTGGTGAAAAAATAATGATACTGTTATGCTGAAAATAAATAAATGGGGAAAAAAAAAAAGCAACCTATGCCCAGACTGCTCACCAGCCCCACCAGCACCAATATACAGATCTCTCTGCAGGTAGAATCCATGCAATCCTCATTTCTTCATCTCCATTTTCTTTAGGTGGCAGTAGCCCAGTGTCTGGGGAGTCAGTTGCCATGTGTTCATGGTGGGAGGAAGACAAGAATCTCCATGACACTCAGGGAACCCCCAGCATCACTGTGGTGGTCACCTTGAGACATTTTGGTTTTATGTTTTATTTTTATTTAAGTAATCTCTACACCCAATATGGAGATTAAGTAATCTCTACATCCAATATGTAGGGCTCAAACTCATGACCCTGAAATCAAGAGCTCCATGCTTTTCTCACTCAGCTTGCCAAGCACCTCCTGCCTTGAGACCTTTCCTTAGCTACTACTGTAAACCACCAACCCTACTCCTTTTAGTGATACTCATTAGCTCCACTGTTATAAAACTAATAAACCAGGGTTTTCATATAGGAATATATTCCCTCATGAGCTGCTGCTAGAGAGTGCAAGGTGAGATAAAGCATGACTGCAAGGTCAGGGCTTGGAGGATAGAAGTTTATAAAGTATTTACTGCATGCAGAGTTTCTGTTTGAGATGACTTCTGCAAATACATAGCTATTACAACATTGTGAATATACTTAATGCAGTGGAGTTGTACATTTAAAAAGTTTGAATGGTAAATTTTATCTCGTGTATTTTACCAAACACACACACACACTCCTCAGCCTATAGCTACCTGACACAGCAGAAAGATAGCTACATGGGAGCAGGGTCTAAAGTTCAATCTCCACTGAACATATTCCCCCAGAGTTGTTGACACCTTGAAGTCAAACAACATCTAGTGTCAACTCACTGTTTGAGTCACCTCCTAGATTCTTTGTTGACATATGCCTAATTTTCTAGAAACTTTGGTTCAACTCACAACTGTTTAACCAAGCATGAAGGATGGATGTATATAGAGTCTTTTGGCTTTGTTTTCGAGGACTCTAATTGTTCCTCTGGTCATAGATTACTACTCTTTGCCCAAGGACAACTCCTCCAGTGGCTTCTCCCTGAATCCATCTTGCTCGCTATGAAAAGTCAACACTCTGAACACAAAGCTAAGCTTTTCCCATGGCTTATTTTAACCAAACCTTCAAAGGTCCACTGTTTCCTAGGATATGAAGTCTAATGTCTCCATTTGGAAATTAGTATATTGAGGCCTGTGTAATAATCAAAACCTCACATTGTTTCAAAATTAAGACTTCTCCTTTCTTTCACTCCTTTCCTATCACTTTTTCTCTCCCCACTACCAACCACAATTTCTGGCAGAGTTAGGGCCTAAAATGGTGTGAGATAAAAGACAAGAAAGTTCCTAACGGATTCATATTCTTTTGCATATTCTTTTAGTGTAGATTCATATTCTTTTAGTGTAGATTCTCTGGGCCAGGCAACTCATTCTCCTGTGGATCCTTTCATGGTTCTTCAGAAAGCCCACATTACCAAAATCTCCTCATCTCCTCAGGTCTTACAACCATTCAAAGTAAAACAAAGAGCTCTGGAAAAATTAAAAATAAGACCTCTGGAAAAAAATAATAATGAGTTGGAAGACAAAGCAAAATGGTGGAACAAAAGTAATGTATATGTAGTAGAAGGGATTAAAAAATACAAATATGAGAGAATGGAAAAGCATGTTAAAGCACCAATCCGTGACACCCAACAAATAGGACTGCAGAATGAGACTGACCACAGTGGGAAGAAAACTATCATAGCAAAATGACAAGCTATTTTGTAGAAATGAAGAATACAAAATTGAATAACCCACTCACTCCTCACCTCAAAACACATTTCTGTGATTCTTTTGAACACCAATCAGAAGAAAGGTATTTCTTTCAGAAGGAAACACTAGGCCACCCGAGAATGGAGAATAAAAATTAATTCAACACAGGACTGGAAGACGCAAAGTTTAGGTTAAAAATTCAGAGGCTGCAACCTGGGATTTTATATGAAACCAACTATCACTTAACTATGAAGAAAATGTTCAACATCATTAGCCATTCAGGGAAATTCAAATCAAAACTACATTGAGATACCAACTTCCCCAATTAGAATGGCAAAAATTGACAAGGCAGGAAACAACAAATGTTGGAGAGGATGCAGAGAAAGAGGAACACTCTTACACTGTTGGTGGAAATGCAAGTTGGTAGAGCCACTTTGGAAAACAGTATGGAGGTTCCTCAAGAAGTTAAAAATGAGCTACCTTATGACCCAGCAATTGTACTATGGGGTATTTACCCCAAAGATACAGATGTAGTGAAAAGAAGGGCCACATGCACCCCAATGTTCATAGCAGCAATGTCCACAATTGCCAAACTGTGGAAGGAGACAAGATACCCTTCAACAGACAAAGGATAAAGAAGATGTGGTCCATATATACAATGGAATATTACTCAGCCATCAAAAGGATGATTACCCACCATTTGCATCAACATGGATGGAACTGGAGGGTATTATGCTAAGTGAAATACATCAAGCAGATAAAGTCAATTATCATATAGTTTCACTTATTTGTGGAACATGATGAATAGCATGGAGGACATTAGGAGAAGGAAGGGAAAAATGAAGGGGAGGAAACCAGGGGGAAAGACAAACCATGAGAGACTATGGACTCCAGGAAATAAACCGAGGGTTTCACAGGGGAGTGGGTGGGGGATGGGTTAGCCCAGTGATGGATATTAAGGAGGGCATGTATTGCATGGGGCACTGGGTGTTGTATGCAAACAATAAATCGTGGAACACTACAAAAAACAAATGATGTACTGTATGGTGACTTACATAACGTAATAAAATAAAATTAAATAAATAAATAATTTGGGGAAGGCCCTGGGTGGTTCAGTCATTAAGTGTCTGCCTTTGGCTCAGGTCATGATCCAGGGGTCCTGGGATCAAGCCCCACATCATGGTCCCTGCTCAAGGAGAGGCCTGCTTCTCCCTTTCCCCTGCCCCCCCCCCCCCCCCCCCCGCTTGTGTTCCCTCTCTCGCTGTCTCTCTCTCTGTCAAATAAATAAATAAAATCTTTTAAATAAATAAATTTTAAATGGATATTTTGGAAGTGCATATCTTCAAAAGTTTTATCTTCAGTGAGCTTTTTCTCAGAAGGTATGGGAAGATGTGCCTTACCAAAAAGAAGGAGTAGATAAGGAAAGATAAGGCATGGAATCCAGTCAACACAGGAAAAAACTTTGATTTTTATGGATGAATCAGTAGAGAACAATTTAAAACAATATTAAGAACATAGCAGAACCAGGAGACACAGTGAAAGAAGTAGAGGAGTATGAGGCCATGTGGTGTAGATCAGAATAGAGACGACTCCAGCACTTCTCACTGGAAGCTGTTTTTCAATACTTTCCTTTTTCAATAGTGCTTCCATATAACCATTTTAAAAGGAAAATTTTGGGGGGCACCTGGCTTGTTTAGTCAGAAGAAGATGCAACACCTTGTCTCCAAATCATGAGTTCAACCTTATGTGGGGTATAGATACTACTAAAAATAAGTAAACCTAAAAAATAAAATAAGATGAAAATTTTGTAAAATACAAGAATTGTTAGAAATGAAAAGGAAGGACAGGAGGGAAGAGGAGGAGCAAAACAAAAAACGGTCAGAGAAAATTTTGGCCAAAACTATGTTATAATGTGGCAAATTATCTCGTCAACTATGAACCTACACTGCACCAAACATAGGAGCAATTTATGTATCTCATTGGAAGAATTAATGGATTTCCTTAAGGAATTAATTATCATGTCAAATGACAAGACATAAAAGAAGTGGAAAAGATATCAATATATCCCTGAGATTCTACCGTAGAATTCGAAGGCCATAAGACATTCGACCAAGAAGAAAGCCCTTAGGTGCTGAACATTCTTTCTGAAGGAAGACTTCGGGAAGAAAGACTAAGCTGGACTTTGAAGGACAGGGAGAATGTGGATGACAGAATGGAGAAACGATTGTCTGTGAACAAGAAAGAACAAGATGAGCTCTGTGTACCAAATGACAAAGACAATGCCAGTATCTGTCTGCACTGGTGCTCCTCTCACTGTCCACTTAGTGGGAGGCTACCCAGCACATTACTGATATTTTGCTACAGGGAAAATGCTTTTAGTTATTTGTCAAGGCTCTATTGACATTTGAGGATGAAAAAGTCCTTTTTGAGTAAATGTCCTGAGCATCCCAAGTTGTTTAAGAACAACCTCTTGATGCCATTAGCACACCACCCACCCTGTGGGGACACCCAAAATATCTCCGGACATTGACAAATGCCTAAAAGTGTAAAATGGAAGGAGAAAGTCAGTCAAGTTCAGTAGAAAAATCAGTTTTCATAGTGCAAACACTATATCAGTTCTCCCATGTACATCTTATAATGTACCTGAGGACCAAAGCTTCAAAACTATGCATGCCATGATTAGAGAGAAAAGGTGGGCACATAGTGGAGGGAAAAATACTAACTCAATACAGAAGATAATGGTGTAGATATCTAATGATCCATATGAACTGTCATGGGTAAATGAGGATTAAATTCTTTACCACACATTTCTTGACAATGTCACATTGTGTAAAGTTCAGGGTTTTGGTGAATGAGCCAAGACTTCACTGGAGGTGACACATGGTCCTGGCTTGGCTTTCAAATCCGGCTTGCGGTCCCAAGTCATCAGATGGATCCAGGATAGATCGAAACAAAGCTACATTGGCTCAAGGTAATGGTTGCTTCTGCCAGCCATCTCCCTATTGTGACACCAAAGTCCTCATCCAAGAACATAAACAAGGTGATGTTAGCACCACAATGACAGGCTGGTGACTGGTTTTAGTTTGGGATTTGATCCCTGACTTCACTAAATATCCAAATTTAAATGCACTTCTCTTTCTAAGTAGACCTAATAATAAACATGTTATATAATCAGTGAATCTTTATATAAATCCAAAATTTGTCCTGAAAAGCAGTTACACAGCAATTAATTAAGCACCTACCTTATCACTGTAACCACACAAAGACCAGCGGTGCATAGGTGGTACCCTGTACGAGCATAACAGGGAGGAAGGACCATGGGATCAATAAGGAGAGAGCTACACACAAAGCCGAGGAGTCTTGGAAAGAGAGATCCCTATCGATTCAGAGTCAGGAAAGGGCACAAGAAGAGGGTTGCCTTTGATGTAACATCAGGAAAGAATAAGGAGTTTCAACCCAGTGGGACTGAGGCAAGGACAGTGGCAAGGGGAGGCTACAGGGAGCAAAGTCCTCAGCAGAAAACTGGTGGCCTATGCAGTAATCCACCTGGAATTCACCAAGGACAGTCGTGTGAGTCACGATCACAAGAATCCAGTTGAGCCATAGATGAAAGTCCGCAAGTGTCAAACAAGGAGATTGATAGTGTTGAGAGTGGTTTCTCAGCCAGAACATTTGGGTCCTTACCCTGCCTGCCACCCACAAACATGGTCTGAGGGTCGACTTACTTGACCTCTCTTGTCCCATTGTCTGCATCTGGGAAGAAATGATATGCCCATCTCATGGGGAGGTGCTGGGAGAGAGGACGTGACCAGTTGACCGTGAGCTGAACCCAGGCAATTGGGTTCACCTTCCCTGTCCTTGGAGTGCAGGTTCCTCTTGCCGGCTCCACTCCCAGAAGCAGCCCCAAGCACAGTGCCCTGAGGTTGAGACCACCTGAACTGAGAATGTGACTGAACAAACTTGAGGCCCCTCTGTACACTTTCTAATTCTGGCACGTTGGTGTGGAGATTTACCCATCTTTTCTCTTACTCAAGACAAACTTCTTATGTAAGACCCCTTGCTCATTAAAACTGCCACATACCACCTGGAGGGGCCGGCCTTTTCTTCGGTTTCTCCCTACTTTCTGTGTACAGGGGCTGCCTTCAGATTACACCCAGGAAGCTGCAGAGGAGGTTGCCAACCAAGGGAGGGCGACCACACATCTCAGATTTCTCAGGAGAATCCTGGTTTATGCTGCTCTCCTGGCAGTCCACTCATTTTGGGAACTCTTTCACACTCTAAATTACCCACTTCAGGCCAATAACTGTTATTATCACCTCACACACTGGGTTGTTGTTGACAAGATTAGAGGAGGTTTGACCAATGCCTTGCCTCCAGTGACCGCTCTACTATTGTGTGCCATTCATATTTTATTGCATTTTGAAAACAGATAAACATCCATGGCTGCTGGGCTTTGAAAAGATTAACAAACCAACAGTGTGTGGAATGTGTTTGACAGAGAAGTGCTATGTAAATTATACCTCAATAAAAACTCTTCCAAAAAGAAGTCAGAACAGTATAAGTAAGCAAGGATCAAAATATAGTGCTGTATATCACACACAGAACTTTTGCCTCAGATCTCAATGTGACTTTCTCTAGATCATTTAGAGAATGTAAAGTTCAACCAAGTTTGCTGTGGTCTCTGACAGTCCCAGTAGTCCCTCAAGGTATATTAGAAGAGCTTTCTCAATTGTATAAAGTGAGTCACAGGCGGCTGCCATGGACACAGCACCTGATCTGTGCCCAACCCAGTCCTAAGGACTTGTGACAATCCCAGGACTATTCCCAGGGTACAAAGAAATGCAATCTTGAAATCTCCATAGCTGGCTGGCCCAAGGCTGGTAGTGAGCCTGGTCTAGGAATGGCCTAGATACTGTGAACAACCAACATCTCACTGCCTTCGAGATGTCTCCAAGGCCAGGTCCTTTCTTAACACCGCCGGCCTGGGTAACTAACTCCCTCCCTTCCCAAGTTCTTTGACATGATCATAATGAGGAAGAGGTTCACTTCCAAAGAATATACCTGAGGTTAATGTACCAACAGCCCTGCAGGTAAGGGCGGAACTGGTTTTCCAGAATGAGTAAAAAAAAAAAAAAAATGTGGGGTATTTTGTCCCCAAATGTCCCCAATTCATATCAGTAACTTACAACTTAGGAATGTTTAAAGATCATCTAAATTTCCAAAAGAAAAAAAAAAAAAACTTCATAGGCTTTTGTGTCAATGCATGAATCATTGAGAAAAGATGGTTCTGACTGACTGTTATTACTTTTATGCAATACGGCAAGGGCTCAATGACCAAAGTCTTGATGTAAGTATATCTCAGGTCTTCTGTGAGACTGAGGGCAGTCCAAATATAACTCACTCTTGCTGCATTTTTTCTTTCTCCTATGACACAAGTTGTTCGGGGCAAAACCTGTACAAATTCACCCATACACCATGGTCTGTCATAGTACGGGATCAATAAGTGTCACACCAACACCCAGACTGAAGACTCCTTCATTCCTCTACTTTCTGAGCATCATCTGGGGACCTGACTTAGAACCCCTTTTGGGGAAAGAAAACATCATGCTAGCTACACGTGCATCCTGACATTGGTTTCTTCTCTTTCTCCCTGTCAACACTGGCTTGACAATGTGTCATTTGCAGGCTGAGTGTACTGCTTGTTCATTCACCTGAGAATGATCATCATCTGCTCTGGAGAACACATGAAAATAAAAAAATATATACAACTCTCTGTTGTGGGCACCATGTACATCATGTGGGATATTATTTTATTTTATTTTATTTTATTTTATTTCTTGATGAGGAAGAAACCTCTACCAGGACTTATGTCCCCACAGATCCTAGGGAAAGTCCATAGTATCTGAGGCACCAGGAATAGTCCCCATTAAGATCTAGCCAAAAAGTCTCTCATTTCATCACTAAAGTCCTTTGTTTGCCTTTGGAATGGAGATTGACAGCAATGGTCAAGTGGGGGAAAGTACACACATAAGAACATCACCTTCTTCCCTATCTCTAGCCTCTTCCTAAATTAGTATTGTTCTTAGCAACTTATGCCCCCAGCTGAATGATGGAGGGAAATGGGTCGCTAATAATCCAAACAGCAAATACTGCATTCGTGAGTAATTAACTCATCTCTCTGACTCTCTCATCAATTTCTTTTTCTTTTTCTTAACTTGAGTCAATATTGTTTTTCTTGTTGCTATTACCTCCTATTGTCCCTGCTTAAGCTGATGTGGTTTTTCTATTTCTGTAGTCTGAGGCTGTCCTGTGTCTCTCTTGACAGCCAGAGGCAACATGGTGTGTGCTTTCCTTATCTTGCCAAATAAAGTGCTCCAGAGCCTCTGTACCTACTGTTCTTTCTGCCAAGAACGCTCCTTCCCACACTTTCCCCTTCATATCATTGTCCACTCATCCAGGCTTTAAAGTCCGTCCTCCTGGAGCTGGCCTGGACCTCTGTACAGGACACGGCCCACCATGGTTGTTTTGTGGTTCTGTGCAGCAAACTCTTTCTGATGTCATTCATTCTGTTATGGGATTGTTTGTTGTCTCCCCTGTGAGAAGTAAGCTCCACAGGGTCAAAGTCCTGGTTGAACACCTGAATCTGGTTCACACAGCACAGCCCCAGTCATGGGGGAAGCTCGTGGTTACTGTGGAACAGAGGATGGATGGATGGATGGTGGATGGATGAAACCTCCCATTTATTCCTAATTACCTTGTTTGAAGCCTGAATAAGCTCTTCACAGAATGTCTGTCATTCTTGCAAAACCAGGGGTGGTATTATTCCTGCTCATTTTAGAAATGAGGAAAAAGAAACTTGAAATGAACAGCACTTTCACTTGCCCGAGGACACTTCCTGATTAGGTGTTGCCTCCAAGATTTGAATTCACATCTGTTTATGCCCAAACCTGGTCACATTTCGTCCACTCACACTGCCTTCTGCTGACCAACCACTTGCTCTATAGTTTGCATCATCCTTTGAATCGGTGGGAAAAAAATCCTGAACAGCTAAAAAAAATTCATAGATTTATAATAGACTGAATTTATGAAATTGAGTAAATTAGATGAGATACTCTTTTTTAAGTATTTTATTTCTTTATTTGAGAGAGAGAAAGACAGAACAAGCAGACCGGAAGAGAAGAGCAAAGGGGAGGAGAGGCAGAGTGAGAAGCAGGCTCCCCACTGATCAGGGAACATGCCGCAGAGCTCGATCCTGGGACCCTGAGATCATGACCTGAGCTGAAGGCAGACGCTTAACTGACTGAGCCAACCAGGCATCCCCAAATGAGATATTCTTTATAAAAACAGCCTCAGTGAAAATAAGGCACTCTGAGTATTCTCAAAGGTCAAGTGCCTTACTGAAGTCTGTGGATGAGGGAAGTCTGCCCTCTAGAGGAGGTACGTGGTATTCTTCTTTATACCGATGTGGTTTTATGATGTTTAATTGGGTTTTTACCCACATAGGCCAAAAGTACATAAGGCTCACAAAAGCCATAAGGACTCCCTCCCCTCTCCTTCTCCCAAACACCTCAGTGTCTGTGACGCCAAAGGGACCCTTGCCCAAGACCCACTTTTTTTTTTTTTTTTTTTTTTAGTAGCATATAATGTATTATTTGCTTCAGGAGTACAGGTCTTACACAATTCACAGCACTCCCCATAACACATACCCTCCCAAGACCCACATCTTAAAAGATCCCAACTATTACACACACACACACACACATTTATTGATTGATTGATTGATTGATTGTAATTTCCTTAACCCTTTTATTTTAAAATATAGTTTCACAGGAAGTTGCCACAAACATGTGCAGAGATGTTCTGTGCCTCCTTCAGCCTTGGTCTCTCAATGGTAACACGTTAAATACTTAGAGTACAATATTAAAGCCCAGAAATCGTCATTGATACAAAGCACTTACTCAGATTTCCACAGTTTCACTCCTGTTCATTTGCATGTCTGTATAGTTTTATGCAACTTTATTACATGTGTAGCTTCATGAAATCATCACCATAACCAAGATACAGAATCATTTCTTCACCGAAAGTCTACCTCGAGCCATTTCTCTTATAGTCACACTGGCTCTGTCAAACCCATTCCTAATCCCTGGCAAGCATTATAATTTTGAGATTTCTAGAATATTCTAGAACCTTATATTACCATTTTATAGTCTCTAATCGTTTGAAATTGACTTTTTTCATTCAGTAGAATTCCTTTCATGTGTGTGTATCAATAGTTAGCTCCTTTTTCTTACTGAGTAGTAGTTCTGAATGCACTGCAAATTGTTTAACTTTTTACCCATTGAAGGACACTGGGTTGTTTCCAGTGTATGGCGAATTTGAATGAAACTGCTCTGAACATTCACGAACAGGCTTTCCCACAATTATTTGGTAAGACCACATGGACCATACTCAGTTCTCAGTGCTCTGGGTATATCCTCACTTGGGAGGGAAGTCGCACCATCTCTCTCTGTCTCTCAAAAATGGGGACCTCAGTCCACCCTCTCTCACTTTTGGACCATAAGAGAAGAGGAAAAGGAAGACATTCAGCTGCAGAACTGGAGATGGTCACACAGATTTGCAGGAATTTGCATCTGTAGAGATGAACACTGACCCATTTGTTGAAGGTGTCTACATAGGGAGGGGAGCAATTTTCAAGCAAGAATTGATAATAAAGGTAATTGAAGGAATGGAGCAATAAAAAGGGAAGATGGAGGATGTCCAATGATTGATTCTTTGAGAAGACAGGGCTGAGGGGAAAAAAAGAAAGAAAGGAAATTGTAGTGAAGTAAATGGAATAGCACATCAACAGAAGTTCCTACAGGTAAAAGTACGTGGGTGTTCTATCCAGTGCACATATCACTGCATCATTTCTGTAACTTTGAAGTTATTTTCAAGTACAAAGTTAAAAACTGTCTTCCTGAGGCAAAAAATGCATTGTGATGAACACAGCTTCTTTGTTCATCTCCGTGGTAATAAGAATATCGAGCACATTTTCATGTATCTGTTGGTCATCTGAACGTCTTCTGCCCATTGTTCAATTGGATTATTTGTTTTCTGCGTGGTGCCCCCAGAGAATATTCTCAATGTGTTTTCCTTCCTTTTTGTCTTTGATGAGTTTTTTAAGAGTAATTTTAGGTATATAGCAAAGCCGAGCAGAAAGCGCAGAGAGTTCCCACAGATCTCCTACTCAACACGCACGCAGCCTCCCTCACAACAACATGCCCCACCAGGTAGTATGTAACTGTCCCTCAGAACAATGTATTACTTGCAATATAACCCATGTGAAATTTTACTAGTTACCAAGCACGTTTAGATATAACCTTAAAAAAAAACACATACTGGCAACAGGCCTCTGGGGGAGAGGACGATAAACGGCCTTGAAGCTGAGCAACAGGAAATGCCGCCTACTTCATTTTTCTCTTATCGCCCCCTGCCCCCTTGGAGAGCACCTGTGGCTAATTAGATAAGTCCTTTGAGTGTGCTTGTTCGACTATAAACTTTATACTGCTTGTCCAGACAGATTTCGCCTTCCTTCTTTTTATCTACAAGGCATATGACTAACGTTTGGCCTTCTTCGGCTCTTCTGTTGATTACTGTTTCTATCTAATAAAAGTGAGACTGAGGAGCTGTTCGGGGCAACAGTCTTTTCTACTGTTGTCCCCTGCTTCCTTTCTCTTGTAGCTGACTTGTTTGTGCCTCATTCGTCTCCCGTGCACCATCAGGAAGCGGCAGTAGTCCATCAGTTACACAGGATGAACCTCTGTGGACACACTCTTATCACACAAAGCCCATAGTTCACCTTAGGGTTCATTCTTGGTGTTTTACAGTCTACACCTTTTGTGAAATCTATGTGATGACCATCTTCCCCCCTCCCGTAGTACTGAGAGTTTCACCATCCTTAAAAATCATCTAAGCTCTATTCCTTCCCTCCTCTCCCAAGCTCTTAACAGCCACTGGTTTTTTTAATGTCCCCATAGTTTTTACTTTTCCAGAATGTCTGCTACAGAATGCAGAGATCCAGCAGAGCCCTAAGCCCCTTAGACACAGGAGCCACTCAGTGGGAGGACCCTGGACTCCTGAATGACCGGATATGGTCAGGATGTGTCATGGACAGGCCACTAGGAGCACCCTGTTCCAGGTCAATGTAACAATTATTTAGAATGTCCAGCCCAGGGGCGCCTGGGTGTCACAGTCAGTTAAATATCTGACTCTTCACTATTTGTTATGCTCCATAAATAAGAGAAATCATATGATGATTGACTCTCTCTGCTTGACTTATTTCACTCGGCATAATCTCTTCCAGTCCCGTCCATGTTGCTACAAAAGTTGGGTATTGATCCTTTCTGATGGAGGCATCATACTCCATAATGTATATGGACCACATGCTTGCTCTCTCAAATAAATAAATAAAATCTTTAAAAAAAAAAAATCTAGAATGTCAAACAAGGATGGGGCATGTTATCCTTGATACTGTCTAGGAAAACTAGCTCATGATGATCAGTAAAGGCAGTTGACTTTTATTCCATTTCACTGTTGTTCTTAAATCCTCCACACACAGGCACCCATTCATTCTCCATACACTGTGGGAACACTCCCCCCACACCACCCTCCACCACCAGCATGTCACAGAGCTTCTCCCCTATACTGGCCAAGTGTGTTGCACTGAGATATTCTAATAATTATGAGCCATTATTTTTTTTAATTTTTTATTTTTTATAAACATATATTTTTATCCCCAGGGGTACAGGTCTGTGAATCACCAGGTTTACACACTTCACAGCACTCACCACAGCACATACCCTCCCCAGTGTCCATAATCCCACCCCCTTCTCCCAACCCCCCTCCCCCCAGCAACCCTCAGTTTGTTTTGTGAGATTAAGAGTCACTTATGGTTTGTCTCCCTCCCAATTCCATCTTGTTTCATTGATTCTTCTTCTACCCACTTAAGCCCCCATGTTGCATCACCACTTCCTCATATCAGGGAGATCATATGATAGTTTAATCCACTGAGATAATAAAAAAATAAGTAGAACTGGGTGTGGTGCATAAAAAATGAATTTTGGAACATTGAAAAAAATAAAATAAAATAAATTATGCTGACTTTGAATAGCATGGATTAGCTTTGCCAATTTTTATGCTTTATATTAATGCACTCATACAGTTTGCATTCTCTGAGTGTCTGGCTTTTTTCACTTAATATAAAGTTTGTGAGATTCATCTATACTCTGGCAAGTAATAGCAGGTCTTTTCATTGCTGTATAGCATGCTATTATGTGAATATACCAAAATTTATCTTTCTATTCTAATGTTAGGGGCATTTGAGGAGTTTTCATTTGGGGGCTACTATAATTGTATTACTGTGAACATTACACGCCTGTAAAATTACAATGAACTACCACATAAAACAATGATCCTTGGGAAATAATATGTTCACATTTTCAACTTAATAAATGTTTATGTGTTATTTTCTATGACGAAAAATAAGTAGAAAATGGAGATATATATATGTATTTTGGGGATAAAGGAAGAAGATCAGGAACTCAGAAATGACTTCTGCAACCAAATGGAATCAATTGCCATTGGCCCTTCTCTGAGCAGTGTATTTTCCAAAAATACACAGTCCAACCACTGAATAATTGTTTTTTAAAAATTACTTTTAATTGCATTTTAAGGATTATTTGGAATTTTTTATATTTTTTTATTATGTTATGTTAGCTAACAAATAGAAATACGTAGTGTGCAGCAATTCTCTCTTTTTTGAGAGAGAGAAAGAGGCAGGGGAGGAGCAAAGAGAGAAGGAGAAAGAGAATCCTAACCAGGCTCCATCCCCTGCAGGGAGCCCAACTCAGTCTCACAACCCTGAGATTATGACCTGAGCAAAAACCAAGAGCTGGATGCTTAGCCGACTGAGCCACCCAGGTGCCGTATTGTGTGCAGCAATTCTTAAATCCTGTTTTTCTGGGGCACCTGGGTGGCTCAGTGGGTTAAAGCTTCTGCCTTCAGCTCAGGTCATGATCTCAGGATCCTGGGATCGAGCCCCGCATCAGACTCTCTGCTCCGCAGGGGGAGTCTGCTTCCTCCTCTCTCTCTCTGCCTGTCTCTCTGCCTACGTGTGATCTCTCTCTCTGTGTGTGTTCAAATAAATCAATAAAATATTTTTTTTAAATCCTGTTTTTCTTTCTCTTCAGTTCCTCTCCCCTCTTTGGTCTTTACTCAAATGTCTCTTTCTCAGAGAGAAGAATAGCATTTTTAGATTTTTCCTAGTCTCAATAGAAGACAGCCGGTTTTACATATTTACTTCAGTCTTAAATGTTGCCACATCACATGCCTGGAAGCCAGATTACATAGGGGTGAGGAGTAAATGGAAGGTTAAAAAGAGAAGTCAGTCACCCTCCAGGGCCTTGTGATGGTTGTTCCATATGTTGGTCAACAGAACCTAAATGTGCTATTTTTGGGAATGTGTTCTCTAGAATAATCGAGGACAACACATGTTTATATAAAAACGAAGAGAACTGTCTGACCAGACTCTGGAGAGTCCTTCCACCAAGAATGCTCATTCCTAGACACCTCACCCTCTCTCCCGCACCTCCCTCAGAGCTGGGCTGAAGCATTATGCCCTCGGTGAGTCCTTCCTGGTCCTCCAGCTTTGTGTTTGTCTGAGCTTATCAATAGTGATGGTATCAGCTAGCAATGCCTTGGAGACTCCCTGAGCCGGTACCACCTGTATTGATCCCCCACATTCCAACTGGAGCTTACGTGGTGGCTAGACCAAGCCTGAGGTTCTTGTTATGACCGCAAGAAGCAGCTCAGCAACAACCATACGGGAGCTTCAAAAAACAAGGTTGATTACTCACAATTCCTGGGAGGAATACTGCATGCAGGGGTCGCACTTGGAAGTAACCGGGAGAGAGAGATTGAGTTCTGACCTGGGCTTCTGCCTTTTTTGGAGCTGAGGGTGGGGTGCCTTAGGGTTTCCTGGGTTCACTCTTTGGTGGTGAATTGAAAACATACAGTGACAACTAGGGCGCAGGAGGGAAAAGCAGGGTCCGTCAAGCAGTCATCTTTCTTTCTGTGGTCTTGGCCTTAGGCTGATGCTGAAATTATCTATGTGCCCTGATTTGCGCTATCAAACTGGGCCCCCAAGAGGTATGCCAGCCATAAGGGAATGTTGGCTGGGATTCAAAGTCGTTGCAGATAAGCCACAGCATATGATACACTGATTCAACTACATGAATAAGAGGTAGGAAAATGTTTCTAGAATGCCTTTTGTGTACAATAGTCCAGTGAAAAAGCCTCCGTAGTTATATAAGGGAAATTTCATAACTAATATTCGCCAGGTGTGGGGCTATGTTAGCCAGAGTGGTCAAAAGTAAATAAAACTATTTTAGTTGCTGATACCATCCAGACCCTATCTCCATGGTCTAGACTCTAAGAAAAGGCAGCAGGGAAATGTGGTTCTCTCTATGCAATGCCTAATGCTTGTTTTGTCTCTGGATTCAAAGCTTCATGAGATGAGCTTCCAACAGAAGTAAAACATTGCAGTGTGGCAGTTCATGACTCCTGGAAAGGCAACATGAGAAGCTTCTATAAGATCTCCCAGCCCTGTACTGACAAGGAGCCCACCTGGATCCCAAGAGTGCAGAATCAGATGAGAGCTAGGTGGTTGTATTAGTGTCCTAGGGCTGCTGACGCAAAGTGTCACAACTCAGCCAGCTTAAATCAATAGAAAGATAGTCCCTCCTATTTCTGGAGGCTAGAAGTCCAAAATCAAGATGTTGGTAGAGCCAGGTTCTCTCTGAAGACTCTAGGGGAAAACCCTCCCTTGCCTCCTCCTAGTTTTTGGACATTGCTGATAACCCTTGGGTTTCTTGGCTTGTAAATGCATCACTCCAACCTCCACCTCCACATGGTTTTCTCCCTCTTTGCATCCAAATTTCCTTCTAAAATCACATTGTTAGACCAGTTGTTGTGGCCCGAGTCCCCCAGATAAACAAAGACACCGTTATCAGATAGGATATGCCAGTGCTCCCAGAAGCAAGGGGCAAAGGCCAGATCCTTCTTCAAGTAAAATTAATTCTTTATTACACAGCTTCATTCCATAAACAGACTCTCCGCGTGGGAAAAATGACCACCAACAGCCCCGAATCAACAGTCTCTCTAATTAGCTACTGCAGGAGAAAAAACTTCTTTCTTTTTGTGTCCAAACTTCAATTCTAGAGAAGTTATATAATTGACCCTGCATGGATCACACAGTTACTTTCTAGCCAACTGCTGTTGCCAAACAAATGGAATAATGTGATTGACCAGGTTGGGTTTTTGTGTCCATGTCTATGGTTATGGATTGAGGGTCCATAACCAGAAAAAAAGGGGATGGAAACAGCCAGGATTTGATCAATAAATGCCAGCCTCCCCAACAACTGTCCCAACTTCCAGCTTAGGACCAACCAGAGAAGACCAAATGTATCCCCCTAACCGATGACATAGGATGTCCACTTCTGATCAGCCAGCCCCCAGCTTTCCCACACCGATAAGTTCCAGTCAGAGCACACCTGAAGTTTCCTCCCTTCCTGTCATTGAGTCTCTCCCTTGTGCATTCATTTCCTGTACGGTGACTTTCAAACTTTTTCACTAAGAAATTCCTAATGATGAAAGAGAGGGAGCTAGTTATTCTCCTTCTCTGGAGCAGTGGAGGTAAGTGAACAATAAGTATATTAAAAATAATAATAGCATAAACAACATCAACCCTGTATTATGCATTTACTATGCACCAAGTTAGTGCTAAGGACTTTGCACACATTTTCTCATTTAATCTGTGCAACTAACATGGTTTTCTGGACTGGTTGCTGCAGAAGTTGTGGTTCAGAGTTCTATTTTTGTATGAGGTCTGGCCATTGCCCTTTTGAATTCAGTCTTTCAGGAAGAAGTTGTTATGGGTGGAAGAGTATGTGTTGTGTGGACAGAGGTCTCTGTTCTTGGATTCCCCAGGAAAGATTTATGTGAGGATCCATACTGGAATAAAGATAGAAGGAAAGTAGCCAGCACCAAGCAGTTTATTAAGCACAGTACACTCTCAAGAAGGGAGAGTGGGGGGCGCCTGAGTGGCTCAGTGGGTTGAGCCTCTGCTTTATGCTCGGGTCATGATCTCAGGGTCCTGGGGTCGAGCCCCATATCGGACTCTCTGCTCGGCAGGGACCCTGCTCCCCCCCCCCCCCCCCCCCCCCCCCCCGCCGCCGCCTGCCTCTCTGCCTACTTGTGATCTCTGCCTGTCAAATAAATTTTTTTAAAAAAAAGAAAAAGAAGAAGAAGAAGGGAGAGTGGGCAGAACCAGATTTGGCAATTGCACTATGGTTAGAGAATGTCTCTTCTTTTTATGTTTGCAGAAGCAATGAGTCGTGGCTAGGGTAATCTCCCACAGAGGTTGTTTCCAATCACCTAGGGCACTCCTACTGGTTGGGAGGGAGAGTTTTGGGACCTATAAGGCTCTTGCTAGATTGTCAAGGCCATCTTCCTCCAGGAAGTGTGGGAATGGGGGGTGGGAGTGTTGAAGCCACCATATAAATATATTACAATGAAGTTATAGTTACCCTGGGGCAGAGGTTGATGAGGAGAGTGTTAAAAGCCACAGAGAGGGAGCAAACCAGGAGACAATCTTGACTCCAGGAAACAAACTGAGGGTTGTGGAAGGAGAGGTGGGTGGAAGGATGGGGTACCTAGGTGATAGACATTAAGGAGGGCATGCATAAACAATGAATCTTGGAACATTGAAAAAATAAAATAAAGTTTTAAAAAAAAGAAAAGAAAAACCAAAAGTGGGGGGCATGTGATGTGATGAGCACTGGTTGTTATATGCAACTAATGAGTCATTGAATAGTACATCGTTTTTGGTGTACTATATGTTGGCTAATTTAAATTTTTAAAAAGCCACAGTCAGACTTCAAATGTGTCATCTATTTATCACCACCTTTGTCTCCAGCTCTTAACTAAGAGTCTGCTCTCAGAATCAGGTCCTGCATTATCAGTGTCTTAAATTGGGGAGGCTGTGTGATGCTATTTGTTGGACACAGTGAAAACTTATTTTTGACATTGGCTCATCCAACCAATTAAACGTTTAAAGCAAATTACTATTGAAAATAAAATTATAATTCAAAAGGCTACTTTGCATATTAGAATAATGTATCCTTTGGTTCATGCCACTAATCTAGTATCAGATAGTTGTTTTACTGGATAGAAATTAAACTCCTCCCATTGGAAGGACACCATGACAATGAGAATGGGGGTTATGCAGATACAGGTGATTGGTCCAAGTCCAAGAGGGTCAGAGCCTTAAGGGAACTCTCTAGGGCAGGTTGAAAAAAATGTTCAACAACAACAACAAAAACTAAGGGCACAGTGGTTTAAAGAATTTAGAGGTGGGTTCCTGGAAACTCAGAGGAGGGAGTAGCCTAGGGTTTCAGATCCTTCAGAGCACTCCCGGCTCTGAAGAACCAGACCAATTAAGTTTATCTTTCTGTTCTTTACAAAAGGTTAAGGGAAAAGACGATTAAAAGGGAAAGATTTGAATTTAAACAATTACAAGAATGAGAAATATTTCGAACAGAGGAAATATATTAGTGCGCACAGCGTTGGGGTTTTTTTTTTTCTTTTTTTTTTTTTTTTTTAAAGATTTATTTATTCGACAGAAAGAGACACAGGGAAAGCGGGAACACAAGCAAGGGGAGTGGGAGAGGGAGAAGCAGGCCTCCCGCTGAGCAGGGAGCCATATTCGAGGCTCAACCCCAGAACCCTGGAATTCAACGACTGAGCCACCCAGGCACCCAGTCTTTCAAATTTTCAGTTACAAAACCTTGGCACATCACGCATTTCGTCCCCAAAGCCAACACCCCAGCCTCATAAAGAGGAAGAGGAAGTTCCCCCTTCCTCCAAGAAGCTCGGGTGAGTGGAGGAGCGGCACAGGGAGACAGCCTGCTGGGGCAAGGCCGGAGCTGACACACCGGCAAAGGTGTGAGGTGTTGCTCGGCGGCCGGGACTTTACGGTAAATGAGCTGCGCGCCGGCCCCGCCCTCGTGCGCAAGCGCGGAGCCGTTGTCCGCGGAGCGGTTGCGAGCCCAGCGGTTTCCCGCACAGGCTCGCCCAGTCGCTGAACCGCGCAGGCTCGGAGGCCGGCTGGGCGGCTCGGCCCAGCCTGAATCCCCAGTGTCTACCTCCCGCGGCGTCCTCAGTAAGTCGAGGGTCCAGCCGGAACAACCGCCGGAGACCGGGAAGCACCCTGCCCGGTGGCGGGGGTCCAGGATGGGGTGGGGGCCGGGGGTGGGGGTGGGGGGCCGCCGACGAACTGGCACTGCCTGAGAATGTCAAGGCTAAGGGATTCCAGTGAGATGTGGCACATCTCTTTTTGGGGGGCGGGAGAGGGGGACCTGGACCTCTGCAACTCGGGGTATCCCCCAGAAATCCGTGTGCGTGGCACAGTATGTCCCCACACGGCCTGGACTGGACGATCCCAGGGAGTTGGATACTGTCACTGGCAAGTGTATGCGCAGTTCACACCGGAGCACCTTCCCCTGGTTCTGCAGCCCTCCCGGCCTGTTAGGGGCCTGTTGGATAGGGCCTGTCTTTCCCCACCAGGAATAATCCCGAAGCCAGAGTTTCCTCCCACTGAGGTCGTGATGAGGAGGTTGGAATTGGTGGTTACCCTCAGACCCTCAGACTCTTCTTCCTTGCCTGGCGTTCATGATTCCCAGCTGTCTCCCATCCCTAAACTCTGACAGCCCCAGAATGGCTTCTGAGGTCCTGCGAGATCCGGCTTTAGAGGATTTAGTAACTTTGCTTTGAAGCGGGATGACCCTCAGCAGCCTGGTATCCTTCCCAGAGGCTCCACCTGTGTCCCTAACTATCCCTACATGGTCCAGACTCCAGACCAATCTCAGGGCTCTTGGTTGCCTAGTCGGTGTGGTACCTGCCTTCAAATATCAAGGACTTACAGGCTTGGAAAAGGGGCCATCATCCTAGGGGAAACCCAAGACCAGAAAGAGCCCAGGAGTAGGGCTCAAGCTCTGTCTCTGTCCTCCAATCCCAGACCCTCGGTCTCAGGAAAAATTTTGTGGCTGTAAACCTGGCCTCCCTCCCGGGGTAGAAACTGGACCTAGTCTCCGGTGGAATCTCCTCCAGGAGATTATGCCCAGGGTAGTTTTCTTGGACCTGTTCGAAGTGACACTTCCATCTTCCTGATCCCTAGGATCCGTCAACATGAATCCCGTCATCGTGGTCCACGGTGGCGGGGCCAGCAGTATCTCTAAGGACCGGAAAGAGCGGGTGCGCCAGGGCATCATCAAAGCTGCCGAGGTGGGTTACAAAATCCTGACGGAGGGAGGGAGCGCAGTTGACGCTGTGGAAGGAGCTGTGGCGTTCCTGGAAGATCATCCTGAGTTCAATGCAGGTATGTTTGCGGTGCAGTTAGTAACTGATGCCAAGTGAGGTTAAGCTTTCCCCCGAAACAAATAGAATCTAAAGTGCCAATGAATCTAGTAAGCTTTTTGGTAAAATGTGCTAAAATATTTAATTTTTCTCTTTTTACGTGTTGACCAAATTGCTTTAAGAATTTTTAAATCCATCAGTTCACTTTTTTTAACTTGCTTCAGAGAATTCACATACTGAGACGCTTTTTTAGTAGATCTTTTCATGAGGGTGTGGGAATAGACTATATACTATAAAGCATACCCATATTGAGTTTTGAAAAATATATACATCTGTGTAACCACACCACAAGATTTAAAACATTGCCATCAGGGCACCTGGGTGGCTCAGTCGGTCAAGTGTCTGCCTTCCGCTCAGATCATGGCCCCAGGAACCCCGCATCCCGGGAGCCAATACTTCTCCCTCTCTCTCTGCCTGCTGCTCCCCCTGCCTGTGCACTCTCGCTTTTTCTCTCTCTCTGTCAAATAAATAAATAAAATCCTTTAAAAAAAAAATAAAAATAAAGCATTACCATCGTAACCTAGAATTTCCTTCATGCTGCTTTGCATTTAATCTGCCCTCATCCCCACTACCAGTTATCCACTGCTCTTCTGTCATTATAGATTAATTTGCCTTCTCCAGAATTCCATATAAATGGAATCATGCAGAGTGTAATCTTCTCTGTTTGGCTTCTTCTCTAAGTTGATCCCTTTCTAGTAATCATCGTAATTACTACAAGTATCTACTATGTATCAGCCAATGGTCTGAGAAATTTGCATGATTAACTCATTTAATCTGCATTATGAGTTAGATATAATTCTTATGCTCATTGATCTTAAAATAGAGAACCTAAAATCTAGGGATTAAAATACTGCTTGGGGGTGCCTGGGTGGCTCAGTGGGTTAAGCCGCTGCCTCCTCTCTCTCTCTCTCTGCCTGCCTCTCTGCCTACTTGTGATCTCTCTCTGTCAAATAAATAAATAAAATCTTTAAAAAAAAATACTGCTTGGGATGATACCACCCACCCAACATCTGTCAGAGAAAAGAATTTCAGGACATCTGAACCAATTAGTTATGAAATACTGAGTATTTGTTCCAGCCTCTCACGTCTGAGACAACAACAACACAAAACTTTTGACCTGTAACTTAAAGATCATAAACTTCAGGCAATAATATTTTCTGTGTAAGCTTTTAAAATTATTTTGGGGGATCATAGCTTGTTTTATTTTGTGCTATAAAATTAACAGTATTAAATGACTTATATTCTTAGAACATCGAGTGTCTTTTCTTAACAGATTAGTGCCTTTTTATTTTTGTATTCATTTTACGTTACTGGTCCCGGCATCAGAACCCTTGTTTTCTTGGCCTGTTTGTACATTGTCTCAATAAAACTTGCTCAATAAAGCACTCTTTAACACTTAAATGCAAGATTTCATAGTCAGCCTGAACATAGAATAAGGCATAAGTGCATTGTTATGGCTATGTTGGTTGAGTTGGAATTTACTAGATGCTCCCCCACCATTGTGACCTGCCTCCCCTGTTGCCAGCAGAGGGAGGGGCCTGCTGTTTCAAGGGAGTCTTGTTCAAGGACATGCCATTAGCAGTTGGGACCCTCTGGCTGACAAACACCCACTTATTCCCAAAGAACTTTGATTTGGAACAGGTCTCCTGGTCTGCCACTCTCTAAACTACTGGGATCAGTCATTTGCATGACCTGGGGAGTATTGATTCAGAACTGGAGTGGCTAGTTCTCATCTTTGCTCTATACCAGAGCCTGCCTTCTAAGTGACCCACTTCTTCTGTCCCAGGTGTCTACTATGCAGCACATTGAGGGAGAAGAGAGTAGAATCGTACAATCTGTAGCTTTTCTGGATTCTTCATTTAGCATAATGCGTTGGAGGGCCACCCATGTTGACAAGAGTATTAATAGTCCATCCGTGGGGCGCCTGGGTGGCTCAGTGGGTTAAAGCCTCTGCTTTCGGCTCAGGTCATGATCCTAGGGTCCTGGGATCAAGCCCCGCCTCGGGCTCTCTGCTCCGCAGGGAGCCTGCTTCCCTTCCTCTCTCTCTGCCTGCCTCTCTGCCTTACTTGTGATCTCTGTCTGTCAAATAAATAACAAAAATCTAAAAAAAAAAAAAAAAATAGTCCATCCGTTCCTACTGTTAAGTAGCATTCCATTGTATGAATATACTAATTCTTGGTCATTCACCAACCAGAAGACATGGCCAGTTGGGGGCCATTACAGATCACTAGAAACAATTGCATACAGGTTTTTGTGTAAACATAAGTTTTTCTTTCTCTTGGGTGAATACAAAGGTGTGGGATTGCTGGTTGTAGGGCAGGTGTGTATATCACTTTATTTGAAACTGCCGAACTGTCTTCCACAGTGACTCCCACTTTCCCTTCCCACCAGCAGTGTATGAAAGCTCTAGTTTCTCCACATCCTCACCAGCTCTTGGTGTTGTCAGTATTTGTGTTTTAGCCATTCTAACAGCTGTGTGGTGGGATCTCGTTCTAGTGTTAATTTGCATTTCCCTAACAGCAAATGTTTATTGTAATATCTTTTCAAGTATTTTGTCAATTTCGGTATTGTGATTTTATTTATTACTGAGTTTTAAGAATTCTTCATAAATTCTAGATGTTGGCCTTTTATCAGATATGTGATTTGCAAATAATTTCTTTCGGTCTGTGGCTTGTCTTTCTTTCTCTTAAGAGTGTCTTTCAATGCTTGACTTATTTCGCTAAGCATGATACGCTCTAGTTCCATCCATGTTGTCGCAAATGGCAAGATTTCATTTCTTTTGATGGCTGCATAGTATTCCATTGTGTATATATACCACATCTTCTTGATCCATTCATCTGTTGATGGACATCTAGGTTCTTTCCATAGTTTGGCTATTGTGGACATTGCTGCTATAAACATTCGGGTACACGTGCCCCTTTGGATCACTACGTTTGTATCTTTAGGGTAAATACCCAGTATCTCCCTGATTTGAGGAAGTGGTGATGCAACATGGGGGCTTAAGTGGGTAGGAGAAGAACAAATGAAACAAGATGGGATTGGGAGGGAGACAAACCATAAGTGACTCTTAATCTCACAAAACAAACTGAGGGTTGCTGGGGGGAGGGGGTTTGGGAGAAGGGGGTGGGATTATGGACATTGGGGAGGATATGTGCTTTGGTGAGTGCTGTGAAGTGTGTACCCCTGGTGATTCACAGACCTGTACCCCTGGGGATAAAAATATATGTTTATAAAAAATTAAAAATTAAAAAAAAAAAAAGAGTGTCTTTCAATGAACAGAAGTTCTTAACTTTGTAGGAGTCCAATTTTATAATGGACTGTGCTTTTTGTGTCATACCTTAAGACCTATCTGTCTATGCTGAGTGGCTCAGTCATGTAAGCATCTGCCTTCAGCTGATGTACTGGAATTGAGCCTCAAGTTGGGCTCCTTGCTCAATGGGGAGTCTGCTTCTGCCTCTGCTCATACTCTCTGTTTCTCTCTTTCGCTCTCTCTCTCTTTTTCTCTCTCTCTCAAATAAATGAAATCTTTTAAATATATATATATATTGATATCTATATCTATATATATCTCTGCCTAACGCAGGGTCACATATGTTTTCTTTTATGTGTTTTCTAGAAATTTTATAGTTTCGGGTTTTGTATTTACATCTCTGATCCATTGTTAATAATTTTTTGTATATGATGTGAGGTGTTTATCAAGGTTGTTTTTGCATAATTGTTCCAGCACCAATTATTGAAAAAGCAATTCTTTCTTCATGGAATGCCTTTCCACCTTTGTGAAAAATCACTTGACTTTGTTTATATGGGTCTATTTCTGGACTCTAATCCATTGGCCTATGTGTGTAACCTTTCACCAATACCACACTGTCTGGATGACTGTAGTTTTATATTAAGTCTTAAAATCAGGTAGTAAGAGTCCTGCAACTCTTGGTGCATATGTGGGTAATTGTTTCGGCTATCCTAGTCCCTTTGTCTTTCCCACCAATTTGAGAATCAGCATGTCAGTTTCTACCAAAAAAAGTCCTGCTAGGATTTTGACTAGGACTGATGTACTGATGTACTGATCTACTCTATAGATCAGTTTGGGCAAATTGAAATCTGAGCAGTACTGAGTCTTTCAATCCAGTACTTCCAAAGCATGGTATATACTTGCATTTGTCTAAATCTTTGATCTCTCTCATCAGTGTTTTGTGGTTTTTAGCATGCATATCTTATAAATATTTTGTTAGATTTATACTTAGTTATTTCATGTCTTTTGGTACTATTTTAAATGTTACTTTTTACGATTGTCGCCAGTATAAAAGTACAATTGATCTTTTTCATACTTGCCATCTGTAGATCTTCTTTGGTAAGGTGTCTGTTCAGGTCTTTGTCTCATTTTGTTGTTATTTTTTGTTTTTTGTTTTTCCTTCTTTATCTCATTTTTTAATCAGATTTTTTGTTTTCTTATTGTTGAGTTATAAGAGTTCTTTGTGTATTTTAAATAATAGTCCTCTATCAGATGTGTCTTTTAAGAATGCTTTTTCCTAGTCTCTGGCTTGTCTTCACATTCTCTTGACAGTGTCTTTCATATGGCAGAAATTTTTTGTTTTAATGACGTCTAGCATAACAATTTTTTTCTTTCACGGATCATGCCTTTGGTGTCGTATTTTAAAAGCCAATCCCAAGGTCATCTGGATTTTCTCCTATGTTATCTTCTAGGGGTTTTATAATTTCACATTTTACATTTAGGTGTGTGTTCCATTTTGAGTTAATTCTATGAAGAGGGTCTGATATGGGTTTAGATTTGGTTTTTTTGCCTATGGATATCCAATTGTTCCAGAACTGTTGTTGTAAAGACTTACCTTTGCTCCCCTGGATTGCCTTTGTCTGAAGATTCTGAACCCAATTCCAGTGCATGTGTAGGTTTTCCCACACCAAGCACTTTTCCTACACCAGCTGGGTATCCTATAATTTAGCTCATTTCTGACACTGTCCCCCTGGAGGTAACATCAGATTCCACAGGTGAGGGGGCCTCAGTGGCTCAATTGCTTAAGTGTCAGCTCAGGTCATGATTCCTGGGTGAGGGGATCAGGTCTGGCATCAGGCTCCCTGCTCAGCAGGGAGCCTGCTTCTTCCTCTGTCCCTCCCCTTCCCTGACTTATGTGCCCGTGCTCGCTCGCTCTCTCTCTCTCTCTCTCTCTCTCTCAAATAAATAAATAAATAAAATCTTAAAGGTGAAGGGCTCAGTCCCACAAGGCTACCCTCCACTTCAGATGCCAACTGTGAATCTAGGTTGTTCCTTGTGCTTCTGACCTACTGGCTGTAAATTAAGTAATTAATAAAGTCCTTTTTTTTTTTAAGATGTTACATTTATAGGGGCACCTGGATGGTACAGTCAGTTGGGCATCTAATCCTTGGTTTTGGCTGAGGGTCATGAGATCGAGCCCCACCTCAGGCTCCATGCTTAGCACAGAGTCTGCTTGTGTTTCTCTCTCCCTCTCCCTCTGCCTCTCCCCGCCTTGCTTGTGCTCTCTCATGCACATGAGTTCTCTCTCTAAAATTAATTAGTCTTGTTTTTTAAAGATTTTATTTATTGATTTGAGAATAAGAGAGAGTGTGCAAGAGAAAAAGCACAAGCAGGGGGTGCAGGAGAGGAAGGGAGAAACAGACTCCTCACCCAGCAGGGAGCCTGACATGGGGCTCCATCTCTGCACCATGAGATTGTGACCTGAGCTGAAGGCAGCCACTTAACCAACTGAGCAACCCAGGTGCCCCCAAAATAAATCTTTAAAAAAAAAAGAAAAGAAAAGATGTTGAATTAATTGGCATAAGAGTTATTTACAATGTAGTTTATTATTTTTTTGATGTCTGTAAGGTCTCTAGAGAGGTCCCATCTTTCATTCTTGATATTTGAATTTTTGTCTTTTTTTCTTGGTTGGTCTAGCTAGAGTTTATCAAGTTTGGTTTTTGGGGTTTTTTGGTTTTTTGTTTTCAGAAAAACAGTAGCTTTTGGTTTGGGGAGGGTTTTGTGGATTTTTTTTATTGTTTTTTTCTTTTACTATTTTTCTCTTCTGAATTTCATTGATTTATCTGTATTATTTCCTTTCTTCAACTTACTTTAGGAATAATTTACTATTATTTTTAGATCATTAATTTGAGACCAATCTTTTCTAATACAAGCATTTAATACTTTAAATTTTCCTCTAAGCCCTGCTTTGATTATATCCTATAAGTTTTCATATGTTGTCTTCTCATTTTCATTCTGTTCAGAACATGTTATAATTTCATTTGTGACTTCCACATTGAACAGTGGGTTATTTAAAAGTGGGATAATGTCCAAATATTTGTGGATTTGCCAAATATCTGTATGATTTTTATTTTAATTCTGTTAACAATCAAAGGACATACTCTGTGTTATTTACATTCTTTTGAACTTTGTAAGGTTTGAGTTTTGACCCAGAATATAGTGTCTCTTAGTATATATCCTACTTGCATTTAAAAATTTAGAATATATACTCTGCTATTGTTGTATGGAAGATTCTGTAAATCTCAGTAAGGTCAAGTTAGTTGATAGTGTTGTTCAGATCTTTTATCCCTTCATTTTCTGTCTATTTCTGTTGATTACTGAGAGAGGAGTGTTGAAGTCTTTCACTTTAATTGTGGATTTCTCTATTTCTCCTTTGACTTCTATCAGTTTTGCTTCATATGTTTAGAAGTTGTTGTTAGGTACATAGGCTGCTGTCTTTGTGTGAACTGACCCCTTTTATCAGTTCAAAGTGTCATTATTATTTAACATTCCTTGTTCTGAAGTCTACTTTGCTGGATGTTAATATAGCTTCTCCAGCTTTCATTTAATTCATTTTAGCATGGTATAACTTTTTCCATCCTTTTATTTTTAACCTATCTATATCTTTATGTTTAAAGTGGATTTCTTTTAGGTAGCACATAGTTGTAGCCTACCTTTTTATACAGTCTGACCATCTCTGCTTTTTATTGGGATGTTTATGCCATTTTCATTTAAGGTGATTATTGATATGGTCAGGTATTAATCTGTCATCTTGCTATTTGTCTTATATTTGTCCAATCCATTCATTGTTCCTTTTTTCTCTTTTTCTGTCATCTTTTGAGTTGAGTGTTGTTTATGATTCTGTCTTACCTCTTTTGTTGGCATAATAGCTAGACTTCTTTTTTTAGGGTTATTTTAGAGTTTATAGTATACGTCTCTCACTTGTCACAGTTTACCTTCAAGTCGTACTTCATACATAATGTCAGAACCTTGTAATGGCATACGTGTTTCCCCTTTCCTTGCCTTTGTGCTATTGCTGTCATAAATTTCACTTCTGTGTATGTTATAAATTGCCCAATATGTTGCTATTATTTTTGCCTTAAATAGTTTTATAGAGAGATATAGATATACACACACATATATATAGACATTTTTTTTGAGAGAGAGAGATTGAGCATGAGTAGAAGGGAAGGGCAAAGGGAGAGGGAAAAGGCAAGAATCTTAAGCAGAACTTGCCGAGTGTAGAGCCCTACGTGGGGTTTGAACTCACAACCCTGAGATCATGACCTGAGCTGAAATCAAGAGTTGGACGCTTAGCCAACTGAACCATCCAGGCACCCCTAAACATTTATATTTTAAAGATATTGTTAAAATGAAGGGAAAAAATATTTCTGCTTATCCATTTACCAGCCACTTCCTGTGCTTTTCCTTCCTTTGTGTGGCTTATGATTGCTGTCCACTGTCCTTTGCCTTCTTCCTGAGAGACTTCCTGTACATTTTTTGTAATGCACACCTGCTATTGGCCATTTCTTTCAGCTTTTATGTAACTGACAAAGACTTTGTTTTCAGTTTTTGAAAGATACTTTCACTGGTTATTGAACTTCCAACTTGACAGGCTTTTGTGCTTATGTGTGTGTGCGTTGTCATTGTTGTTTTTAATTTCAGGGCTTTAAAGACATTGCTCCACTATCTTCCAGGCTGCATCATTTCTGACAAGAAACATATTCTCATTCTCATTTCTTTTCCTCTCTTCCTAATGCTTCTCTCTGGCTACTTTTAAGATTTTCTGTCTCATTAGCACTAAGCTGTTGGATCAAGATGTCCTTGCATGTAATTTTCTTCATGTTTCTTTTGCTTGGAGTTTACTGAGCTTCTCAGATCTGTGAATTTGTAGTTTTAATCAAATGTGAAAATTTTTTCTTGGTTTTTCTTTAAACATTTTGTTGCCCCTCTGTCTCACCTCTCCTTTTAGAGATTCTAATTACACATAGATTGGGTTGCTTGAAATTGTCCCTGAGCTCAATGGTCCTCTGTTAATTTGAGGTTTTTTAATCCTTTTTTATTTTTCATTTTGGATGGTTTCTATTGCTGTGTCATCGTGTTCATTAGTCTTTCCTGCTGCAGTGTCTAACCTTGTTTTAATCCCATCCAGCGTACTTTCCACTTCAGATGTTTTTTTTTTTTCATTTCTAGAAGTTCTGTTTGGGTCCTTTTTATATTTTCCTGCATGTTCTGGTACATACAGAATATAGTTTTAACAGCTATTTTATTAACATCCTTGTCTACTTTCTATCATTATGTCATTTATGATCTGTTACTATTAAGGAATTGTCTATTATCTAATAGATAATTATCTAATAGATATCTATTATCTAATATATAATGTATCTATTATACATTATCTATTATGTCATTTATGATCTGTTACTATTAAGGTTTTTTTCCCCCTTCTCGTTATGGATCATATTTTCTTGCTTCTTTGTGTGCCTGGAAATTTCTTATTGCATGCCAAACATTGTGAATTTTATCTTATTAGGTACTGGGCAATTTTATAATCCTTTAAATATTCTTGAGCGTTGTTCTTATCCCATTTTACAGATGAGGAAACAGGCACAAAGAGGTTAAGCGTAGCTAGCCTTACAGCCATTATCTGGGCAAAAGCAGTTGGAGGAAGGATGCTGGTGGTAAAGAGAGCAGCATGCACAAGGGCACTGAGCAATGAGAACTCATGGTGCTTTCATGGAAACCTAATATCTCAGTAAAATGCAGCCAAGGAAGGGGGATACAGCTGGTAAAGGAGATCAGAAGCCAGATCGAGAAGGGCTTCATATTTTATATTTTGTAGGTCATGGGGTGCCGAGCTAGATGTGTGTTTCCAATTTTAGTATATGTGCTGCCGAAACGAGCACTAGATGTGTGTTTCCAAACCTATTTGTCTGGCAATGGAGTAGAGGATGAATTAAAGTCAGTGGCTTAAAGGAAACTTGGGAGCCATTTCTAAGTTCTGAATTCTTGCTTTTCAACTTCTCTTTGGTTTTAGGTTGTGGATCTGTCTTGAATGTAAATGGTGATGTTGAAATGGATGCCAGTATCATGAGTGGAAAAGACCTGTCTGCAGGAGCTGTGTCTGCAGTCCGCTGTATAGCAAATCCCATTAAACTTGCACGGCTTGTTATGGAAAAGGTATGTGACGAAAGCATCCTCTTCGTAAGAAATTATTACCGATGTACTTTAGCAACTAAAAGTTGTCTAACTGTAGGGAAATACTTGTGAGCACTGTCCTCCTAAAACCATATAAAAGAACAGAAGCAATGTTATTTAAATTTCTCAAATAAGCCGAGACTCACCGCTGTTGACTAGTGGAATTTGACTAGTAACCCCTTGTCCAGCAATTACTTTGTTTTCACGTTGTCTTCCTGTATTTTTTTAAGTCTTTTTCAACACGTATGACATAAGAGATACAAACTGAACAGACCAACTATTTAATAGCTTGTGTAAAATAAAGATGAATTATGTTCTCTAAACTTAAGATCGTACATGAATACCTTCCTAGTACCATTCCATCACTTTGGGAGTTTTTTAAAAATACAAGGTCTCAAGAGTGCCAGGCCCTGTTCAACATTCAGAAAAGCAAGCCAGTGGAATTTGCATCTTTGAGGCTTTGTACCCAGAGAGAAGTAATTATATCCACACAGTTGGAACGGTTAAAAAGATTTTAACTATTTCAAAAGACTAACCATGTTTCTGTTTCTTTCTGGCTCAAGACAACTCACTGCTTTCTGACTGACCAGGGCGCAGCAAAATTTGCAGCAGCCATGGGAGTTCCCACGATTCCTAAAGAGCAGCTGGTGACAGAGAGAAACATAAAACGTCTAGAAAAAGAGAAAAATGAGAAAGGTGCTCTGAAGCTAGGCTTCCAACAGTAAGTGTCACCTATGGCTCGCAGTTTGCGGACTTACTCAGATATATCAGACAAGGATCTGATTATCTACATTTCGTAGATAAGTCAGGAGTCACTTGGTAGTTTCCGTTTTTGTACAGAGCAATTGACACTATATCATGGAAAAACTGCTCTTTTGATTCTTACATTTAACCTCATTTATTAGTCCTATAATAGCAACTCAAATTCGGCCAAGAGTTCCTTCTCCAGTAGTAGAGTGCCTTATGTTATGGGATTAACTGCCGATGCCTCTTGATCAGTTTGTACCATAAGCAGACAAAACAAGCTGTCTGGGATCTCGTGTACCCTCTGAAGTTACTTGAGTGTGCTGCCCTAGTGCAGAGAAATCCATACAGTTCGTAGAAGTTTGAATTAATCATTTGTTCTGAATTGCGGTTTTCTGTGTTACAGATTTTAGAAGCCCAAAATAAAAGCCCCCTTATTCAAAGCAAAATTTGAAAAATAAAATTGGAATATGGGCTAGGAGTTTATAGTGGGATATAATTATTAACTCTGCACACTCCTTCTAAGATCTGTCATTTTGAACCAGCAGTATACTTTAATATTACCTAGGGAGCTTTTTCAAAATACACATGCCTGGTCCCCTTCCCTGAAGAATTTAATAGATTTGAGGTGAAGAGGCCAGGCAGATGTATCAGGAGAAAGTTTCCCAGGTAGTTCTGATGTGTCCCCAGATTAAGAATCTGTTTTACAAAATCAGCCATGTACTGGTAGCTTTTGATAACCTTACCAAGTGTGTAGGCTAGAGTCACAGGAATGGGGCTGCTTTATCGATGGTTCTTGGGTGTTTTACCAGATGTTACCACATCACTTTCCAGAAATTATGCAACAGCTCACATCTCTACCAGCCAGTATTCCCCTTAGATATAAGCGAGAGGGCCCCCGTCCTGGGTCCTGCGCTTCAGAGGAACACCACCCCCATCACAAATATACAAAACAGTTGGCTTATTACCGACACCTGGGGCACCTCTGTCACTCAGCAGTGGCATAGCATGACCCTTAACCCTCACCATCCACTCTTGTGATTAATACCACCCAGCCCCCAGGGAAATGCTTCTCTGCATCTCTTGCTCTATGTCTTGAAAGCGAAGGCCACCTAAATCTAAAGATTTATGGATTGTGCCACTGCTGGTACCGGAAATGGACACTGCTTCGGAGTGGGGGGAAGAATTGAATAGCAGAAGGACTTAGGTAAGAGGAAAAGACAAGACAAATTAATAACTTGTCAAATAAATTCTTATATAACAAAGTAATTGTTTCCCAGTAGTGCCAAGTATCCATTTTCTTGCCTCCTTACATGTTCTATGCTATGGTTCTGGTGAGATTCATGGATTAGTACAATATCTGCAAGACTTGCATAGGAGGACAGATGCCCATGAGTCTAAAATATGTACATGCGTAGGTCTAGACCAGCACTGTCCAACAGGAAGACGAAATGCATTTGCAATTTAAAATATTTCTAGTGGCCACAGTAAAAAAGTAAAAAGAAACAGGTATGGGGCACCTGGGTGGCTCAGTCAGTTAAACATCTGACTCTTGATTTTGGCTCAGGTCATGATCCCAAGGTCATGAGATCAAGCCCCACATCAGGCTCCACACTCAGCGCTGGTCTGCTTGAGATTCTCTCCCACTGCTCCTCCCCACCCCACCTCACACTCTCTCTGTCTCTAACAAAAAAAAATAATAATAATAATAATACACAGATGAAATTAATATATTTATCCCAATATAACCAAAATATTTTCATTTCAGCATGTAATCAATATAAGAAATTATTTGAGATATTTTACAGTCTTCTTTCACACTAAATCTTCAGAAATCTGACCCATGTGCTAGGCTTGCAGCACACCTCCCCACCTCACCCTGGGGGCTGCCCACACTTCCAGTGGCCAGTGGTGCGGGTAGCTCATGCCAGCCACATTGGACAGTGTGGGTCTAGACAGAACCTGCCTGAAGAACCAGCTCTATGTTGGCAACTAAATGGACATTGTATGTTAGCTATGATTTTATTTGTAAAAATATGTTAAAATTTTTAGCTTTTAAGGAATTTTAAAATGTTATATTCACTAATTATAATTCATGTTTTATCTGTACTATTAATAGGTAATTCGGTATATTTTAGTAAAAAGCCTAACTTTTTGAATTTATATCTGCAATTCATTTGTATTTACTCAGTTATATTTGCTGTTCATTTTTGATGAAAATAATCCTAATTTTGTACACTTTCAAGACAATTACATCTTTTTAATCCCTAGATTATTGAAAAATGCATGTTAAGTCAAGATTTTGATAGAAAAAGAATATAAAAGTGAACAAAACAAAACAAAAAACTGAGAGGTAAAAAGGAAAATAATCTTCCAGGATACAGTCCACATTCATTTTAAAAAGGAACGTAGTAAAGAGGCGTCTTTCAGGATGGTCCACCTAAGGTTCACAAGCAGGACATTCCAAATTCTTGGTCCAGTGAAGATTTAATTACCTTTTGGAACGGTGGAAATTATTAAGAATATTATTCTTGCCACATCCTCAGTTTGTACAGTTCCAATGAAATCCCAGCGGTTCTCCGTCCTTTACTGCAGGAAGAGCTAATTGCTCATCACAAAGAATCACACACCAAAAGGACATGTGCAAGCAGTAGGATTGGGCAGTAGGATAGAGGAAAAAGAAAAAGACCATCTGAAACAAGGATGTAATGTTCTTGAAAGAATAATACAGTGTGCCCGATATTTAGCCATGGCAGTCCGTCATCAGCACTGTGTTTACAAAACACAGTGGAACATTTCTAGGCTTAATAAAAATTATTTCAGAATTCAATAATACATGTAATTAAGACAAAAAATAATAAAACCGACGATCGCTATCTAGGATAGAGAATTCAGACATTAATTTACTGGGTGATAAGCGAGAGAGGAAATCAAATACCTAAAATGTTTTAACAAAATATTCAGTTCAACTGGAAGGTACCATGGTCAGAAGACACGTCAAGCAACTAACATTTATTGAATGTATTGCTGTGTCACCCTGAGAAGAAAAACAAGTCTAACTCACCTGCTTTTTGGAAGTAGACATTTTGGATTTAGAGAAGAAGTGGGGAGAACTTTCCATCTTAGGCATCAATTTAAAAGACCCATCAAAGGTCATGTGGCACCTGGGTAGCTCAGTCGATTAAGTGACTAACTCTTGATTTTGATGCAGGTCATGATCTCAGGGCTGTAAGATCAAGCCCCGCATCAGGCTCCACACTCAGTGCAGAGTCTGCTTGAGATCCTCCCTCTACCTCTCCCCTTTACCCATCTGCACATGCTCACTTTCTCTAAAATAAAGCTTTAAAAAAGTAAAAGACTGTCAAAGGCAAGCCTGGGATAATGGAGTGAACATGGTTGGTAAATAAAAGATAGATAAACATGAAGTTTAGCCAAGAGCCCAGAAGTCTTTGATGTAATGTGTAGGCTCACAGTTTGAAACTACTTCTAGGAGGTGTGCCCCCAGTGTGCACCAGCGCTGACGTGGTGGACAGGAGAAGGTCCAACATAGGTTTCTCTAGACAGGCCCAAAATGGAACGGCGTGCTCAAACTCCTATCTGACCTTGGAACAAATCTCTGACAGATGGTGGCAATGACCAACTCAGTTCTGTTAAAGTAATTACATTGAATTTAGATTTTAAAATTCCATGAAATCACAGAAGATTCTCAAAGAGTAAATTACGGACTTAGTAAAATTAATTTTGTTGCTACCTACAGTCACTTAATATGAACTCTTAATTTCTATTGATAAGCTTAATAAAAGCTTTAAAATATTTTTGGCTATTTCACTTTTAAAAAGATTGAAAACATATCATAAATATATTATTGAATATATATTATTGAATATATATTATTAAAATAAGTTTAGAGAAAAACAAAATCACACTGCATGGAAAATATGCAAGAAGAATACATTCCAGGGGCTCCTGGGTGGCTCAGTCTGTTACTTAAGTGTGTCCAACTCTTGATTTCAGCTCAGGTCATGATTCAGGGCCATGAGATCAAGCCCCAGGCTTCCGCACTGGGTGTGGCGCCTGATTGGGATTCTCTTTCCCTCTCCCTCTCTGCCTCCCAGCCACTTGAGCACTCTGCACTCTCTAAAAAGAGAAGAAGGAAGAAGAAGAAGAATAGCATTCCGTAAAATAAAAGGAACCTGAAAGAAGTCAACAAAAATCCTTGCCTACCTTGAAGGAGAAGATTCACGTTCAAATAATCCCCAAATCAGCTCCCATAGAGGCTATCCTTCTGTCTGTTGTGTATCAAGAGTGTACTGCCACTTGAAGAGAGACTTGGCCAAAAACAACACAGCTGCTACTTTCAGTCTTATAATACACTGGCAGTGAAATGTGAAAGAGCTGCATGGATCTAGGTGCCGCTGAAGAGATGGTATAAATGACTACATGTATGATCAAATTATGAAATAGTGTCTTCTGTTACAGAAATGTATCCTGCATGCCTGGTAGCATTTGAGCTGGTAATGTTCAAATCAGGAGTTCCTTTCCAAATCTGAGGATTGCGTTAAGAATTTTGTTGCGCATCCCAGTTGCTGCTGCCTCAGCAGAGGGAAGCTTCTCCAAATTAAAAACCTGCAAAGAACTACACAGACTCAAAAAAGATCTGTCTTATGTGGCAGTTTGTCAAGAGAATGCATGTTGTACAGACATACTATTATAAGAACTTACTGCTTCCTGAAATGAAAGCAGGAAAATCAACCTCATGGAGTAAACACTTAATAATTTATAGGGTGTGTGTGTGTGTGTCCCACTCATCCAGCCATCAATAGCTGATCAACAAAAGACCCAGATGGGCACAATAATAATTACATTAAGTCATTATTGGTAGTTTGTCCACTTTTGGTCATGTAAAAACCATGGCTTTACAATATTTTTGAAGACATATGCACCACACTAAGATAAAAGAACATATCTACAGCTTCTAAAAAGTGAACAGATGGTGTAATGGCTACCGTTTGTACCTTGTAGCCCACACCTTATGAATGTTAGGGGTGCGCCTGCCACCAGCAGAGTCTGGGGGTGTCCCCTGCATGAGGAGGGTAACACTGTCACTTTAAGTTGTATCCCCTATCAACACATGTGAGCTTTTGGCCTTTGTTGGTGGGCCATTTGTTTCTATGGATTTGCCTATTTTTGTCCTATGATCATTTTTTTCTCTTTCACTGTTAGGTCCCTTCTTCTCAGTCTTAAGGCTGTCTACTCTGTTTAAAAAAAAAAAAAAAAAATCCAAATCTGTTATCTTTAGTCTTACTTTTGCTTTGCTTATGGTATTTTTGCCATACACAAGTTGTTAATTTTTTGTAATCAAATACACAGTCCACCTCTCTCATATAGTTTGTAGGACTAGAAACATAGAAGGTATTTCCTACCCTGAGATGTCTGTAGTCCCCTAGACTTTCCTGAATAATTCTGTTTTATGTTTTATATTCAGGCCTTGAACTCTCTGGAGTTGATTTTTGTGAATGCAGGAAGACAGGGTTCCTGTTTTCTTTCTAGCAGACTGCCAAATTTCTCTTTGTAGCCCCCTGAATGCCAGCCCACACCCAGCTGCAATTTGCTCCCTCCGTGTGATTGCCCAATAGGTACCTCAAGCTTGTGTCCACAACTGAGCCCAGCATTTCCCCCACCTAACCTTGCTCCCCATGCACTGTGAACCAACAGACACCAAAAAACCTATTCCTAATAGTCTGCATTTCAGTGAATGGTTTCTGTACCCTTTTGGTTCTGGAAGCCAAAGCCTTAGAGCCATCCCTAATCTCTTTCTTACCCAGTACACCCGCAAAGTCCGTCAGCTCTGCCTTCAGTGTCCTAAGCCAAGCCCACTTCTCTGTGTCCCAGGGGCACCCTAATGAGGCCAATGACCCTTCAAGCCTCCTGACAGTCTCTAGTTCCACTCTGGTCTCCCTCAGTCCACACACAATTGCCAGAGTAATTATTCTAAGAGAAACTTTTCGTATATGTACAGCCTACCTCTGGAAGTGCACAAGTCTTACATCACCTCTGATGACTTTTCACAGTGGACCCATATAACCAGCCTCCAGGTGGGGAAACAGATCATCACCCGATGCCCTCCCCACCCCTCACCCCCCAACCCCACCATGCTCCCTTCCATTCCCAGTCCTGCTCTAAAGGCAGCCACTTACCTGGCTTCTAACACTGTAGACGGCCATTGCCAGTTTTTGAACTTGATTTAAGTGCAACCATATAGTATGTACTTTATTTGGGCCTTCTTTCCTCATTGTATTTCTGAGACCCTTCCATGTGGCACATCCACAGTAGCTCATTCTCATGGCCATAGAGGATTCTGTTCCATGCCTACATCTCAGCCCACCCCCTCTGCCTTTGCTGGACATTTACATCACTTTCAGGTTTCTGTTACTACAAACAGTCCTGCTGTGAACATTTTGCTGTATATTTTTTGGTGAATGGAGCTCCACATTTATGTTGGGAGAATGCAGAAATGTGGGAGTGTGATTGCCAAGTCAGCGTTGGTAGATTGTGCCAGATGGTTTTCCAAAGAGTTGACCCAGTTTATGTTTCTAGCAGTAGTGACTGAGCGTTCCAGTTCTGCATATCCTGACCCACACCTGCTACTGGGTAGCAGTCTTCATTTTTAGCCATCCTGATGGATGGGTGTAGTGGTAAAGAATGATATTTTTAAAACTGAACTCATCTTGTGACACATCTCGGCTCAGGTTTGGCAATGTCTTCTCATCTCACTCAGGGCCTATGTGTAGGAGGACCCTATAATTTAGTGTTCAGATCAGAACTTGACTTTGAGAGTGAAGGGGGAACTGTTACACAGGGATAAATCAGGACCGTTCTGGGTCACCAGGGTACAGTCACCCCACCCATCAGAGCCTCCATGGTCTGGCTGCTGGCCATTCCCTGAGGCCCCCTATCCTCTGTCCCTCACTTTATTCACTGCAACCACAGTGACCTCCAAATTCCATGAGTTTCACAACCATGTTCCAGCTTCAGGAGCATCCTCCCCAGCAAGCCTGGGGATTGCCCTCACCTCCTTCAGAGAGGCCCTGCATAAAGCCCTCTCCACACTGCTGGAGTCATCATTTTTACTGTTGTTCCATAAAAAATTTTTTATCACCCTGTTGGCCTCTGCCCCCAAATGCAAGCTGCACAGGAGAAGGGACTTTGTCCGTTCACTTCACTGCCATGCCCAGCACTTACTACATGCCTCAAATATAGTTCATTATAGAATCTGGGTGGTGGGTATTATAGCTGTTGTTCAGTTTCTTCCAATTCTTTTTACGTGAAATGTATAATACGTTACAGAAAACAGTCGCGTATTACATCTTTACAGCAAGCCCTGTGACACAGGCAAAGTGGGGTGTGACAGGCAGCATCAGCATTACCTGGGAGGCTCTGAGAAATGGAAGGTCTTGGGTCCCCCGTACTCACCAATTCAGGATCTCGGGGTGGGCCCAGGGATCCAAGGGATTTTTATGCACACAACATTTGAGATGCACTCAATTGTTTTTACCCCTGTTTTATAGGAGGGGAAAATGAGACACAGAAAAGAAAACTTAGTAATTAAGTCACACGGCTAGAGGACGGTGGTGCTGGGATGGGATGTGCTCTCAAGGCTGAGATCTAAAGGAATGTCTAGCAAACTATCTGACCTGCAGAATAAAAAGCTAACGTGAGCCGTAAATGTTGGAATCAAAGCGTGTCCCGTTTGCCCTTAGCACCTAACGTGGGAACTTAAGGGCCGTTCAGCTACAATGTTAACTTGTGATGGTGTGTCTCGTCTCAGTCTGTCACTTTTTTCTTTATTCTTGGCAGAGACTTGGGAACAGTGGGGGCCGTCGCCTTGGACTGCAAAGGAAACGTAGCCTACGCAACCTCGACGGGTGGCATCGTTAATAAAATGGTCGGCCGGGTTGGGGACACTCCATGCGTAGGTAGGCTTCCTGGCTGGCTGCTGCCCCGCCCCTTCTGCTACCGTCCACTGGTCTCTCTTCCCTCCCCGCCTCTTCCGGCCGCTCCGGCATTTCCGGGAGTGCGGGGGTGGGGGTAGGGGGCACCTGTATCTAGCAAGGGAGGGCTTCTCCGAGGCTGGTGGCTCTGGGGACGACGTGGGGAGGCTCAGGTGGCCCCTAGCAAGCCCCCAAGGGCCTCTTTCTTCTCTCTAGCTCCAGGTTCAGACTCTGCGGTCCTAGTCCGGAAGAGTTACATACACAAAGCCTCTTTGAGCCCAGGCATGGGCTCAAATTAACACACTGAGAAAAAGCTGAGAATTTAGGTTGATTTCATACCACTAGATTTGAGTGGTATGGAAGTGACGTAGTGCTGCTACAAATGGAAGTGTTTGCGTTGACATTGAAGTACATCCTCTAGTTCCCCGGGCGTGGGTCCGTGGCCTGGCTGGGAGTGGCGGAATGGGCTCTGAGGAGGAGAAGGAGCCTTCCTGGAGGAGCTGCTCCCTGAGAGCCCAGGCCAACCCCTCCCCCCCACCACCACCACCACTGATTTCAGGGTCATTACCTGGCCATTTCTACTCCACCTTTGCATCTCAAGGTCACCGCTACTGACCTTCCTTCATACTTTGGCACTCTGGGATTTAGCATTTAGGTAGCATTAGATTTGATACGTGTTTGAATTTCTTCACTGTTGCTGCTCAGTTAGAACCAGTCCACCTTTTTTGAGCAGGATCCGGAGGTTATGCTGACAATGACATTGGTGCCATTTCAACAACGGGGCACGGGGAGAGCATCCTGAAAGTGAATCTGGCCAGACTGACTCTCTTCCACGTAGAACAAGGTACATAGAGCAAGTTCATATGGTCTGAAGACAAGTGAATGGAAGCGCTTTATAAATAGGCTGTGAAGTATCTGAAACCCTTTCCCATTTGCTTTAGATGTTCCTTTCAGGTTGTTAACACTACTTTGACTTCTTCCCACCTTGTGTTAGGATCTGGAAAGAAGTGCACTTAGACTGCTGTCATGTTGGGCATCTCAGGGGCAGTAGAGAGACTTTGAGTCTGGGTGTGGAAGAGAAGGCAGCTCCACTTAGGCTGATGCTAAGTTCCATCTCCATGCAAAGAGGGCCTCTGTGGTGAGGACCCTTCTTTGAAGCATTCAAATAGAAATCATTTGCCCGGGGCACCTGGGTGGCTCAGTAGGTTAAGCCTTTGCCTTTGGCTCGGGTCGTGATCCCAGGGTCCTGCATCGGGCTCTCTGCTCAGCAGGGAGCCTGCTTCTTCCTCTCTCTCTCTCTCTACCTGCCTCTCTGCCTACTTGTGATTCCTGTCTGTCAAATAAATAAATAAAAATCTTAAAAAAAATAAATTCTATTTTTAAAAAAAGAAAGAAAAAGAAATCATTTGCCCAAAACCTTTTGTTAACTCATTTGGGTTTTCAAACTGCAACTGATTCTCCCACCAGATTCCTTTCATTACAATGCGTGTTGTTTCTCAACCTTTCCTTGTTTTCAGGAAAGACCTTGGAAGAGGCAGCCGACATGTCGTTGGGTTATATGAAGTCAAAGCTGAAGGGTTTAGGCGGTGTCATCTTGGTCAGCAAAGCAGGAGACTGGGCGGTAAAGTGGACCTCCACCTCCATGCCCTGGGCAGCTGCCAAGGATGGCAAGCTGCACTCTGGAATCGATCTCCATGAGACCAGTGTCGCTGATCTGCCCTAGGGCCCCGAAGATTGTATTGTGGAAGCTAGCTTGGAGGGAGAGGCCGGTTTCCTGGTGTGGAGACTTGGCTTAATCAATTAGATCTAGAAATGGAAAATTCTGCAGTCTGTCACTCGTTTTGTCGCCTTGATCAATGAGTATCTGAGTGTTTGGTTGAGGGGCGGATCGGGAAGTGCCAAGAGAAACGCCCCACTAAGGTCAAAGTAAGACCAGTGTAGATGACCACGTCTTGAGTCTTTCTTATGAATTGTCCCCAGTATCTTAGATTAGAAAGGAGAAACGACATGATCTGAGCAGAACAGCAGCCACCTCAGTGCAGGGAGTTCCATATGGGATCAGAAGACCCGCCGCAGGGACAGAACGGCAGGCTCAAAAGTTGGGGGGAGGCCAACACCTCCCAGGGCTGTCTTGGTTGCAGAGTTCATGTTAAGTCAGAAGAATATCAGGGAAAAGAACCCATGAGAGGAGAAGCTGATTTTTCTTTCTAAGAAGGTTCATTTCTCCTCTGACTTACTAATGTAGACATGTTTCTAGATCCTTTAAAAGTAGCCTCTGGTAACCCATAGCCCCCAGTCTGGAGGTGAAGGGTGTAACGGAGACTCTGCGGGGCTCCTGCAGGTCTCGTGGGCTCCCAGGTGAGTCTGCTAGCCTAGCATTTCCCACCAGCCTCTGCCTGCTGCAGGCCCTCCTGGTGCTCGTGCTGAGGAAGGGGGCTCATGAGCTCTCTCTCAGCCGCTGCTCTAACCAGAGCCCATGGGGATGCCCCTCGACCTACTGCATTCCCTCGCTGTCCAGGGCCGTGGGCCCCCACGTGACTGCAGGTGCCGCGTGTTCAGCATGGTCAGCGTGACAGAAAACATAATTTCCTTGGCGGAAACTGTTCCTACCCATCTCTCTTTACACTGGAAATGATATTTCTGCTGTGACGGTTTTTTAGTCTGTCAGGTCTTACCTTCTCTCTGGAAAGAAATTGCTTAACTTTAAATTCCATGTGCTACTAATAAAATATATTTTGAAAGAATAACAGTGTGGTTAGGAGTCACTGTTGACAAAGACCAGAGTGTCCACAAGCTCCTGTTGTTTCAGTCAGTTCAGACGGGCGTACTAACTCCAGAGGACTTTCGAGTGGAGGGTGGTGTGGGGGTGTCCATACGTCCTGCCCCATGGAGTAGATTGGACAGTTTTTCAGAGAAATGGAGCTTTTTCTTGGTGGGTTAAAAGAGAAACCAGACCACCGTTTGCAAGGATCAGCAGGGAAAATGGTCAATGTTCTCGAAGTTTACCCAACAGCCAGCCCCTTCCTGATCCCTACCCATGACCTTCCCAGGCTGGCCGTCCGCTCTGAGCTACGGACAAGGAGGTGGCACTCAGGGGCCCAGCTGAGTCTGAATCCTGACTGTCCCCACCATTTGGGTGACCCTGGGCAAGTTAACTTCTAGGAATGTTTTCATCTGTGGAATGGATTGCCATAAAGACTAAACGAGATTAAAGGAAAACTGCTCCGAGTTTATCTTAAGGATCCTCTGGACAGATGGAGAAACTGTGGCTGGGCCCACAAGGGACTGGGTGTATTTCTATCCTTGAAAACCTCAAAATGTTGGGGCACCTGGGTGGCTCAGTCGGTTAAGCGTCCAACTCAGGGTCATGAGCTCAAACCACACTCAGCAGGGAGTCGGCTTGAGATTCTCTTTCTCCCTCTCCCTCTGCCCCCTTCGGCGCTCGCCCGCTCTCTCTCTCTCTCTCTCTCTCTAAATTAAAGAAAAAGAGGGGGAAAAAACCTCAAAAATACAACCACTTCCCTGTAGAAATAAGTATTATGTTAGGGCTGTATTCGTTTGCTAGGGCTGTGCCAAGAACGAACACCACGGACATGGGCTTCAGCAATGGCCAGTTACGTTCTCACAGCTCTGGAGGCTGGAAGCCACGGTGTCTCCTGAGGCCTCTCCTTGGCTGGCCGATGGCCGCCTTCTCACTGGGTCCTCACGTGGTCTTTACACACGTCTGTAGCCAACTTCCCTCTTCTGATGGGGTCACCGGTCCGACTGGGTGAGGGCTCACCCTAGCGGCCCCATTAACTCGACCCCCTCTTCCAAGGCCCTGTCTCCAAATACGGTCACGTGTGGAAGTGACTTTCACATACCAGTTAGGACTTTCACATACCAGTTTTGAGGGGATACAATTCAGCCCGAAAAGGAGGCAAAGCAGGATGACATGAGAGGTTGGGGAAGGAGAAATGGAAGAAGGTGGGCGTCACTCAGAGGATAAGGGGCGGGGGCGGGGGGGGGGCTGAGGCAGGAGGAAGCCCAGCTGAAGCTTCTCGTGCTGTGCCCATCACTTCCACCATTCCGAAGGAAAGCAACTCTAGTTGTCAAAGACCGCTGGAGGCTCTGGGGGCCTCTGACCTCTTGGGCCGGGCGCCCCAGTTAGGGAAGGGTATGTATGTCAGCCCCCTGTACAGCCCAAGGCGTGGACTGTTGCCCTCGGACCATGGTTCACCTCCACTAGCCTGGAAAATCCCTCAGCAGAGATCTCGTATAGGGGTTTTGTCCCGCACATTCTCCCCGGGGCCAGATGCTGTGGGAAAGAGGAGACTCTTGTCACCATTTCTGCACCACAAGAGGGCAGCAAACCATAAAACGTCCAGCGTTGCCCGGGGCACACAAGGGAGACCAACTGATTTTTTTTTTTTTAATTTTTTATTTCTTTTCAGCGCAACAGTATTCATTGTTTTTGCGCCGCACCCAGTGCTCCATGCATCCATGCCCTCTCTAATACCCACCACCTGGTTCCCCGAACATTCCACCCCCCACCCCTTCAAACCCCTCAGATGGTTTTTCAGAGTCCATAGTCTCTCATGGTTCACCTCCCCTTCCAATTTACCCCAACTCCCTTGTCCTCTGCATCTCCCCATGTCCTCCATGCTATTTGTTATGCTCCACAAATAAGTGAAACCATATGATAATTGACTCTCTCTGCTTGACTTATTTCACTCAGCATCATCTCTGACCAACCGATCTTTGATTGCATCAGTATAACCTAGTCAGAAAATTTGGGACGAAAAGAGGGCTCCTGTCCCTGACCTTCATTTTCATCCAAACACTACAGTTTATTTTAGAGCAGCATTGTCCAGTGACCCATCAAGATCAATCATGTCTCTGACTCTTAAACCACATCTCTGACTCTTAAAACAACAGAAGCACATTCCACACCTGACGCCCGATGCCAGCGACCCCCGGGTGAGCACACTCAGACAGCCCCAGCCTCTGCCCTCGGTTGCTCCTTCCAGCCAGGAAGACTCTCTTTGGACTAAACTTGCTAAAATGGTGAGGTGAGAAGGAGCACAAGAGGGGCCCAGAGTCCAGAGCGGGCGTCTGCTCCAGCAGATGCCCTGGTCAGCAGTGGGCTGGAAGGAGCCTTAACCTCGTAGCTATGGCACAATAATTGTTTTTTTTTTTTTTCCCAAATGACATCCTTCCCGAACGTGTTCCTTTCTGGCATGAGAGATTACAGACTCTGAGTGCGAAGGAAGGTAGAATGAGACGTGTGCTTTGGTCCTTGTCGGGATTCCTCTCATTCGAAGTGGGTGGTGTTCGGAGAAGTTGGCAGGAGACATGGCCCTTCAGCCCCACACCTGCCCTGTGGTCCTCGGGCAGCCTCGATCTTGGCATAGACCAGCACTGCTTTCAGACTTCATACCAACCAGGGAGTAAGGAGGTGCCCAGAGAAGCTGGTCCAGCTTGGAGAAACCCAGGCGTCCTCCTCCTCCTCCCTGTGTAGCTCCCCAAGGCCATAGGGGCCAGACTGAAGGACGGAGGCGCACCAGGCCCGGGAAAGGGGTTAGGAGATCTGGGCCTGGACCACAGGTAGGCTTGGGGCCGGGAGTGGAGGTGGGTGCCCAGAGTGGTCCCAACCAGGGTGCGGGCTCCATTCAGTGGGCAAGTGCCTTTCTCCCATACCCTACCTCACTTCCATCCACCCCAGAACAACTGCCACGGTCATACATAGCTTGTGTCCTGCAGGGACCTAAAGATGGGGGGGACTCCCACAGGGACACCTTTTGAAAGATGACAAAAGGGCCGGAAAACTGGAGTTTCCTCAGATTAAACTGAGGTTGATCTCAGCCTCTCTGTTCCCTGCCCATCCTCATGATCTCTCTCACGGCTCCCAGCGCTTTCCAAGACCCGCACAGAGCGTAGGGGCCATCCCAAGAGCCTACAGGTGAAAACCAGGAGAGAACACCACGTTTTAACAACTTTATCCTTCGAACCCTGCTTTTCCTCCTAACCCTCTATTAGAGCGAAGTTGCGGGCAGGGGACACCTGCGTGGCTCAGTCCTTAAGTGTCTGACTTCTGCTCAGGTCATAATCCCAGGGTCCTGGGATCAAGCCCTGAATTGAGCTCCTTGCTCAGCAGGAAGCCTGCTTCTCTCTCTCCCACTCTGGCTTGTTTTTTCTCTCACCGTGTCTCTATCAAATAAATAAAATCTTTGAAAAAAATAATAAAGTGAAGTTGGATTTTTCAAGCAGTGAGCAAGAAGGAGCAGGCATGTGTGGGGCTGACAGAGGACAGCAGACTGGGATTCTCAGTCTTTTTGCTTTTCCATTTCCTTTTTTTTTTTTTAATCACTGATCATCTCAGAGTTAACTTTTTTGTTCCGCAAATATCACCACTTTCTGGATTCTGTGCAGAACTTGGACGGGGTTTTGGCTCTAAACTATAACTAGCAGAAAAGCAGAAAAGAGGTCAGTTCTTCCCAGTCTCTGAGGTGAGACTGAGGGTCCACCACCCAATGCTCTGGTTCAAACAGCCCCTGGATTGTTCCCTTCCAGGGTAGCGATTTTTAATCAACATTTTTAAGTTAAAAATAACCTTGTAATTAAGTAAAAGAGCTATGTGTGCATTGTAAGACTTGGAAGAAATAGCAATTCTTAAATAAGTTACAAGAAAACATAGATCCTGCAAAACAAAAAAAATAGAGGGAACATTTCCTACCACCCGGTGACTACGCTATTAACACCTGTTGTATATTCGTGAGTCTATCTTCCAAAATGAAATCATACCATCCATGCTTTTTAAAACCTTTCTTCCGGAGTGCCTGGGTGGCTCAGTGGGTTAAAGCCTCTGCCTTTGGCTCAGGTCATGGTCTCAGGGTCCTGGGATCAAGCCCCGCATCGGGCTCTCTGCTCAGCGCCAGGCTCCCTGCCTCCCCTTCTCTCTCTGCCTGCCTCACTGCCTACTTGTGATCTCTAGCTCTGTCAAATAAATAAAATCTTTTTAAAAATTTTTAAATAATTTTAAAAACAATTTAAAAAAATAATAAAACCTTTTTTCAGTTAACAATCCACCTTTCCATGTCAATAAACTTTCACCAAATGTCTGCAGTTTTCTCAAGAAAAAACACCGCCAACAACAGGTGTATCCAAATCCCACAGTCAGTCTGGATGAGTGACAGGCCCCCGTGGCTATTCTCCGGAGTTCGGCCCCCGTGACTTGGCGAGGCACTCAGGACCTGGGGCCAGGCGGTGTCATACCTCCGCAGGAGGCCAGGTTGCCTCCTCATGACATCGGGTGAGCATTTGGCTAGAACGCATGACTGGGATGCTGGGGGCCGGGCTGGCCATTCCGAACACACACGTGGCCGTCCCTTCTGCACCAGAAGCCTCCAGAGCCGGGCTGTGGGAACAGGACTGGGCTCCAGGTTTGGGAAAGGGAAATGCAGGTTGTGCCAAGAGCACAAGGCCCCACCCAGAAGTTTGGCAAAGAACGACTTGGCGTCAGAAGAACAGGTGGGGATCGAGTTCCCCCTGTGTGGCCACCAGAAACCGTGGCCCCTTCCCAGGTCACTTTCCCTTCCCAGCTGTGCTCACCCTTCAACCTTTCCCAAGGCCAGCCCTGCCAGACAAGAGCTACCCCAAGTGCCTCTCCGGCAAAGAGCCCTTTCCCGAAGTATTTACCGACTAATTAGCACAGGTGGATGCTGGTTTCACCCCAAATCCCGGAATATTTACTGTGGACGTGGAATGAGAACAAAGGCTGGGGTTCTCTCGCCTTCGAGAACAATGTCCCACTGTCCATCCAGCCCCAGATCCCTGGGGGACTGAACTCCTGACCTCTCTCCCGCAACGTTCCATTCAGACACCAAGTACTTAATCTTTTACAAGTAAGAACGGCCAAAGCGAGTTCTTCCCTTCCTCCCTTCCGTCTGCCTCCCTCCCTCCCCCTGGGCCCACTCAGCCCACAGCTCGCTGTGGGCCCGCATGCTTCCCCGGTGACCTCACCCCGGATCTGGCCTCTCTGCCCCGGGGCCTTCCCAATCTTCCTGGCCATCTCTGTTCATCTCATCTCTGGGTTTTGCACAGATATCACACCCTGGATGCCTCATGGCTAAAAAACTCTGCCGCTTCCCCCAAGCATCTTCTTACCCTGTCCCTGTCTTGGTTAGAAATTCCAGTGTGCTTGCCGACTGCCTCCAAGCAGAAATGGTCAGGACGCAGGGTGAGGCGCCCTGCAGAATGGAATCTCCCCCCATGCACACCCCGCGTTCCCAGCCCCCGGTCCTCGCTCAGAGGTGCTGCAGAAAGCAGGCAGCCCGTCCCTGGGAGGGTGCCACACACCTGCCTTTACTTCCCCAGAGGGTCCTACTGATGTGTGGGCACCCGAATCGTCCGAATGGAAAGCCTCCACCGTGGCCAACTCTGCGGTGGCCTCCCCGGACTGCATTCTATTTGGGAGAAAATGTTCCAGCCCTGCTTCCTGTTTCTAATCACTGAGGCCCCATTGCCCTACCTCTCTGTCCCTAGCTGGCCCAGCCCCCATGACCGGGCGTGTGCAGGGGGCTCCGACCAGGAAGATTCCATTGTCCTGCCAGTGTGAGCAGAAAGCTCTAGGCTCCTCTGTAATCCAGCAGGCAAGGCCGCCTTGCCTTCCTGGGGTCAGACCCGCGATGGGGCGCAGTCTGACCCGTGTAGGACCCGCTTCAGGCCACTTGGCTGCAAGCCTGGCCTCCCAGGGCTCTGAGAGCTCAGGCCCCCGGGCCTCCCAGCTTCTGAGCCCGTCTCGAAGTCAAGGCGTTCCCCTGGGGGCTCCCTGGGCGGCAGTTGGGCCTGTCCTCAAGTATGAAGACAGAAGAATGAGGAACCTCTCTCCTTGTTCCTGGACTCTACACCATGAAGCCAGCCCATTAAGGCCCTTGCCCCCCTCCAGGAGCCCCATCCCACCCACCCTCAAGGATTAGGTCACACAAGAGCCTGTAACATTCCCCGGCTTGCCATCTCAAACCTAACCCCCGGGGTGGGCTGCCAGGGCCCCACGAGGCCAACTCCTCCCGGCTGCAGGCAGGCGGCCCACTGCCCCCAGGATGGGAGATGCTCCCCAGACTCTGCACATCCAAAAATGCCTTTTTGCCCTTAACAACACGTTTACAAGACCAGTGCTCTAACCCCTGAGCTATGGAGCCACCCTCAACAACACGTTTAAAGAGGGGGGTGATAGAAACCTCCTTCGGAGGGTCGTTGTCAACTACTTTTTCCTTTTTTTTTTTTTTTAAGATTTTATTTATGTATTTGACAGAGATCACAAGTAGGCAGAGAGGCAAGCAGAGAGACAGAGAGAGGGAAACAAGCTCCCTGCTGAGCAGAGAGCCTGATTTGGGGCTCGATCCCAGGACCCTGAGATCATAACCTGAGCCGAAGGCAGAGGCTTTAACCCACTGAGCCACCCACGCGCCCCTTGTCAACTATTAAGTGGAAAGTTCTTAGACGTGTGCCTGGCGTATAGTAAGCCCACAGGAAATCTGACTGTCGTGCTCTTTTTCTCCCAAGCCACACCTACCGGAGCGAACTCTTCCTTTTCTGGGCCCGGCCACTCTTCAAGACCACCAGCCAGCACCTCCTGAAATGTGCTTCTGTTCCAAGGACCCAATAGTTGGCTTTGACCATTCCGGACAAGGGTCTAGGCACTGGGCCTGCAGGCCTGGGGTGAGGTCCCTGGGCAGAGGCCTCCATCCCACCCCCAATGGCAGGGGGACCCCCGTGTCATCTTTTCCGTGGTTTACCAAGCACTTTGACATGGATTTCTGCTTTGGGGAGTAGGCAGAGCAGAAATGATTACTCCCGTGTCCCAGTGGGCTCCTCAATGTTCAGAGGCAGTGGGTGCTTCACCCGAGTCTCACAACCAGTAAGTGGCCCAGGTAGCCTTCAGTCCCAGCTGACGGATTCCAAGCCCAGCGCCCGCCCGTGCCTCAGCACCAAGCTGGTCCACAACCGGTTAAGTGCATCTCCCTCCTCCTGACAAGCTGACATGCCAAAGGAATTAGAGGCAGCCGCCCCCCCCCCCCCCCCCCACCCCCCCCCCCCCCCCCCCCGGCTAACCGCCCCCCCCCCCCCCCGACAACCCGGCCACCCAAAGGAAATTGGGGCCCCCCCCCCCCCCCCCCCCCGATGAAAAGCAGACGCCCTCCCCCTGGTCTTTGGACCAGCTCCCAGGAAAGAGAGAACAACTGATATGTGGCCCCCGAGGCCCGCCCCACCCTGTGAGCTCAGGTCCTGGCAGAAAGACCTCACTGAGGGGAGCCTCTCACCAGAGCCAGGGCCAGACCGCAGGGCTCAGAACAAGGAGTGGTCAAGGCCAACTGTATTGCCACTAACCTCCTCGAACCCTAACAACCCAGCCAGCCAGGTGCTAGTCTGGTTTTTCAGACAGGAAACCGAGGCTTGGAGAGATGTGACTTGCCCAGCGAGCCAGCAGGGCAGCCCGGGACACCTGGGTCACATACAGCCTGGTCCTCAGCCCCACTCACAAGCCCCTCCCCACCCACAGCCAGAGGTTGGACCCACCAGGATGGCCCCCCGGGCCCCATTATCAGGCCCCCTGAGTTCAGGGTCCCCTTGCTGTTGGGGGAGAGGGATCACCTCCCAGCCACGGCGAAGGCCCTCTTGGCCGAGCCTCCAGCAAGTCAGGGGCCTCCGGATGGGAGTGGGGCAGAGGTGAGGCAGGACTGGCCGGGAGTGGCGATTCCCTGAGGAGGGAAGAGGCAGCTCCGGAGTCTCGGACGCTCCCACTCAGCAGCCCAGGATTCCCCGCTGGGGGCCGTTTTACCAGCCGCCTCTCCCACCTCAATGTCAGGAGGGACTGTGGGGCCCAGGGCAGAGCTGGGCTCAGGCCAAGTGAGGGTGTGAGTGTGGGGTAGTATCCGTCTGATCAAGCCCAAGTTCAGGGGTCCAGCCAAGGGGTCGTTCACACTCTTTTGACAAACATAACTGTGGAAACAGCATGAACATTCCTCAAAAAATACAGGCTTTGGGGATGCCTGGGTGGCTCAGCCAGTTAAGTATCTGCCTTTGGCTCAGGTCATGATCCCAGGGTCCTGGGATCGAGCCCCGCATCGGGCTGAGAAGCCTGCTTCTCCCTCTCCCACTCACCCTGCTGTGTTCTCCTGCTCACTCTCTCTCTGTGTCAGATAAATAAATAAAATCTTTTTTTAAAAAAAGTTCTCAACAAAAGAAAAAGATGTTTGAACTCCGTGCGGTGGCAAACGTTACCTAGACTTCTTGGGGAGATCATTTCACAACAGATACAAATACCGAATCATTTCGTTATATACCTGAATATGTACCATAGGTCAATTATACCTAAATCATCCACATATTTAATAAAAGATGGAGAAACTTAGGGTGCCTCCTCTACCACCGCCCCAGGAAAGAGGCTAAAAGAGCAGGTGATTGGCGTGGAGTAAGAAGGGGCGGAATTAGGTTCTATCCCACGAATTAGGTTCGATCCCACCAGCAACGCTGTTGGGACTCACAGTGCACTGAGGTTCCAGGAACAGCCAGGAGGAGGCAGAGCTGCGAGAGAGGACAGTCTGCGAATTCTGGGGTCCCTGCAGACAGGTGATACGCCAGCATGGCAAGCAAGGGGAGAGGCAACTGGACGGGGCGTCAGCAGAGGGATGTCCATCAAAGTGGGGTCAGCCTCCCTAGGTGGAGATCCCAACTCCTCCCACTGGCTGACTAGGAGACTTTGGCCTCAGTGTCCCCATCTTTGAAATGGGGATGGAATGAGCACCTACCTGGTGAGAAAGAGAGAACTTTCTTTCTCTCAACGTGAGAAGAGCTCGCGTTGCCTGGAGAAGGGACCTATTTTCCCCGAAGGGGTAAAGGGAGACCAGGGGATTCCAGCCCACGGAGATGGGGGAAGACAGCTGAGTGCATTTCAGGAACGGGAGGAGTTACCGAGGCTAGGCCTCTGGGTGAGCCTGGGATGCCAGTGTTGTCACAGAAAAACACTGAATATTTTCGTTTTGGTGTATGTCCGATGTTCCACGTGCTACACACATCCTCCCCACTGGTGCTCGCAGAACACCTCGAAATGGAGCCACAGGCTGAAAGGCTCAGAGTCCCATTCATGCAGCCAACAAATATTTTTAAAGCACCTACTATGTGCTGGGCTGCAGAGACTCGCCGCTGAGCATGGAGCATGCCTTCTAGGGGTGGGGAGATAAGAAACAGATGGCCACAGAGGGTGGCAACAGCTCAGATGCCAGGACCCAGAGTGATGGGGGTGGGGAGCTCAGTGATCGGAAGCCTTATCCACAGAGGAGCTGTGTGGGTTGACACCTCTGATGATGATAGAGGGTGTGATCAAGAAATAATTTGGGTGGAGTGTCCTGGCCGAGGAAACGCCAGAGCAAAGGTCGAGCAGCCAGCCGCACTCACTATCCTGTGGGTAAGGAGGCCAGGGTGTCACCAAGGGCTGAGTCACAGGGAAGCAACACACACCGGGATGGGAGGGACACGTGGGAACCAGTCACTCTGGGTCGTATGGACCAGGGGTGATTTGGGATTTCATTCTAAGTGTTGTGTGAAGCCAAGAAGGGTTTACACAGAGATTTGACATGATCCCTGATTGATGTTTTTAAAAGGTCACTCTGGCTGCTCTGGGGAGAATGGGAACAGGCCGCTTGCAACCCGTGCCTCGCCAACTCCAGCCTCCCTCTGGGACCAAGGGATGCATGCGCTCTCTAGTTATCCCATTTCCTGGCATTCGGGATCTACCCGCAAAAGACCCACCAGTGACCAGAGGAAGGTCAGTTACAGCCCGTGGTGCTGGTTTGCCAGCATTTTTGCAGACCCCGAGGGTACGTGAGATTCAGAGCATAAATGCATGGACCGTGTTTGCCCGTAGGAGCCTGGGTGCATTTACACCTGGAGCCGTGAACTGCAGGGGCCAAGCTCTGCTCTGCAGCCCAGCACATCAAGGCACCCCCTGTCCCACCCCCTGGCAAGCATCACAGGACCTGGGTTCAAGTCCTGCCTCTGCCCCACACTTTTGCAACCTCTCACAACTCACAGCATCTCTCCCGTCCAGAGACCCCCGTCTCCAGAGCACAGAGGGTGGAGCAGAGGTTCCCTGCAGCCCTTCCAGATCCCAGAGGCAAGAACAAGCCAGAGGCAGCTACAGAGAACCATCTGGAATCTCTGAGTCCAGGCCCTGCGCCTCAGCCAGGGCTCACCACCAGGGCAGGGATGCAGCAGCCCTGAGCCCGCCCCGCTCTCCCAGGGCACAAGCCAGCCATTTCGAGGCGGAGAGGTTTGGAAACACTCACCTGTGTTATTTTTCTTATTTTTCTTTCCTTGTTTTCCTTTTTCCCTGATCAGACAACCCCAGGAAAGGCTAAGAAAGAGGAAGGCAGAAGACGGGGGAGTCTTTTTCCTGGCTGTTGAAGTTCAAAAGGCTAGGCCTCCAGAAGAAAGGAAAGACCTCCAGGCACCCATTCCGGGTAAAGAGCCAAGCTTCCAGAGCCCCCACCCAGCACGGATGGCGGCTGCTGAAACCAGAGGCTGTGGCCCGCTCCAGGTTCGGGCGGGAGGAGGATTTATGAACAATGGTAAAGGATGCCTGGGTGGCTCAGTCGGTTAAGGGTCTGCCTTTGGCTCAGGTCATGATCCCAGCATCCTGGGATCCAGCCCCATATCAGGCTCCCTGCTCATTGGAGAGTCTGCTTCTCCCTCTCCCTCTGCCCCTCTGCCCCTTTTCCCACGTCTCTCCCCTCCTCTCCCCCTGCTCCTGCTCGGTGCTCGCTCGCTCTCTCTTTCTCAAATAAATAAACACTCTTTTTTAAAATTTTAAAAAATAAAACAACAATAAGCCCACTACAAACAACAGTACCATCACAGGCTGGTGATGAGGGACATCAAGCTCCAGGCGCCCTCGCCAGCACAAAGCCCTCCGCCATCTCGGTCCCGCACAAGCCCCTGGAAGTTAGGCACAACCCTAGGGAGGAGGGATCCCCAACATGACTGTGACTAAATTTTCATCCCTATAACAGAAAGAAAACTTTAGGCTGAAATTACATGCTAATTTAGTTACAGTATAAATATTGTATATTATGTATTATATGCAATATGTATGTTACATACATCTATGAGATAAATATGCATTATATAATATATATTACATAAAATCTATAAACACAAATATAAACCGTAACTATTTTATTTATAAAAATAGAGGGGCGCCTGGGTGGCTCAGTCGGTTAAGCATCTGCTTTCAGCTCAGGTCGTGATCCCAGGGTCCTGGGATCAAGCCCCCAAGACAGTCTCCCTGCTCAGCAGGGAGTCCGCTTCTCCCTCTGCCTGCCGCTCCCCGTGCTTGAGCTCGCTCCCTTTCTCTCTCTCTCTCTGTCAAATAAAAAAATAAAATCTTTAAAAATAAAATAAAAATAGAAAAAGACAATGATGATGGATAGAGAAAGGGAAGCCCCACTGCACTGTGTGGACACCCGGGCTTGAGAGCCTGCCTTGCCCCACTGGAGCAGAAGTGACGTGGTGCCCAGAGCGGACAGCACAGCGCTTGGTCTGGGGGACAGACAGAGACCCAGGGGCCCAGCAGGCTCCTCTTGGGTAGGACACCCCTTGCCTCAGACTAAAAGCCAGAGGGAGCTCAAGGCGGTCTTCCCCACAGCCCGTCATCCCTGTGCATCTAGGACAGCTTCAGCCCTGCAGAGCCACGGGGCCGGCCAACCCGCATCTGCTGACCACGGCGACTCCTGTCCCCAGGACGGCTGAGAGCAGAGCCGTACGACCCACCCAGAGGGTGACCTGCCTGAGAGGTGACCTGCCACGTCTGTGGGTGGAAAGAGGCCCCGGGCAGCGAAGGTGAAAGAGGACAGACACAAAAGGTAGGATCTGGGTGACTCACCACTGAACAAAGAACCTGCAGAGTTAAGCAAGCTTCCTGGGAAAGGGCAAGAAGTGTTATGTCAACCCCCCAGCCTGCTGCCCAAATCCCCAAAGCTGGCCTGTCAAGTGAAGGGGAACCAGTTTCCACTCGCAGAACAGGGACTTCATCAAATGGATTGTCCCCACCCCTCAAGAGAGCTGGTCCCAGGCAAAGAACCAGCGGGCTCTGCCAGGCTCCACGGGGACCGGCCCCGCTTCCCAGGCCTGATCCGCCTTCTCACCCTCCGAGTTTCAGCTCATCCACCTGCCCGGCTGGGGAGCGAAGAAAGGGCTCTGATCCTCTACAGGTCATGGCCTGACTCACCCCCACCCCTCCCTGAAACTCTCAGGCTCAGCCTCCAGAAACAGCTAACACCAGGGTCACTTCCCACCTGGGTTCGACGTCCAGCCCGGGTGGGCAGTGGGTACCAGAGGGTGCTCTCAGCAGCCCCAGAACCATCTCTGCCGGCTCCTGCCCTGGTCTGGGGCTGAGGGACAACTTGCTCTGGGAAAATGACCAAGATCCCCGTGGGAAATCAGAGCAGTGGCTGCGGACATGCCACCTCCTTCTCCCACCTTCCCACCCCCGACCCCCACCCCTGCAGACGGAACAGACAGACTTCAGCCTGGAGAATCAGCACCGCCAGACCGCCGCAGCAGGTCTGAATCCGGGCATCTCTCCTACAGGGCAAGTCCCCAGAGCAAGAGGCACCATGTGTGGCTTCTAATGGCAGAAAAACTGGGAAAAATACAGACGCCCATCCCTAAGGTACTGGTAACTCCAATTATATGACATCCTACAAGGGATATTCTGGAATTGGAAAAAAAAAAAAATCAAGTACATCTCTAAGTGCCAAAGTTTCAAAAGATATCCCAGACTAATATAAAGTGGAAAAGGCAAGATCCAGAGCTCTGTGTATCGAATGATACAATTATGTGCGGGTTCTTCTATATTTGACACTCATCCCGCCCGTCTGTTCTCTCCCTTTCTCTGAACTACTCTGTGCCCCCAGGAAGCTGACCTCTACGAAACCCTCCTAATTGATGTTCCCTCCCCACGTCATATCGAACATTGAAATATACCTACTTCTCAGGCGCCTGGGTAGCTCAGTGGATTGAAGCCTCTGCCTTTGGCTCAGGTCATGATCCCAGGGTCCTGGGATCGAGCCCTGCATCGGGCTCTCTGCTCAGCAGGGAGCCTGCTTCCTCCTCTCTCTCTCTGCCTGCCTCTCTGCCTACTTGTGATCTCTGTCTGTCAAATAAATAAATAGAATATTTTTTTTAAATTATAAAAAATATATATATACCCACTTCTCACACTATGCATAATTTTGGCTATACATTTTTGAAGGGGCTTATATAAACTTAATAATTCTGATCCTGAAATATATGCATTTTGTTCATACAATTGAAACTTCATGGCTTCTTACAGAAAGCTAGGCCATAGCTGAACCGAGTTGCAGTAAGCAAGGTAAAATGATGTTACCTAGATAAATATTCATTACTTACAATTTTGAGGATTTCTTTTCCTATTCTGGAGCCTGTAAATACATGATCACTAGGGGAGGGGGGCATTCTCAAAAATTCACAGGACCTGGGCCTCATGGCTGGTGGCCCAAATGGCTGGACCGTCCAAAAGTTGCCAGGCGCTCCTGGGTCAGTACAGGGATCAGCCCTAGGAGACGCCAGGGGAGAAGAGAGTAAGCCAAACCCACAGGGGAAAATCCACTCTGCTCAGGGGTTGCTTCCAGAGCAAACACAGAGCCAGAAGCCCAGGGTAGAAGGAGGCTGAATTCTGCAGCTTGCCCAGTGAGCTGACCCCATGAGCTGCTCTCATGAACCTGTGGCCGGACCGCCTGACCAGTCCCTGTTCAGCAACCCAGCCAGATGGGCAGGATCAGAATGGCCCACCCACGCCTCCAGCCTGTTTCCTGGGCCATGCTGGGACTCGCAGCAAGCCGGATGCCCACACTGGCTGCCCCCCCAGCTTCCTGCTCACTGGGATACACTGAGCCCTGAGCCCAAGGGCTGAACGTCCGGCCCGAGTCGATAGCTCTGGCCCTAGGGGATGGGAGCTGCTGCTGGCTCATGCCCTCCCGCCCACCATTGCTACCTGACCCTTAAGTGGGTTCTGCAGAGGCTCCCCAAGGGGCAGTGAACGTGACTCACCAACCTGGCACACGTGTACACACACACACACACACACACACACACCTGAATGCTCAGGGGAGACCGGCAGGCCTTAGGCCTTACAGTCCAAGTTCCCAAGGGAGACTTCTGGATCCCCTGGGACCCTCAGGCTCTGGCTGAGGCTCCTTCTCCGGCTCCTCTCATGGGCCAGAACCAGGCATACCCTCCAAGGCAGACTTCCTGGCCACTCCCCCAGCCCAGTCCCTGAAACTCTAGCAACCCGGGGTCAGGGCTCACACAGACCCTGGCACGGTGAACACAGAGTAGAGTTCTGGTTGGGGGCGGGGGTGGGGGGGCGCTGCTGTCAGGAACCAGGCAAATTCACTGCTGTACCTACAGTGCCAATAACCAAGCAGCTTGTCTTCCCTTGGACAGTTTATCTTTACACAGTGACCGGGTCACTGCCCAGCGTAGCCAGAAATGGTGGCTCCAAGCCCTCCCCCTGTGCTAAGGCAGGCTCGATGGTTCTGGCCTGGAGTTCACAGTGTGTGGGGTTTCAGGATTTGAGAAGCAAGTGTTCGAGTCTAAAAATGTCCCCCAGCCTCATACCTGGAAGGACCCTGCCCTGGGAACAGCAGGGGTTGACTGTCCCTGAGGCTGTCACATCCGAGCCTCCCTGATGGCAGGAGAGATGTTAGATGTCAGGTTCCCCAGCGACCCAAAAGCCAGCTCTTCTGTTCCCAGGACCTCGAACCAGGAAGGTGGGATGGATGCAGGGAACAGGGTCTAAGGCTGTGGGTGACATGCTGGGAGAGCCACAGGCTTCAGCCACTCCCGCCACCAGCTCACAGAGGAACCGACCCACTCGGGGCAACACTGAGAGGGCTTCAGGGTACCCTGGGGTATCCAGCATGCTACTCACACTCCTGAGACTGAGCCCGAAAGATGGGCTGGCCTCAAGAGACCAACCAGGTCACTGGATCGTGGATTCAGACCCAGAAGGAAGAGGGTATTTATATCATGGGGGTTTTGTTTTCTTTTCTTTTAATAATGAAAAGCTTCTTATTTTCAGCTTTCAGTGGTTTTTTTTTTTAACCTCTTAGATAAGTAGCCCCTCAAATAAACCTACCATGAATCAGTGATATTCCCAAAGTAGAGGGAAATAATCAGACTAAACCTCAGGGCCTTACTCTGATGCCCAGAGCTGATGGCCCCAGAAGGAGCTGAACAAGGAAGAGAAGGACCTGGGTGGTTGACTGACAGGCCTGGGGTGACCCTCAGAGAACACCAAGGGGGGAGCGCCCTCAGAGTTGTGTCTATGCCCATGCACTTGGTGGTGGGCATGGGGCTGGGTCAAGATGACCCTGGGGAAGGTGAGGCATTAAAGACGTGTCTCCAGTTTATGTAACCAGTTGGTTGGTGAGATCATTTGCTGAGATATGGAATCCTGGGGAAAGATCTACCAGGCATAGGAGCAAAGATCATGAGGTTGACTTTGTACAAAGTGAGTCTGACGGCCTTTGAAAAATTTAGGTGAGGATGTCTAGCGAGCATTGGATGGTCAAGGCTACAGTTCTAAGAACGCTGCGGTGGAGATAAAAAGGAGTTGTCTTATCGTAGGAGGTAACCGAAACTGAGCAGGGATGAGTTGCCCAGGGAGAGAGTACAGAGGAGTGGGGGAAGGGGGAGGAAGAAGGAACATGGAGGAACAGAGGAACCAGAAAAGGAGCCTCCAGAGAGAGATGGTGGGAACAAGAACAGGACATGCACAGTTCCCCCTGCTGCCAACAAACCATGGGGAATATCATAGGTGGCCCTCAATGGCACGGACAGAAGTCTTTCACAAAGGCGGCATTTTTAAGATGCTTGACCTGATGAACTATCTTGCTGACACTCATTGGGCCATTCTCTGCACAGCCACCAGGCTGTGTCCTCAAGTGGTCACGTCGTGTGTCCAGGAAACCCTCCCTGGTTCAGGGAGAACACATGGAGAGACCCTCGCTCTACGAGTCTACAACACAGGGGACATGAAAATACTCCTGGGCATTCCAAGCTTCTTGACACGGCTTACATACAGGTGGACCTCCGAGCTCCTCTTTCTTCGTAGAAGCCCACCTACCACTTCCAGCCCCGGGATCAGGTCAGGAACATGGGTGTCAGCTAAGCTTTCGCTAAGCCATGACAGCTCAGCATGTCGTGGACACAGCATGGGAGCTGGAAAAAAAGAAAAGCTCATCCTGATGGCTTAGGCTAAGTACTGAGCATGGAAGTGGATCCTCTCTGCCCTGGTCATGCACAAGTAGACTTGGACAAATTGAAAGATTTGTAGACTTCCAAATTGAAAGGTCTTCCCAGCAGGGACAGGCAAATACGGTAGTCGGCAAGGTTCATTCACAGAGCACGCTCTCCACCCCAGCACCACTTACGTGCAACAGATCATAGTATCAGGCTCCCTGTACAAACATGGAACTCAAGGCAGAGGGATTACCTGCTTCACACACGATAATACAGCTAGTATTAACCATTCATGGATCTGAGATTCAACTCAGCCCAATTCTAAAACCTATTCCGCACTTAATTATTTTATTATTTATTGTATTTTATTTTATTATTATCTATCCTTTTTATTACATTTTAAATTGTGGTAAAATGCATGTAACAAAATTTATTATCTTAATTATTTTGCGATGCTAAGTTCAGTGGCAGCAAGACTTTCCCCGTGCCGTGTAACCACCATCCTCCTGCAGAACATTCTCACCTCCCCAAGCTGAGACTGTCCCATCAGACAAAGACAACTGCCCATTCTCCTCCCCTGGTAGCCTCCGACAAGCCTATTCGATTCTCTGTCTGCACAAATCTGATACTTCTAAGGACTTCATCTAAGTGGGGTCATGCCACGTTTGTCTTCTGTGACTGGCTTGTCGCTTAGCATAATGTCCCAAGGGGTCATCCATGCTGTGGCAGGTGTCACATCTGTTCTATCTTTAAAAACTTGTTTTGAGGGGTGCCTGGGTGGCTCAGTGGGTTAAACTGCTGCCTTTGGCTCAGGTCATGATCCCAGGGTCCTGGAATCAAGTCCCATATCGTGCTCCTTGCTCAGCGGGGAGCCTGCTTCTTTCTCTCTGCCTCTCCCTGCCACTCTGCCTGCTTATGTGCTCACTCTCTCTCTCTCTGACAAATAAATAAATAAAATCTTTTTTAAAAAATTTGTTTTGCTGGGCCTCTGGGTGACCCAGTCATTTAATCCTAGCCACTAGACCACCAGGGAGCTTGACCCAGTCATTTAAGCCTCTGACTCTAGGTTTCAGCTCAGGTCATGATCTTGAAGTGGTGAGATTGAGCCTCGAATCAGTGCTCCATGATCAGTGAGGGTCTCCTTCAGGGTCTCTCTCTCCCTCCCCAGATTGTGCTCGCTTTCTCTCTCTCTCTCTCTCTCTCTCTCGCAAATAAATAAATAAATATTTTTTAAAAATTCGTTTTGACGAAATCTTGCCATTTGCAACAACATGGATGGAACGAGAGGGTATCATGCTAAGTAAAATCAGTCCATCAGAGAAAGACGATTATCACTGATCTCACTGATATGAGGAATTTGAGAAACAGGACAGAGGATCACAGGGGCAGGGAGGGGAAAATGAAACAAGATGAAACCGGAGAGGAAGATAAACCATAAGAGACTCTTAATCTCAGGAAACAAACCCAGGGTTGCTGGAGGGGAGGGGGTGGGAGGGGGGAGGGATGAGGGACGGCTGAGTGATGGACGCGGGGGAGGGTAGGTGCTATGGGGAGCGCTGTGAATTATGTAAGACTGATGATTCACAGACCTGTACCCCTGAAACAAATAACACATTATATGTTGATTTTTAAAAATTTGTTTTGAAGGGCCCCTGGGTGGCTCAGTCGGTTAAGTATCCCCTTCTTCATTTTGGCTCCGGTCTTCATCTCTGGGTTGTGAGTTCGAACCCTGTGTCAGGCTCCACACTGGGTGAGGAGCCTACTTTAAAAAAAAAAAAAAAAAAAACGTGTTTCGAATCAAGAGCATATTTACACAATTCCAAATTGCAAGGGCACCAAAGTGTTGAAATTGAAAATCTTCCTTTCTCAGTCTCCCTCCCGTGTGGTTCTTCCTTCTGGAAGCAGCCAGTACCATCAGTTTCAGAGAGCTTTTATGCATACGCAGGCAGTTACCTTCGTGGATTCCTTTTTGCTCTTTTTCATTCTGGTATTTTTCTCCTCTGCTCTGCCTCCTGGTTGTTTCTCTCCCCTCCGCAGTCTGCAGGGAGTCTTTCCACTGTTCCTTCAGAGGCTCTCCCTCTCCTGATCTGTCGGCTGCATTGTCTGGACACACAGAGGCTTGCTCAGCAAGTTCTCTTGGCTGGATAGTTTGGAATTTGCGGTCTGAGTCATGTTTAGGCACCTCTGAGCCTCATCGTGGCCTCCAGAGACCACAGGGCGAGCGGGGCTCCTGTACTACTTCACGCCATGGCTCCCTGTTTAGCGACTATGACATGACAGAGTCAAGTGAACAACCACACAGTTAAAACCCTCTGTGGGGAGCCTGTAGCAGAGGAGTATAGAAATGAGAGATCAGCCACGGGAACTGCAGGTTGAGAAGCTCCATCTCTCCCCATCCTCGACCCTCTCCTACCTGGCATCTTCTCTCGCTCAGGAAATAGCATCCCTGGGTCATCATCTCACCTCCCTCTGCTTCACCCGCCCTGTTCTAGCCAGCACGGAGCCTGTCCCGGTGTCTCTCAGACCCTCACCCCACTGCCTTCAGTGGCTCCAAAGCCCACGGTCCCTTCTGCCAAGCTGCTCTGCCACCCCCTCCCGCAGAGTAGTCTGGGGCAGCCCATCAAAAGGGAAATCAGACCCCACCTCCCCAGATTAAAACCTTCCAGACTGTGCACCCCTGTCCACAGCAGCCTTGTTCGCAATAGCTAGAAGGCGGACACAACCCAACTGCCTGACAAATGGATAAGCAAAATGTGGTCTGCACATACGATGGAACATTATTTGGCCTAAAAGTAAAAGAAATTCTGCAACACACCCCATGGATGAAGCTTGAGGACACCACGCTAAGTGAAACGAGCCGGTAGGGAGGACAAAGACGACAGGATTGCACAGAGAGGAGGCACTTAGTGATCGAAATCCTAGGGCCAGATGGTAGAAGGGGGACTGCCAGGGACTGGAGACGGAGGGGAGTTCATGTCTAATGAGGACAGTTTCTGTTTTATATGATAAAAAGAGCCACAGGGAGGGATGGTGGGGACAGCTGCACAACGTGAATGGATTTAACACACTCAGTGGCACTAGTGAAAGTGGTAAAGATGGGAGACTTTGTGTTACCTGTATTTTAGCACATTTTTTAAAGCATTAAAAAGAGAAACTCCTTCCAGGGCTTCCCAGGACTGTGAGCATAGAGACCTTACTTAGCAGGAGGCCGTGCGAGATCCGGGTCCCCGCTTCCTTCCCAGTGCAGGCACTACAGGCCCCCTGTGTCCCTGGGGCACACCCTGGTTCTTCCAATTGGAGGGCCAGGGTGCTGGGCATCCCTGCACCCAGACCCCATGCTGGGGGTCTCAGTAGGAAGTCACCTGCTCAGAGCAACTGCCCACTGATGCCCCCACCTACTTTCTACCCCATGTCCGGCTTCGTGTTCCCCAGCACCTAGGACCCCTTCAGTTAGGTCCCTGGCTTCACGGCCTGCTTGCCGCTCTCTGCCCCCAGCACAAAGCTCCTCAGCATCGGGGACCCAGGCATGCTTCATCCATCACGGCCAGCTGCCATGGGCCGATGCCGCCAAGGAAGCCCATGCTGAGATGGAGTCTGGAGGGCAAGACCGCTATCACAGGTAGTAACCGTGTGGGGAAGGGGCCTCAGGAGGCTTGGGCAGAGGGAAAGGCAGCTGGCAATGCTGGTCTGGTGAAATCTCAGCCGGCCAAGCCAGAGGTTCTAGAGTAGGCGTCGCCCCCTGGAGTGGTTCTGGGCTGGGCAGAAGCACAGTCCTTGCTTGGTTGCCAGAGGGGAGTGGCCCCAGGAAGGGCACGACCTTGAACCAAGCAGCGTTCTGCGCCCTGGGCAGACCCCAAAGTGACAGGCATCTAGTGGCTCTCTGTTGACCATGCTCCTCGCTACTAGGTGACAAGCTCTACTTGGGGCTCCAGCCAATGCTTCTCCATATTTACCCCAACCCCCAACCCCTAGTAGGTGCTCAGAATGAATGAAGGAGTGGATGAATGAATGAACGAATAAACGTTTGCTTGGGTCTTGAAGTACAAACAGGATTTGAAGGAGACAACGCGGGAGACACGTATTCCGGGCATGAGGCATCCTTTGTGCAAGGGTAGAAAGTCATGAAGAAACACATGGGATGTTCCTGAATCCACAAACACAAAGATAGGGTCAAATCACTATGTGGGGAAGTCAGGGAACGGGGCTCAAATGATAAGCAAAGGCCAGTGGACAAGAGCCTTGTAGGTCACACTAGAATTTTACCGTCAGCAAAAGGATGCTTTCGAAGGGTTCGAAGAAGAAGAATTGACATGCTCAGCTGGGTTTAGAAAGATCGTTCTGCTGGCCTTCCTGAGGACGGCCAAGGAGGGCAACCGAGGGACGGGAGGCCGTCCAGGAGTTGGCTTTGAGCAGGTGGCCTGTGTCCTGAGGCACAGGTACTGGGGGAGGACAGGAGAAGCCATAGCTGTACTGTGGGGGCTGAGAAGGGGCTACAGCCAAAGCCTGGAACAGCCAACAGGGAGGCACAGTCAGTGAAGAGTAAACATCTGAAGAACAAGGATGGTCGGTCGGCAAGGAAATCAGGAAAGAATGTGGCCATGGGAGCGCAGGAGAGAGAACAGTTCAAGAACGAAAAAGTCAAGAGGGTCAAGGCCGTTAAGAGGTCAAGCGAGATAAGGCCTGAAGTGCCCATGGATTTGGCTACCAGGAGGGCAGGACTCCAGAGCAGCTTCGGGTGGGAGCAGACCCAGCCCAGGCCAGTGCATTCTCCAGTCTGATCTGAGGCTTGTGTTTCTCATGGGCTTTCTAGAGAAAGTCTTTATTTGTCAACATGCCTCGGTCCAGGGTCTCCCTTAAGTCTGGCCACGGAGATGTTCTAGTCCAAGCGGCCTCCGGCCGCCATCTTTGGAAAGGCGATGGGAGGAACCCAATGGAGCATCAGGAGTCCCAAGCCTTCTTCCTGTGACGAGATGTGTGAGGGGCCTTAGGCCTCGGTTTCTCCTGGGGTCATGGGTCCTGGAGGACTCTGCAGTTGCCTCTGTTGATCTGGACTGTCCCAGCGCTCAGGTTCAATGAGAGGGTAGCCAGGTGCCCACACCCTCTAACTTGAGTCCCCTTGTGGCCACCACATAGGACTCTGAGTTTCCCCATCCAAGTGCCCCATTGTGTGAACTCAGTTCCAATGAGGAAAGAAACCGGGTTGCGAAAAGAGAATATTTACTTTTCCCACCAAGCTGATACCCAGGTAAATAGTGTGGTCCCATCAGTGGAGCCCAGCCCTGCCCTCTTCCCTCCCTCCAGGTACAGCCTGGAGCATTTAAGAAGGCACCCCAATGGGCATGTCTCACACAGGACCCCAACCCCAATCCAGAGACAGACCAGCGCCTCACTCGCCAGCCTCCTGCCCACCATGAAGCTCGCTGTCATCTTCACCCTGGCCTTCCTTGCTCTCTGCTGCAGCCTTGGTGAGTTCCCAGAGCCCTTCTCCCCCAAGCCAGGCTCAGGAACCCTTCCTGCTCCCCAGTTCTGCTTAGAACAGGGGGCAGCTATTTAGCTGAAATGCAGACCCCCTGGCCGGGAAGCCGGGTCTGTGAACAGACCCATCTTGGGAACTTGGGGAGCACCCTGAGCCTGTGAGGAAACCTAGAAGGGGTCTGATCTTCCATGGCCAACCACCTCAGAATTGCAGCTTTGGAACAGACTAGAGGCAGGGATGGAAGAGATCTCATAATGGATGTGTGTTCCATGACCAACAGAATAGGAACAATGAGCTCCTCAGAGCCCAGTCTTGGAGAGACCCCAAGATGGCAAGAGACCTTGGTACAGTGCCGCCTTCAGGTCTGGGGTCTCCACACCACTCTGGCAACCAAGGGGGCTAGAAGGAGCTGCAGAGCATCATGCCTCCAAAAGAAATCCAAGCTAAGGCAAGGTCTCCCATGCTGGATGGAGAGGAATATTCTAGAAAGGGATCTTCCCTTTGGGAGACTGCCAACCCAGAGTGGAGTTTTCTAAACATTTTTGTCCTCTGCCAAAAGGATTAGGAGTCTCTGAATAGTTGCAGCTGTCACTAAAAGGAAAGGAATGAGGGGTGGGGGGAGAGGCAGGGAGGGAATGAGAGAGGAGGATCCCACCTCGATCCAAGCCCCCTGTTCTTTTGGGAACTGAGTTACGTGGTTTTCACTCTGTATCCACTTCTTCTACTTTTAGCAAGCAAACAAAAAGTTTTTTAGCAAACTTCAATTAGTTCACTTTGAAAGTCTCATGACACCCATGGCCATAAGTCTATGACCCTGGGGAGTGGCAGGGGAGTTGGAAAACCAAAACCAAGAGGCAACGCAGACAACTATTACGTAGAGATATTTGTTTTTAAGGAGAAATAACATCATTTTGGACCGACATCTACAGTTGACATACAATGACCAGCACAGGGCTTGGGAGGGCTGACTGCCCCCCACACAGTCAAAAATCTGCCTGTAACTTTTGACTTTTAACTACTCACAGCCTGCTGTGGACCAGAAGCCCTACCAATAATATGAACCACCAGGGAACACACATTTTGTACATCGTGTGTATTATATACTGTGTTCTGACAATCATACCCAACTTTTTCTGAATTCTTTCATTTTCTCTAGGCTACTCAGTTCATCCGTGAGTCTTTTCAAATCGTCACAAATCTCAAAAAAAAAAAAAAAAACCAATACATTTATTGAAAACAATGTAAGGAGCCCCACGCAGTTCAGTCCGTGTTGTTCAAAGGTCAACTGTATGTTAATTACACCTCAGCGCCGTCAACAGACAGGGCGGCTCAGCAAGACAGAGCTGAAAGATGGGAAGGGGTGCACCTGGGATGCCTTTGTATATTTGTGCGTGCGCACATGGCATAATAAGAATAGTAATGTCCCCCATTTATTTGGCACTATGTGCCGGTCACTGTTCTGAACCCCTTTACACCCTTACAATAACCCTATCCAATAGGGATCTTATTCCCATTTTACAGATCAGAAATGGAACTACACAAAGAGAAAGTAACTTGCCAGATGACATAGTAGAACAGGGCTCTACGTTCCGCAGAGGGGTTGACTTGGGGTGGCCACTTTGGGAGTCGCTAGAGTCCAGACAGGGAAGCGGAACTTGCACACAAGGCAAAGAATTCAAGGATGGGGACCAAGACGCAGGGTGTGGAAACCAGTGGCTCTCCCCCATGTTCCTGGGGCAGGGGCTTGAAAGGGGAGCACAGTCTGGGGAGTACTGCGGGTGAAGGGAACATAGTGGGGCCGGGCATGGACACAAGGGGCATGTGGGCAGCTGAGTCCACCACAGGGGTCCAGAGCTCGTGGTGCACACCTCTTCCCGGGGCTTGCACTTGGCCCGGACAAGTCCTTCTTCCCAACAGAGCCTGAATCTGCCACATACCCATCTCCCGCCCCGTGGCAAGTGGCCTAGACCACCACTAACCATTGGAAGAGGTATGTTTCTGGTGGGACAACAACCAGAAACCCTCGGTAGCCTCTTCCCAAACCCCCACTGTTGCATAAAAGATCAGATCAGCAACAACTTTTATCACTCCCCTGCTTGAAACTCTAACAGAAAGAACAAATAGCAAATGGCCCTGCCCCAACCCAGGAAGCGCAAGGAGGGCTCAGGCAGGCCAGGAAAAGTTGGCTGCAACCCCGGGAAGTCTCCCCACAGTTGGCCAAAGAACCAACTGCTTGGAGCACCACCAGATCTCACGTTCAACGCCATCCTATCCACCAAAAGGCAGCTATCTCTTGCTGACAGGCCCGCCCGCTTGCCTCTGGGACAGGCCCAGCCCGGGGGGGGCGGGGGGGGGGGCCAGCCAGCTTGGAAAAGGGCCTGGACACGTGTCCTCTCTCTTTCCTGTGCTTCAGCTTCAGCAGAGATCTGCCCAGCCTTTCTGAATGTCATGAAAACCCTCTTCGTGGGCACGCTCTCCAGTTACGAGGCTGCACTTGAGTTTTTCGCCCCAGACGCAGACATGAGAGATGGGATGATCCAGCTGAGGAATCTGGTGGACACCCTCCCCTCAAACACCACACAGAACATCCTAAAGTTCACGGTAAAAAGCTCCTTTCCCCCTGTGCCTCTTAGCAGCGGATCCCCCCAGTCCCTGGCCTACAACCTCGCCCCCTTTTTTTGGAGCCGTTTCTAATCCAGGAAGGAAAATCCCAGTGCGAATAGTCCTTCCGGAAGCAGACTCGGTCCTCTTACCCTTTTTAAGAGGTTTCTGAGACATAATCAAAACTCTTACAAGCTTAGTTCTTTCTCGAGCTACTGACCCTCTTAATGGACATTGAGGTCTCTACATGCAGACATCTTGGTCTAACTTGGAGTCTCACTCACTATTGTCTTGGTTTTTTCTTTTGTTTGTCTTGTTTTGTTTTGTTTTGTTTTGTCTGTTTTAGGGCAAAGTCTTAAAAACTCCAGCGTGTGCTTAGGAATTAGAAGCGGAAGATCGCCAACTGCTGGAGCTCCTGCGGCTCCCGGGACATTTCCTTCACTCTGTCCCCAGCCTGGCTCCTTTTAATAAATTTTAAGCATCTCACCTTTGTGCCCTGCACCCCTGCCTCTTTTTTGTTCACCTGCTAGAGTGAGGAGGTCGGCCACTGCGAGGGTAAGGTCAGCAGGTGCAGAGAAAGGCCGTGGCCGTGCAAACACGTCTCCAAGGGACCCAGGGGTCTCACTTCCAGACCCCCAACACACACCAGTCTAGCCACACATGGCAAGACATACACTCCTTCTCCTCCGCAGAAAGTCACCCAGGGACCTGCTCAAACTTAACCTATAGGATAACAAAATGGGGTCCGTATAGGGTGGCGGCTGACCTCAGACAGACTCCTCAACCTCCGGCCATTTAGTGATGAAATTAACTAGTCTGTAAATATTTAAGCTGATTATGCTACCCAGACACACCTGCAAGCAAAGACGGAGCCTTCCAGAGAGTCCCATCTCCCAATGATCTACGGAAAAGTCCGCTTCTAGCATGTGGACAGAGCAGTTGGGATCCCTTAAGGGCCGGTAGCTCGGCCTCAGCACACCTCACGTCACACACAGCGCACAATCACTCCCAGAAGGAATCAGATTCCTGTAAGACACTTCAGCAACAAAGGCTTCAGGGGGAATAGGTTCAGTTCCTTGATTAGGGATCCAGGGGGTATGGGATGCCGTTGAGAGTGACAGACCCTGACTCCTCAGGGCCATCAGGGCAATTTACACGGGGTCGGTCCCCAGAGATGGTAGGTTAAGTATTTTGTTCACTTCATATATGCTACATGAAATTATTTATCAAACTGTTTTTTTAAGGGGGTGGAGAATAGGGGAAAAAAAAAAAACCCTCCTTATGCATTTTCTAGATCATTTATCTGTCCCCATTGTTAGGACATTATATTTCCAGGTTGGTTGGTTTGGCTTAAGTAGCCTCCCTAACCTGTGTGGAGCCCAACGCGGGGCTTGAACTCATGACCCTGAGATCAAGACCTGCACTGAGATCAAGAGTAGGACGCTTCAACGACCTTGCCACCCAGGCGCCCCTCTATTTCCAGGTTTAAATCACAAAAGCCTACAAGTCAAACCATCCATTCATATCAGTCTTCCTTTAAGGACGTCTCTGCCCAGAAGAGGATCCGGGGGCGGGGGGGGGGGGGGGTCACAGATGCAGGGCAGGTCGGCACTGGGTTACTGCTGTCCACCGTCCATGGGGTAATGCTCTCGCGTTCTGACTCGCACCCATAACCCATTCCCTGAGTCCCTGTTCAGCCAACTTTCCTGCAGAAAGAGACTGTCTTCTATGATAAAGGAGTCTTCAGGCATGAAATCAATCCCTAGACGTTTACTGGCACTTTCGATGTGTGCATAGTGGCACTGGGCATTATGAGGACCCGGGAGCAGATTTCATAACCCAACAAGTATCGGTAAAGCACTTGCTCTGGGCCAGGAGCGGGCGGAGGCCCGAGTATGACGGTGTGAATGGACTGGGGCTCCAGTTCTCCGCGGGCTGTAATCCCACGGGAAAGCTCACTCGCTCTGGCAAATAAATAAATAAATAAGTCGGCAAACAGGTACATGAAACAACGATAAACACCGTAAAAGAAATCCATGGAGTGATGCGACCCGGAGTAGCTTGGAAAGGCCAACTGTAGCTCGGGAGGCCCCCTTAGGATTTGAGAGGAGACTTAAAGGGGGGACAAGAGCCAGCCACCAGGGGAGGAGGACAGAGTGTTCCAGGCAGAGGGTAAAGCAAGGGGTGAGGGGGATGCCTGGGACACCCCACTCCCTTCTCGAAGCCCCCCTGAACCCAGCCCTGGACCCCCAGGAGAAAATTCAGAACCTATCTAAAGAAACTCTCCTCTAGGTTCTGTTACCTGTCCCCAAAAGAGCCCAGACCTCTTCCCCAGACCATCTACCCCCGCCTCTCAAAGGGCACTTGTCCCACCAAACTCACGCTCCACCCCTCACCCCAGGCTGTGTCTAATCTCAGTCAATTCTGCATCCGGCTTCCCAGCTGCTCCAGCCAGAAGGACGGGTGTCCCTGACCCTGCCCTGGGCTGTGCCCATTGCATCCAGCCAAGCAGGTCAGCCTCCAAAGCCGTCTGGGAACTCCCTCCATGTCCATAGGCCCACCCCTGTCCGGGCCACACCAGCCACCTGTCACTTCACAACCCGGGGGCCTCCTAGCTCACACTCCGTGCCCCTGAAGTCCATTCTCTTCCCAACTAACAAAGTTATTTTAATCACATGAAAACCCCCTTCCACCCCCTCTTCTCCGCGGAGTAAAACCTTCGAAGGTTTTCCAGGGCTCTTAAGAAACTTAAATGCAGAACCTGCCTATCACGGGCTCTCACCTCCTCCGGCTTATTCCTCTGCTGAAGCCACCACCCACCCGCCCTCCCTCCCTGCTTTCAGGTCCCTGCTTTTCTAAGAGCAAAGCCCCTTCCCACCTCAGGGCCTTTGCACGAGCCCCAAGCACCAACAAGCTCCGAAGTACTGTTGATTGGTTTACAAAATGGCCCTAGAACAAAATGTGCAAAGTATAGAACTTGTCATAAAGGTTGTGTCCCTTGTGGATATAAAAACCCAAAAAAAACCACCCCCTCCCCGTTCCGTGGCAAGCGGTCCCGGCCTGGCCACACCATCCGCGGACACTGAATGAAAGTGGAGGACGTGCAGAGGGGAGGCGGGCCGGAAAGGGCACCGGTGGAGCACAGGGAGGGAGGGGGCTGTGGAGAGAGAGAGCCCTTCAGTCGGAATTTCCCAGCCAGCACCGCGGGCGGGCGGGGACGCGCCTTCCCCGCCCTTAGCGCCCCGGGGCTGCCGCGGCCTCTAGGGGGCGGTGTCGGCCAAGGTGTCGGGGAGCGGAGCGGCGGGGGGGGGGGGGGGGGGGGGGTGCGGTACTCGGACCTTGGGGCTCCCACACCCTGCACACCGCAGCGCTGGACAGATGATGAAACACAGCGCCTTCCTCGGACCCTTTTATCGTCTATATGACAGCTTTAATTTGATTTCTGAATTTTTTTTTAAATCAGAATTCTGAGAAATCACAAGGACAGTCCCACAAACAAAGCTGCCGCCGGCCCAAGGGTGCCAGCGATGTGTCATCCCTTTGGGAATTAGTATTAATTCCATTCCCAGACGATTCCGAGGGCAAGTCCAACAGAATCTACAACCCGAGAGGGCCAAGGTGGGGAGGGGGGTGCTGGAGCTGACCTTCGACCTCATTCTGCCCCATTTTTCAAGTCTGGCTGCAGAAAGCACAACCTAGTCATTATCTTTCTAGATGGCTTACTTGCTAGGGGGCATTCTTGCCATTTCTGACTTAGTCTTCACACAACCCAGATTCCAGAGCCCAGGCCCCCACCCCTGCATTGCAGAGAAGGAGATTTCAGATGCAGGAATCTGCCAAACCAATGAAGATTGATGAGCATCGTCCTCCCGCCCCCAAACATGTCCATACCCACGTCCACACACAGGTCCTAAGGCCACCAGGCCCCACCCTTCATTGTGGGACAATGCTGAGGGACTGTGGGACAATGCTGAGGGACTGTGAGACAAAGGAGGGGCTCCGGTGGTAAAAATTCCAGAGCAGGTCATCAAGATTGGCCGTTCCCAATGAGATTCCTGACAGAAAGTGGGAGCCTGGTGGGGGGCCTCCTGACTCTCCCAGCTCCTACACTCACTCCCTCACGGCTCAGGCCCTGGGTTCTTCGGCATCCAGGCCATCATCAGCTCACATACCTTCACCGCCTCCCGTGAGCCATCCACCTGGGTGAGTATCGTCCAAACGGATAAGAATCCAGGGCCATAAAAGGTTCAGAATTTTAATTACCTATTCGCCAGGGAAGTGTTTACCTAGGGCAGATACGACACAGGTACCTCGAGATGAAAGGAAACGCAATTACACTGCAGCAAGTGTCCGCCTCGAGGGGCCTCAAGACGTAGGTGGTCCACGAGGATAGGAGAAGTCAACACGGAAATGTGTGTTCGATTTTAAGAGAGTAGAATGCAAGATGAACTGGCCCCAGCCACAGAAAGAGCACGAGTCTGTGGGGTGCACGTTGCCAGAAGCAGAAGGAAGTGGGAGAATTGCAGGAATGTTCGTTGGGTTCTTTTCTGTCTGCATGTGCTTATGCATAAGTTAGAGCTCAGGTCTGCACACTCTGGCCAGCCGCCCACATTCAAGCCATGGCCTGTTTTGGAAGATCTTATTTATGTATGTATTTATTTGACAGAAAGAGAGAGAGTAAGAGCACAGAGGGTGAGGGAGAAGCAGGATTCCTGCTGAGCAGGGAGCCCGATGTGGGGCTCGATCCCGGGACCCTGGGATCATGACCTGAGTCGAAGGCAGATGCTTCACCGACTGAGCTACCCAGGTGCCCCATCCATGGCCTGTTTTTTGAATGGACCTCAAGCTAAGAACGGTTTCTACATTTGAAGAAGGAAGAGGAGAGGTAGAGGGAAAGTTTGTCCACCCTTGTATCATATAAAAAAAAAAATTATAGAATCAGCCATTTTCACTATAAATATGCCAAACACTAAAACACAGGGAGGCCCGTGAATGACTGTAAGCCTCCTGCATTTGAGAAGCATTACACACAAAGTTTCTAAAGAAAAAACTTATGATGCATCCCAACAAAGCAAAAACACAAAAAATAAATTAAAACCCAAGAAACTGTATTTTTAGCATTGTGTTCCTTTTGGTCTTCATACCTCTAAGGAGCCCAGAGGAAAGACCACATTCCTCGACCACACTATCCACTACAGTGTGAATGTGGGTGAACGTGGTCTCTGAAAATAGTCTGTCGCCCCCACCATCTGCCAACAAAGGAACATTTACTCTAGAAGGAAAGAAGGCTGAGAGTCTCAGACACCGCCGGCCGTCACATTGCAAAATCCCCACTTGCCATTGCTCTAAGTCAACGTGTCCCCTGAAGTGACTGATCACCAGGCGAGCTAGCTTTCCACCCTCAACACATGAGACAGTTGAGGTTAGGCTGGCAGAAAAAAAAATCTCTAAATGACTCACAAGGCAGGAAGAGGAAGCAAAACCAGCCCTCATCAACTTTATCAAGATGGTGTGGATAAAATTATGCCTAGTTTATGGCTGAGGCAAGGCCTGCTGTTTGGGAAAGTCAGGGGACGGGTGGGTAGTAATCCTCCGTAGGGTGACCGCCCCTCACAGTGGCTTCAGATGCACGATAAAGCACACCTGGATGGATGCCGGCGGGGCCCCACAAACAATGCACCCCGAAACATGTAATTAGGGAACGCTCCTCCCAAGCACTTACAGAACACACCAATGGGCACATGGGACATCGTGAGAATGAATCATCTGTAGGAAGCCACCCTACATCTTTCCATGAGCAAACTAAAATTATAAAACTATAGTGCACACAAAGAAAAAAAAATCTAAAAATAGATTCATGCACAGTAGCCAGTGTCGGGGTTTGGAACTTAGATCTGTTCCCCACCAAATGAAGAGATTCATGGCCCTTCACAAAAGTCTAGTTACTAACTCAACGTATCTGTGGTTGTGGGTCTGCGGTGCCCGACCATCCTGTGTTAACTGAGATGCTCGTAACTACGGCGTGTCCTTTAGGATTCCCTCCCGTGGTTTTAGTGGCCCGAGAGGTATTTCCTCAACCCTGGGACAGGGGGGAGGCTCAGTCAGGGGCTGCCGGGCGGGACAGATGAGATGAGAAGCGAGCCTCCGAGTACTGGGCGGGAGAAGGGTCTTCGGGCTCCCACCCCAACCCCATGTGTCCAATCAGTCTCTAAGTCTGTGTCTTCAGTGTCACTTGACCTTGTCCCCTTCCTGGGGCTCCTTTGCCATGGAACCTAACATAGGCACAGGTTCTGGGGATTCCGATGTGGGCCTCTTTGGGAGTCATTATTCAGCCCCGAAATCGTCTCTGAGATGCCAGTCGTGCTCCCCTTCCACAATACTCTACCCATGACTGCCAGAAATCAAACAGAAATGCCAGGCTTTTGTTTAAAATCCTTCTGGGCTACCGATCTCCTGTAGGATAAAGACTCCTCACCCGGCACCGCAGGCCCTCCTCGGAGACGGGCCCTGCCTGTGGCTCTGGCCTCCAAGGCTTCTGCTTCCCCCACCTATCCTGGGGGTGCAAGCAGTGGACGAGGCTTGGGAATAAGGCTGCCCTCCAAATGAGGCTGGAGAATTCCCAGACCGGGGATGTAGTGAGCCGTCTGCGGGGATGAACCAAGAGACCACCCCTAATGAAGAGAGAAGATTGCTGCTACATCCCGCGCTCCGCCAGGGAGCTGCGGGAGTCACGTGAAGAACCTGGGTGGCATCGAGTAAGCGGAAACCGAACCTGTACCCCCGCTGATCCAACAGAAAGGGCTGGCATGCCGGAGAGGAGGGCTGGACAGTGCCCGAGAGATGAGGTGGTCTTGAGCAGGAAGGAGAAGCACCACAGCATCCATTGGCCGGGAGCCTTGACTGGGTGTCCCCTCAGCCAGGCCCTACCGACCGAGTCGGTGCTCACCCACCAACCTCCAGGATTTCTCCCTCCAGGGGAGAATATGCTCGTCTAGTCTACTAGACTTTCCTCACAGCAGATTAATAAATGGGCTCCTGGGACCTCGCGGGTGGCGCAGGCGGTTGGGTGTCCAACTCTTGGTTTCTGCTCATGTCATGATCTCAGGTGGTGGCACTGAGCCTCGCTTCTCGGGCTCTGCACTCAGCACAGGATCTGTCTGAGATTCTTTCCCTCCCCTCTCCCTTCTCTCTGCCCCTCCCCAACTCTCTCTCTTAAATAAATAAAACCTTTAAAAATAAAGGTGATCCGGCGGCAGCTACAGGTCTGGAGGCTTAGTGTGCAAACTCCTCTGCAAGATGTCCCCTCACACAGGTTCTCTGGTGACGAAGACCGAGGTCCCACTGCTCATCTGTTCCCCCAGAGAGCCCCAAGTGTGTGGTCTATGGAAGACAGACAGATGGAAGGAAGGGCGAGCAGACAGGAAATCAGATGCCACCAGCGCAGGACAGAGGATCCTCCCGGTGGGCAGACCGCCTTCCTCAGGGGGCACTTACCTGTGTTACTGTGAGACACACAGGTTTACACCCGAAAGAGGCAACACGTCCCTGCTGTCCACATCTCCACACCTTTGCAGGAAGTTCCCACGGACTGAAGGACCCCCTCTTGTCAAAGTCACCTGAAGACCCACACTCCACCCTTCATGATCCGTGCACTATGTGGGATACAGCTACACTTAAAAAAAAAAATCCATCTCTGATCTCAAATTCAAATGTAACTAACTGGGCATCCTGTCTATTTATCTGCTACATCTAGCAAAATTTGTAGTTCCTTCAAGACTCAGCTGTTGGGCTCTTCCCACCCTGCCCCGGCAGCCCCAAGAGCCCCGGGGGCTCTCCCTACCACCAACGCGCCTCATCTAGGCTCTGTGGCAAACTTATCTCCCTGGAGCATGTTCCCTTTTATCTGCTTTCCTCTCGAACATGAGCCCCACAAGGATGTGTTCTAAATTTGTGTTATCTTGCCAGTCATTGAAGAAAAGTTAGAAAATCCAGGTAAGCAGGGCACCTGGGTGGCTCAGTGGGTTAAACCTCTGTCTTCAGCTCAGGTCATGGTCTTGGGGTCCTGGGATCGAGCCCTGCATCAGGCTCTCTGCTCAGTGGGGAGCTGTTTCCCCCTCTCTCTCTGCCTACCTCTCTGGCTACTTATGATCTCTGTGTGTGTGTGTGTCTCTGTCAAATAAGTAAATAAATAAATAAAATCTTAAAAAAGAAAATCTGAGTAAGCAAAAGGGGCCGAGGCTGGGGGTGGGGGCTGGTGAGGAAGCCCTCAAAGACGAATCCAGCACAGCGTCCTACTTTTGAGCCTCTGGTGAACAAGTTGAGACCAAAGTGGAAACCAAGACAGTAAACGAAACGTTACACACCCTTTTTATCCCCATCTCTCTTCTTCCAGGCAGGACCACATCAGTCACCAAGTGGTCCCCAGAGAGATAACCCTGACTCCCAAGAAAGATCTGCCCTCACTCTCTGGCCAACCCCTTGAAGGAAGGCACATGTTCCTGGGCAGGAAGTTCTAACCAAAGTCAACGCATTCCAAAAAGTTGGACATTCGCTGTTTCCCCCTTGCTCCTGTCTTTCTTGCTCCCAACAAAGATGAGATCAGCTTATACAGCTGGATTCTCCCTAAACCACAAATCGACCTGAAATGTATTCATTTCACCCTTGATGAGTTTCAAGACCTGATTATTTTGCAATGATAGCAAGGTTGATAAGTGTTAACAATTAACCAGATAACCAAAAAATTACCTTTTGATGTCTCACAGCACAGAACGAGAACTTCTGTATGTAGCCCCATAACGGGAAACCGTGAAAAATCATACACTTAAAGAAACATATTGAGTGACGTGTTAAAAAATAACATTTTTATTTTTGTAGTTGAATAAAGAGGAAAGAGAGAGGAGGAAGAGAAGGTGCTGGGGCTCCGTCTGGTTCCCCAATATAGGGAGGCAGAAGTCATGCATTGACTTCTGAAAATGACAAGTGGTGACTGGAAGCCAACTTTACCTGTGATTTTTTTTAACATTTTTTAAAGGTTTTATTTATTTATTTGACAGAGAGAGAGAGATCACAAGTAGGCAGAGCAACAGGCAGAAAAAAGGGGGAAGCAGGATCCCCATTGAACAGAGAGCCCAATGCGGGGCTCCATCCCAGGACCCCGAGATCACAACCCAACCCAAAGGCAGAGGCTTAACCCACTGAGCCACCCAGGTACACCCTTTTTTTAAACATTTCTATTTGTTTGTTTGCTTGCTTGTTTTAGAGAGGGAGAGAGAGAGAATGGGGGAGGGGTAGAAGGAGAGGGAGAGAATCTTGAGCAGGCTCCTCGACCAGCTCAGAGCCCAACACGGGGTTCGACCTCACCACCCTGACTTCATGACCAGAGTTGAAATCAAGAGCTGGAACCCACTGAGCCACCCACGTGGCCCACTCTCCTGAACTTTGGTGCCAGGGAAGGGAGTAGTGAAAACCAACACAGACCCAGCAGAGATGCTCGATAGATGTTTATTGGATGAAGGAGTAAAAGACAATCACCAGAGCCCGGTAGTTGCCCAAGCCCACCCTGGTTACAAATATAAGCCCACGCCCGATCCCCGTAGAAAAGAAGAGATGCACCAAGTGGAACTCCTGCGGCAGCCCTACACCCAGAACGGGCTGGGCTCTAAAAGCCACCTCGAGGAAGGTATGCCTTTAACTGCAGGTGTTTGTTTCCTTTGGCCCGGCAGTATGTAATTTCCCATTTTTAGAACAATGCTCCAAAGAACAGTCACCAAAACAACTTTCAGAGGGGGCAGTTTTCTTCCTGGCCGCTGCTACAGCCCTGTAAAACAACAATAACAAAGGGAATTTTATTCAAAACACCGTTTGCATCTCTCCATAAAACGGGGAGACCTCTCGTTAGCTTTGCGCCGGCTGAGAGAAGATCCCTGAGAACCCCTTGGTACAGCATCTAAACAAAGTCTTGTCTTGCGGAGGATAGGTCTGGACACTGCTCTGCTGTTGGATCTGTTTTGGTCTTGAAACACCACCCTCTGTGCGGTTCCTAGGCTGTGAGGATGGAAAGGATGTTTGTAGAGAGCCTGTATCTGTTCTTAGGGTGCCCCGCGCAAGCCCAAAACCGGAAGAGGAGACGGTGCTCTTGAGGACATGCCAATAGCAGACTGAAGGGGAGGACCCAGGAAGGGATGAGGCGCCCCCTCCAGTCTTAGCCTTGACGAAATCCCTTTCATGACCATCTCCACACAGACTTTCTCTCTGCTTTGTAAACTCAAGAAATTGACTCCAAGACTTCAAGAGTCCTCCCCCACGCTCCCCAGATCACACCGAACTCCTTCCCACCGGACCCTGCATTTTTTCTCTCCTCGCTGGCTTCCTGGCCCAGACTCTTTGACCTCCCATGTGGGTCTGCCCACCCTGGATTCATCTTACCCCCTCCCTGCTCAACCATGGTCAGTGACTCCTCCTCCTGCAGACGGAGTCCAGCATCCTTAGTGGGACCTCATCCGGAGCCAGTCTTCCCTTCTAAGCTTATCTTCCAGTAGTTCCTACATAAATCTTTGGCGCCCTCCAAACCGGTCGGCTTAACCACTCCAGACGCACCCCCTGCGCTCGAGGTACCCCTCCCTCCCTCACCTTCCTGGTCCCTTCTCTGTGACAAGATCTTATCCATTTCTGAAAGTCCTACCCAGCTAATACCTCTGTCGTACCAGTCTAGCTGAAAGGGACCTCCCCCCTCACCTCTAACTAAAGCACTGAGACTCTGCCCCACCCGAAGTGTCTCCACTCTAGAGAAATCATTCCCATAACTTTTTTTTAATATGTGTGCTGAACTGTTTGAAGGAGAAAGGTGCTAAGCTTTAAGAGCCCTGGGTGGAACCAACTCAGTATCAGCTCCAACATTTTTTTTAAGATTTTATTTACGTATCTGACAGAGAGAGAGAGACAGAGAGAGAGGGAACACAAGCAGGGGGATGGGAGAGGGAGAAAGAGGCTTCCTGCCGAGCAGGGAGTTCAGTGCGGGACTCAAACCCAGGACCCTGGGATCATGACCTGAGCCGAAGGCAGACGCTTAATGACTGAGTCACCCAGGTGCCCCAGCTCCGACATCTCTATACTACCCTTTACTGAGCACTTGCTATGACCCTGCTGCTGGGCTGAGGGCTTCTTAGGTATGACCTCATTCAACCCTTGCGGTGAAACTATAAGGTAGGTACCAAGTCCCCTCTTCACAGACAAGGAAACAAAGGCTTTGAGAAGCTAAATAACTTCCTGAGAGCCTCCCGGTTTAAGAGGAGTGAACTGGAGCTCAAGCTTGGCTTCCAGTATTGACTTCTGTAGCCAATGCTTTCTCCTCAGAAAATTTACAACACAGAACAGTTAGGATGAGCAGGGTGGGTAGGAAACCACAGGTTCTTCTCCCAATTAGAACAAATTCATGGAAAGTTTCCCCATTCAATGCCGGGGGTTTTTTTTCTTCTTCTTTTTAAGACAGTAGAGGGATTTAATTCTGGAATGTCAGGAGACATGACGATGTTTTCTTTAAAAATGCTATCAGGGTGGGCGCCTATGTGGCTCAGTGGGTTAAAGCCTCTGCCTTTGGCTCAGGTCATGATCCCAGGGTCCTGGGATCGAGCCCCGAATCGGGCTCTCTGCTCAGCAGGGAACCTGCTTCCTCCTCTATCTCTGCCTGCCTCTCTGTCTACTTGTGATCTCTGTCTGTCAAATAAATAAATAAATAATCTTAAAAAAAAAAAAAAAATTTTTTTAAAAATGGTATCAGGGTGCCTGGGTGGCTCAGACAGTTGAGCATCCGTCTCTTGGTTTCAGCTCAGGTCGTGATCCTGGGGTCGTGAGATCGAGCCCTGCATCAGGCTCCACGTTCAGCATGGCATCTGCTTGAGATTCTCTTTCTCCCTCTCCCTCTGCCCCTCCCCCCATACCCTCTCTCTTGCTGTCGCTCGCTCTCTCTCTTTCGAATACAAATAAATAAAGCTTTTCATTTTTTTTAATGGTATCAAAGGCTTTGATGCTTGGAGGGGAAGCTTTGATGCAGCACCTACATCACCCTAAGATCCCAAGCCAAGTAGCAAGAACAGAGATTGCGGTGCCCAGGTTCCAGTTCTTCTGTTTCGCAGCGGTGAGTCTCTGCAAGCTATTTACCTTCTGAAGTTCCAGTTTCATCTTCTTTAAAATGAGAATAATACCTAGCTGACAGGGTGGTTTGGATGAAGTCAATGAAATAATCTATATAAAACACCTAGCATACATTGAGTGTTCAGTAAATTACTGTTGTCACTACTTCCCTTGGACATAGGAATCTGCATTTCTTTTCATGTTCTTCAATCAAAGTCTACCACATACACGGTCAAGCACACAGGAGTGCACCTGGTGTGAGGAGCACAGAGGGATGTATGGAAGGATTGCATTACACTATTGTACCCCTGAAACTAATATGACACTATACATTAACTAAGTGCTATTAAAATAACATAAAATAATAAAATAAAATTAAATTAACTAAAATAAAATAAAATAATTGGGGAGCCTGTGTGGCTCAGTCTGCTGAGCTCTTGATTTCAGCTCAGGTCATGGTCTCAGGACCTTGCGATCAAGCCCGGGGGCCCTCAGCAGGGGGTCTGCTTGAGGATTTCTCTCCCTCTCCCTCTGTGCCTTCCCACCCTCCCAGCACCCCCCACCCCCTCACCCTCTCAAATACATAAATAAATCCTTGAGATAGAATAAAATGCATAAATGGACAGCCTGATCATCATTTACATATATGCACTTATATAAACACCACCCCAGTCCAGACACAGAACATTTCTAGCACCCCAAAAAGTTCTCTCATGTGCCCTCTCAGTCCATTGCTCCACCAGACAGAACTAAGATTTGACCTCTCCTATGTCAGCTTTGCCTCTTCTCGACCTTCATAGTAATGAAATCCTATAACATGTCATCTTTCACTCCCATGTCATACTCTACTGTAGGAATATGCCACCGTTTGTTTACTGCTTCAACCTGCCATTGATGGGAACTTCAAGTTTGGAGACAATGCTTTTGAACATTCTTGTACATATCTCTGTGTGGTCGTATCTCTTAGATACATATACCCGGAGAGGAATGACTGAGTGAAGGAGTAGGCGTATCTTTAACTTGAACAGAAACTACCAAACAAGTTTCCTACGGGATTGTACATTTCTACGGTCCACACAGCGATGTATGCTAGTTCCAGTGGCTCTGTATCACCAGTGACCCCTGGTCTTGTCACTTTTTCATTCTAGCCGCTCTGGTGGGTGTGTAGTGCTATGTCCTCATGGTTAATTTTAACGTGCATCTTCCTCATGAGTAAAGTTGTCGAGCACCTTTGGCCATCTGGATATGATCTCTTGTGAGTATTTTTTTTTTAAGATTTTATTTATTTATTTGATAGACAGAGATCACAAGTAGGCAGAGGGGCAGGTAGAGAGAGAGAGGACGAAGCAGCGGAGAGACCGATGGGGGACTCGATCCCAGGACCCTGGGATCATGACCTGAGCCGAGGCAGAGGCTTTAACCCCCTGAGCCACCCAGGTGCCCCGATCTCTTGTGAATATTAAGTCTTTTGCCCAATTTCTATTGTGTCATCATCTTTTGCTTACTGATTTATTTTAAGGACTTTTTACAGATTTTATTTATTTACTTATTTATTTATTTGAGAGAGAGTGAGAGATAGAGAAAACCAAGCAGGGGGAAGGGAAGAAGCAGAGGGAGAGGGACAAGCAGATTCACTGCTGAACAGGGAGCCTGATGCAGGGCTCGATCCCAGGACCCTGAGATCACTACCTGAGCCCAAGGCAGACGCTTAACCCACTGAGCCACCCAGGTCCCCTTCTTATTGATTTATGATGGTTCTTCATAGATCCTGAAAGTGAACACTTGGTCGAATGTATGTATTGCAGATTTCTTCTGAGACAGAGGCTTGCCTTTTCATGTTTTGAATGGTGCTTTTTGTTGAGTTATACTTCCGATAAAGCTCAATTTACCAGTTTCTCTTCTATAGTCAGTGCTTTCGGTGTTGTTTTAGAAAATCTTGTCCACCCCCAAGGTCATGAAGACATCCACTCTATGTTAATTTCCTTTAATCTCGTTTTCCCTGTATCTTCCTCTGGAGTTGGAGATTAGCAGCTTTTTCAATAAGGAGCGAAGTTCGAACAGAAAACCTCACCATGGGGCACCTGGGTGGCTCAGGGGGTTAAAGCCTCTGCCTTCGGCTCAGGTCATGATCCCAGGCCCACATCGTCTCTCTGCTCAGCGGAAAGCCTGCTTCCTCCTTTCTCTCTGCCTGCCTCTCTGCCTACTTGTGATCTCTGTCTGTCAAATAAATAAATAAATAAATTTAATTTTACAAAAAGAAAGAAAGAAAACCTCACCATGACTGGTTTGCCTGGTGTTGCTCACAGGACAATGACTGCCTGTCTTGGGACCCACCAGTCTGTCATCCTAAAGCCAACCTAGAGCATCAAAGAGGACCCCTGCGGACTGGCTATACTTCTGGAATTCCAGAGACCCTAATTTGGGGGTGCTGGGGAACACGTCTTCCAAAATGAGCCAGAAAGGAGCAGGGACATTTGGGGAGGATATCAGTCCCCCTCAGGACTGTTTACACTCTCAGCCCAGCGGCTTACTCCGACACCCTAACTGGGATCACTGGGCAGACACATTCTTCCCATCCTAGCACGCTCGCTGCTCCCCTTTATAAAACTTTTGCCCACACATGTTCCCCCCCCCCCCACCCTGGATTTGCCCTTTTATCATCATTCTTCTACCCACTTGTCATTTCTAGGGCACTTACAATGTCTTTGCTCTTTCCTCCCTTCAACCCCTCTCCTTTAATGCAAGGTTTCCCAGCCTCCCTTGTCATAGATATTTGGGGCTAGAAACTCCTGTGCTACGGGGCCCGCCCCTTACGCTGTAGGACGCACAGCTCTTCTGGGTCCGCCCATTTCCTTCCCACCTTCCTCTGTCAATCAAGAGGCCTGAGGGAACAGCAAGAGGGTGGGAGGCAAATCATAGCTTTTTCAAGCTGAAGAGAGCCTTAGATACGATCTAGTGCAACCCCCTCATTTTACAGATGAGGAAACGGATCCCGAGAGGGGGAGGGAGAGGATACACCACAGCCAAATATGTGGGGGAACAAAGCCAGGCCAAACAGGAAGTCAAAATTCCAGGGCTGGAGGCAGAATTTCCAGTCCCACCAGGGAACCTGGGACTGCTTCCCACAGCAACTTTCTCCCTCCAAGCCACAGGTCCTGTTCCAGAAACAACCAGGGCTGCTCAGATCGAACAGCAGACTGGGATCGGACAAGCCCCCCGCGTGTTCATGGGAGCGTTGATCCCTGAGAGTCCGTTCCAGAGCCTCCAGTGGGCACCGATGACCACCCATGCCAACGGGAGTGTTTTGAGGTGACTAACGCCATGACCACATCTTAGTTTTAATTCTGTCATTGTGAGGGAAATGACGGACATACCACCTGGGTGCACCTGTCGGAGCGGAGGAGTTGGAGAGGAACAGAGGTGGGTGGAGAGCCGGAGGGAGCCTGGAGATCAGGTCTGTTCTGGCCCTGTCACCAAACAGGCAGGTGATGGGATCCCCAGGGCAGCCCCCAAGTTAAGGCTGGAGCCTCCCAAGTTATGGTGGCTATTAACCCCTACTGAGCACTTACTAGACCCTAGACCCTGTTCTGAACACCTTATACATACATGAATTGGGTCCGTCCTCACCCAGCCTCTGAAGGAGACACTGTCATTCTCCCACATTGAAGATGCTGACATGGAGCCGGTAGCCTCAGGTCAAGCAGCAGGATGCCTTCCTGAACCATCTTCGATGACTTCTCGCCAGCACCAAGCTCACCCCCACAAACAAGAGGACAAGTATGAAGACAGAAAGGGGTATGGAAATCATGCCCTTTCCTTGGTCCCAGTCCTGGGCCTTCTGCTCCCATCAGACTTACAAGACATGGGCTGGGGAAATGCCCAGCCCAAGGCCCTCTGAGGATCCCTCCCGTACTGGTCCGGGCGCTGGCCCTGGCCAGAGCCATGCTGTCAAGGACCCAGCACCACTTCCTCCTGCCGGGGTTATGGTGGCGGGAGAACATGGCGCAACCTAGTGGCTCTAGAATCTAGGTGCCATGGGAGGTCCAGCCTCAGATGAACTTTCCTGTATCAGTACCTGTAGCTGGCAGTACAGGAAAGACTGTCCTTCCTCGGCAAACAGGGACAGTTTATAAATAACACTCATAAATGAGATGGAGGGAGTTGCTCAAAGCCCCAGGGATATAACAGCAAACAATAGGCTGGGATTCGAACCAGCCACCAATCCCCCCCGTCCCCAGCGCTCTCAGAGGACAGGAGTCAAACGCCATCTGCCCTTGGAGTGCCGGCCATTGCATTCTCTCCGGCACCCCCACCCCCACAGCTGGGCGGGTGCCTGGACAAGGAAGCCCGAGCCTTGTTCAGGGCATTGTTCTCCCTCAGAAGAGGATCTCGAAAGCAGAAGGAAATTAGAAACAACCACACAATGAATACCAGATTCTCCTTTCTCCCGGCTTTGGCGGCCAGGAGATGAAGCAGGGCCGGCTGACGGCGCGCCCCACCCAGCAGCTGCTGGCCCTCCAGGAAGTCCTCCGTGCCACCGGGAAGGGCTGGTCTTGGAGGCTGCTCTGGTTCTCTATCCATTTCTACAAGGTCCATGTTCTTTCTTCAGCTAGATGCTGACTCCGTGAGGGCAGAGATGCACCTGGGGTTTCCTTCCCACAAGGTGTAACGGACAAGTTGCCGGCCCTCTGTGATGGTGGGTTGAGTAACTGATTCCATCCGGGCACTTTCCTAGACACTGCCCAAGTGTAAACTCATCGAATCCCCATAGCCACCCCATGAGGGCAAAACTATCATTAGTCACGTTTTGGTCATGAGGAAGTGGAGTCCAAGCGATGCAGAGATGAGCAGGACTGATCTGACTGCAGTAGCTTTGATGGGACTCCGGGATCCCAGCCCCCCCACTCCTTACCAACATCGGAATCCCCCAGCGAAGCCATGAGACATGCACAGAACCCTCCTGAGGTCAACGTCCAACCCCACATGCCAGCTAAACAGGGTGACCTAAGAGAAGACATGTCCCCTTTAGAACTCTCACCCCGAGAGATAGCACAGGGTGTGGATGGACATTAACAAGCCCTTGAGAAGAAGACAATCTGACCAACTTAGCATCTGAACATGCCTCCTAAGTATTTTTTCTTAAAAAATAACCTCTTTTTTTCTGTTGGGGCCATTATTCATTTTAACATAATGTTGTGTTTTATGCCTCCTACGTAAGTAGGCACCGGCTTTGAATGTTGTGGAATATTGAGCCCATATATCTAGTCAAACTTCTGTTTGCTTTTTGCTGCATCCATAGCTACGATCTGAATAAATAGAGGAGAAAGGTTTGGCTCCCTATCCCACTAGCTGGGCCTTATGCCATCATTCCCCAAAACAAAGGGGAGAAGATGCCAGAAGTGAGGGACCAGGGTTAATGGTGAAAGAAAACACTGTCCTGTTCCAAGGGGTACTGAGCAGAGTCAAAACTCCCCAGACAGGGATGTGGAGGGGGCAGGAAGGCCCTCCCCTAGCTCCCAGTAAGGAGCATCCACATTTTTAAAGCTGTGGGCAGAGGAGAGAGGAGTGGAGCTGTCAACAGCCCAGCCCCCTGCAGATGAGGTCACAGGCCTGGAGGATAACAGCAAAACCCAGCTTGTAAGTGGTGCATCTGGACCTAGGACCCAAGTCCTCTCTGACCAATTCAGGGCATGCACCCCTCCACCTTGTTGCCCATCGGCGGCAGGATCTGGAAGCTCTTGCTGTCTGTTAAGTGTCCTGCATGCTCTAGACAGTATAACAGCCACGCCCCTGACCATGTGCTGAGAGGCTCTGTTCCGCTGAAACAAGAAAACCCAAGGATCAGTCTTTGTCCTTGGACTTTGGGAGTGCAGCCACGCAGATGGACCTGGGGTGGTTTTGTTGTTGTTGTTGTTAGTCTGTTATATCAGAATGTTAAAACAAATGTTCTAACCTTTGGAAAGGTCAAGGTCACCCATTCACTCTCTGCATGAGCCCATTGTCACACAAAGGAAAGGGAGGGGAATCTTCATCCCTGGGCACCTTCACCATCCTGCGACCCTTCTCCCATCTCAGAAGGCATCTGAGTCTCCAGAAAAGCCTCCCCACCCTGTCCAGTAATAGCCACCCGTCTGGTGCACTTCAGCCCATCCCCATGCCTCTTTCAAGGCGAGGGACTCAACTACCCCATCCTGCTTCCCCCTCTCTCCTGCTGGCTTCTTTGGCTCATCCAGTAAACATCTTCAAGTCTGCCCCAAACTGGAAAGATCTCTTTGCATCTGCCTCCTGCGGCCAGAGATTGCCCCATCTCTCCTCTTACCTTCAACATCAAATTTCCTGGTCATCTACCTTCCTCTCCTAAATCTCTCCCACTAATTCGTAAGCTTGTAGTGGACAGCCCGGCCCAACCACTTTATGGGAACTACTCTCTCAAGAGCCACACACAGTCTACGGGCAGCAACTCCAGCAGCCTCCGCTCTATACCCATCCTATGTGACCAACAGAAAAAATGCTTCCTTGTGCAATGTGCCTAGAGCAAGGACGGTGCATCGCTTACTCAAAAGCCATTCCCCTTCTCCTTAGCTGGCACAATCCCAACTTTGTTCAAAGACAGGAAAGTGATTCTTGTATTTCAGCAAGGTGGGCCCAGTCCCTGGTCCAAGGGCAGGCATGTGTCCTTTCTAACCAGTGGAATATGGAGGAACACCTGTTGGAGTCTTCTGGGGGCAGCACTCTCACCATCTCACCCCCCACCAAGAAGAGAGAAACATGTGAGGAGGATGTCTGCCCCACCCTGCTCCTGGTTTCCTGTCTTTGAACTCAGTTGTGTGACGATGTGATGCTTGAGGCTGAGGGAAGGCTAAGAGCACCTGAGCAACACTGGCCCAGAGCATTGCCACCAAACATTTTGACTACGAGAAGAATCATCTCTTGTCTTCATCACCATGGGACAGGTTTGCCATGACCTGGAGCCAGTAGCATCCCCAACCAATGTCCTTCCCCTCTTGGTTACTGACACTTCTCTCCTGTCCCTCATTCTCAAGTCTCCATGACCCTTTGACAGCCCCTCTGCTCACCCCTTGAATATCGGGGTTCTCCTGGCCCTCCGTGCTGCCTCGGTGTGTTCCCTCTTCATCCACTGGCTACTAACTCAACAAATGTCTTCTATATGCCTGGCTAGCCTCATAGAGTTGACACTCTAGGTGGGGGAGACAAACAATACACAAGATGAACAGGTAACAGATCTCAGCTGGTGATCAGTCCATGCTCTGAATGAAGATAAACTAAAGAGGATGTTGAGAAAGATGTGTTACTTCCTCAGGCTGTAGGCAGTGACCCAAGGGGGAGCATTTAGGCTGGAGTTTGAAGGGTGAGAAGGAAAAGCGATGGCAGTGATGGGGCACTGCATCCCAGACAGTGGGAACAGCATGAACCATGGCTGAGTGCCCCAGGAAGGAAAGACACGGCATGTTATGGGGACTGCCAGGAAACCAGTGAGGATGGAGAAGAGTGAAGGGAAGGGGGGAGTCTGATGAAGCTGAGATCTGTGTAGGACTTTGGAAGTCCCTGGAAGGTGGTGGTTGCTATGCTAAGTGCAGCTGGAATTCATGAGGGAAGATGAAACAGTCCAGTGGAATCTGTGCTCCTACAAGATCACCGTGGCTGGAATTTGGAGCCAAAGTAGAAGAGGGGAGGCAGTGTGGACTCACAGTCACCTCAGTGAGAGATGGGGGTGGCTTGGCCCTGGACAGCGGCAGTGCAGATGGTGACGTGTTTCCCTTGTGATGTATTTCCGAGGAAGCAATTAGGGAACTAGCCGATGAGGGGGAGCCCAGCGGTAAGGAAGCGGGAGGCATCAAGGGTGATCCCCATATTTTCTAGCTTCAACACAAGGAAGAGTTGTACCATTGATTGAAATGGAGAAGCAGGTTTAGGGGTAAGGCAGACAAATCATTTTTGGAGTTCTGTTTTGGAGATGGACTTCATCCAAGTGAAGAGAGCAAGAGACAGCTAGGTACTCAAGGCTGAAGCTCAGGGAATTGGGAATTTGTCTAGATTGTCATCCTAGAAATGTATTAAAAGCCATAGGAATGGATAAGATCCACTGAAGGAAGCACAGAAAGGGAAACACTAGGGTCCTCAGGCCACTGAAGTGAGAGATATTATTTATTTTTCACATCTCCCTTTGTCTTCTCCTTGTGATGTCAGAATGCCACATCTTATCAGTTTAAATCCAAAATATCCCAAAAGCTGTCTTCTCTCTCCATTCCCATGATTGTGCCCTTCCAGCCTTGACCTTGTCTCCCCTGGACACTTTCAACAGCCTCCTGGACTTCGGTCCCTCCAGTGCATCCACCATTCTGCCACCGGTGGGGTGAGCCTCCGCTCAGCTGTAGCAAAACTGAAACCAGAGGGTGCAGCAGGAAGCATCAGAGAAGGAGCTGTGAGAATGGGGTCACCCAGACCAGAGCTGGAGAGGCACCCAGGACAGAGAGAACGAGGTGCCCAAGTCGGAAACCACAGCAACTGGGGTGGGTGCAGGCAGACTCCTGCCGTGCACCCTAGTCAGCACCCTGCTCTGGCAGGATTGGTTTATTAGCACAGTTTACTCCCACCAGCCCATGTGGTTTCAAACTTCAAGGTACCCAACACCTGGCACACCAGCAAGCACTCTCTACAACAGATGACAACAACAATGCTAAAAATAACAGTGACTAACGTTTGTTGGGTGCCAGGCACTGTACCAAGTGCCCAAGTATCCCCCCCCCCCAAGTTCATAAAACAACCCCATGAGGGAGACGTTCTAGACGGGGCTCTGAGGTGCAGGGAGATGGAGGAGCCGTGGATAGCAAGGACTTTGGTTGTTGGAGAGACGGAGGTTCATCTGCCGCTACACGATTGGGCTCCATGGGCTCTCCCAGCCTCCTCTGTAAGAAGCTTAAATAGGATAACCTGGGGGATGCCTAGGGGGCTCAGTTGGTTAAGCAGCAGGCCCTTGATTTTGGCTCAGGTCATGATCTCAGGAGTCCTGGGATCAAGCCCCACGTTGGGCTCCACACTCAGCAGGGAGACTGCCTCAGGATTCTCTCCCTCTCCCTCTGCCCCTCCCCACCACTCACTTGCCTGCCCACTCGCTCTCTAAAATAAATAAATCTTGAAAAAGAAAAAGAGAACTTGGTAAAGCCTTTAGTTAATGCCTATCACAAGAAATGTTCAATACCCATCACTGTGATAACTAAGAAAAACAAAAGCCAGCTGGTGTCATTTCCCCATATTAAAAGCCTCCAGTGGCTCCCACTCCCCAAAGATAAGGACTCCCAGGTGGCACTCTGACCCGCCCACGCGACCTGCTCCTCCATCTGAGGCCACTCACTTCCTGAATGAACCGCATTGTTACACCTCCTCGGAGCCTCTGCTTTTGCTGCCTGCAGGAGGAGAACGCCCTCCTGGCCCTTCTCCAGCAGGGAGGGGACAAGAAGTTGTCAGCAGGGAGCTCCAAGAGCCCCCAGCCCTCGCCTCGCTGGACTTACAGACTGGGATCTCTCTCACCTATTTGCATTCTGGGGGCCTCGCACAGCAGCAGCCATTCAGCAGATGCTGACTGAAGTAAGTATCAAAAACTCATGACATTTTCAAAAAACAGTCATGGGGGCGCCTGGGTGGCTCAGTGGGTTGAGCTGCTGCCTTCGGCTCAGGTCATGATCTCAGGGTCCTGGGATCGAGTCCCGCATCGGGCTCTCTGCTCAGCAGGGAGCCTGCTTCCCTCTCTCTCTCTCTGCCTGCATCTCCATCTACTTGTGATTTCTCTCTGTCAAATAAATAAATAAAATCTTTAAAAAAAAAAAAAACAGTCATGGGAAGGTTGGTGGAGAGATCAGTTCAGGATTCCAGGAAGGGCCGGCATCTCAGCCAGCCCTTCTATCTGTGGGCCAGCGGTATCACCTCCACATGCCAAGGACGGGTCTCAACTCATCTCTTCTCCACCAAGACTTCAGAACAATCCTGGGGGCGAAACTTCAGTTCAAATACCACGGGTGGTTTGGGGAATGCAGCCCAGGGCAAAAGGTCGGGTCAGAGAACGGTTGTCATCTGGTCCAGTGTTCTTCCGGGTCCCTCTGCAACCCCGGACGCTCACCCTGTGCCCATCCCAGGTCCTTGCCCAGCAAGCCACCCGGAAGGCCAATTGCTGGAATGCTTCGAATGACTGCTTACTAAGAAGACTCTCGAGGGGCACCTGGCTGGCCATCGGTGGGGCATGCGACTCTTGATCTTGGGGTTGGGAGTTCAAGACACATTGAGTGTAGAGATTACTTAAAATTAAAATCCTTAAACAAAAAAAGAAGAAGAAGAAGAGGCCTCTAGAAGACCAAAAGCCTTTAGTCTCAAAATAATAATAATAATGGTCTCAAAGGACAGATAGTACTTCATGACAATTAGCAAAATATTCCCAAGAAGCCTACCGGCAAATCACATATCCCATCCCAAAGAGAGTAATCACAGTAAGAGATAACACTGCTTCCTACATGCCCAGGATTTCACATCTATAGTCTCATTGTATCTGTACAACACAACTATGATGTGCATGGTTACTATCACCCCCTTTTCAGCAAGGGGGAGGCAGAGGCTATTTAAGAACAGCTTGTGAGGCTATTTAAGAACAGTCTCTTAAGCATCAGACTCTCGATTTCAGCTCAGGTCATGATCTCAGGGTCATGAGAACGAGCCCCACATCAGGGTCCACGCTCAGGAGGGAGTCTGCTTGAGATTCTCTCCCTCTCCCTCTGTCCTGCCTGCCTATCTCTCTTTCTCAACTAAATAAATTAATTTCAAAAGAAAAGAAGAACAGCTTGTAAGTGGGGACCCAGACCTGGAGGCACCCCCCACTCTGGAGCCTGGGATTCTACCCACCATGCCCCAGAGCCTGTGCCATTGCACTGTCTGCAAGAAGGAGCTCTGATCCCACGTGACAGTGGATTAGGAGGATCGGTTGAATTCCTGTAGTTTCTTACCAGCTGCTTTCACTTGGAGGGTGGAGAAGGCAGACAAGCACTTCCATGGTTTTATTTGACTTCTGTCTAAAACTTCCCAACTGAGGGGGTGATGGAGATCGAAGCCAGGAAGTGTCTTCCTCAACCCTTGTCCCCTGAGTCTGAGCTCTTCCTGGGCTCACACAAGGGAACCCGTGAAGTTGCAAGAGGGGTTTCTGCAAGTTTTGCAAGGATAATAGGAGGATCCTATGGCCCTCTGCTCCCCGAAACAAAGTCAGATGTCCCAGGAGCATCCCATCTCTGAACCAAATCCATAGCTAGGTGCTGCATTTCCAGAAGGGTAAACAGCATTATCTTGACATGTCAGAAGGCGTACTTCAGATATTTTAAACCTGTCTTGGCTTTCTCCCACAATTGAGGTTGTTCTTCCCCCGAGCAGAATCTTCCAGCTGGCTGTTATCACTCTTGTCCAACTTGTCACTCATCAGCTTCCCTGAGGACCAGCGTGGCTCCAGGGTTATTTCTTCCACCTTATCCTCACTCCAGGGGAAACCACTATACCCAACACCATTTGGGCTGAGGAAGTTGAATTCATGATAACAATAAGAATAAAATCAGGGGACGCCTGGGTGGCTCAGTCAGTTAAGCGTCTGCCTTTGGCTCAGGTTGTGATCTCAGGGTCCTGGGATCATGCCCCAGGTCAGCTTCCTTGCTCAGTGGGGAGTCGGCTTCTCCCTTCCCTCTTCCCCTCCCCCTACTCATTCGCTCTCTCTCAAAGATTTTTTTTAAAGAAAGAATAAAATCAGCTATGATTTTTTGAGTACTTCATATGTATCACGCATGACTCAGAAATGAGGAAACTAAGACTCAGAAACACCCCAGAAGACCCAACTCGTCAACAGCAGAGCCAGGATTTGAACCCAGAACTTGCATTTGGCACTTCACGACTATCTTCCAAGAAGGTTACAACCTGGTGTCCATAGGAGCTGAGCAAGTTCTCCAGAGTGTTTTGGCTCCCCTAGAAGGAGGGCTGGCTTGAGGAGACCCTCTAAGTAGGAGATATAGTTTGAATTCTAGTCTGGATTTGGGGGTTCTGTCCCAGGAACACATCTCCCCATAAAAGGACTGTGTCTAAATACATTCTGCCATGGGCTCAGTCAGAAACTCTAAGTTAATTCTGACACAGCTCAAGGGTTTGAAAAGAATGCCCTCTTCCATTTCTAGCACCCTCAGAATGACTATGAACAGAAAGACTATCAAATCCCCAAACCATTTAGCTAACTGATGTGAATAAAAGGCTGAAAAGACAGCCTTGAGATCAAGGTGAGGGAGCTGGAATGTTCGTGGCGACAGCATGTACTGCCCACCCTCACTCCAGCAATAAGAGCCAGGATGCCATCCTTGGGACCCCGCCTTCTGCCAAAAATCAAAGCTGAATGGCAGGTAAAGAGATGCTGAGTCCAGGAACCCAAGCAGGGACAGATCTTCCCGGATGTTGGGGAAGTCCACAAAGTAGCTCAGGAGGACCCTCATGGAAGAGAAGAATGGGAAGGGGAAAAGAGGGCGCTTGACAAGTGACCTTCACGAGCTCATCCTGGGGTTGAAAGTTAGTGGACTGGCACACCTGCTCCCACGCCGGGCTCTAGGCCTGTCCTTGAAAGCCTCCAAGATGTTGAGGACCTACACCCCAGCTACCTGGTTGTCTGCTAAAGCCCAGATTTGCATTTCCTAAAGAAATGCGTGGACCAGAGCCAGGAGAAGGCCCTAAATGGCCAGAACACCCATCACTGTCTTCCTTAAAAGGGTTTCCTGACCCAATGAAAGAAAGCAAGAGTTTTGTGAACCCAAAAGAGCTGGGCTGGGGGCCCAGGGATCCCCAAACTTGCCTTTGTTTTGTCCCCCTAATGGCCAAGGATGCAATCCTCCTGTTTCTTCTAGAGCTACCGTCTGCTCTCCCTTCCGTATCCTGCACACTCACCTCCTCATGCCACCTGTGGAGCTGATGTCAACCCCACGGGCCAGGCTGGGCCCCCTGCAAACCCAGCCATCAACCATAACCCTAGATGTGCAGCAGTTGGCAGCACAGTCCCGAGGGATGGGCCGCCCAGGCAGCCACAGCGTGGCCCCCATGCAAGCTTGTGCCCCACTCTCGCATCAGACTCCCTATAGGGGGGGCCTCTTCTGTCTGATCCTCGGAGATCCTGGCCCAGAGACCGGCCCTTGTTACAAGCTGACTTGTGTCCCTAAACCCATATGTGGAGCCCTAACCCTCATCACCTCAAAATGTGACTTTATTTGGAGACAGGATCTATAAAGAGGTGATTAAGTTAAAATAAGCCCATAGGGTGGGTCTTAATCCAGTCTGACGGTGTCTTCAGAAGAAGAGGAAATTTGCAGCCACAAACAGACTCAGGGACACACGTGCGTGCGGAGGACCAATGAGGACAAGGTGGGAAGGCTGCCGTCAACGACAGAGGCCTCAGAGGAAAGCAAACCCGCCAACACCTTTGTCTGGGACTTCCGAACTGTGACGGAATGATTTTCTGGTGTTGAAGCTCCCTGGTCTGTCTTGGTCTATTTTGCTATGGTAGCCTGAGCAAATTAATACAGACCTCATTTCGGGGCTCTGCCACTTTCTGTGACTAATAATAATAAAGTCTAACCTTTATTCCGCATCCGGCACTGTGCTAAAGCAGTTTGCCTGCCTAGCTCATTCAATCTTCTCAACAACATAAGGAACGTTACCCCATTTTACAGATGGGAAAACTGATGCTCAGAGAAGTTACCGCCTTACCCAAGCTGATACATGACTGCAACGGGATTCAACCTGCAGCCATCACAACATGCCCCTGGGGATGCCCAGGGCACCAGTTCCCAGAAGCACCTGCAACATGAATGCTGGTGCCCCCCTAGGATCCATCAGCTGAAATCCCCCCCACACACACTGGTGGTTTCAGGAGGAGGGGCTGATTAGCAGTAAGGGGGGAACCCTAGTGATGGAATTAGTGCTCTTATAGAAGGGACCTCAGAGAATGCCCTCACCTCTTTCCACCATGTGAGGACACAGTGAGAAGTTGGTAGGCCCCAACCCGGAAGAGAACCAGAACCTGACCATGCTGGCTCCCTGACCTCAGACTTCCAGGGCTTCGAGAAATACGTTTCTATCATTAATAAGCCACCCAGGCTTCTTGGCCTTTTCTCTAAGATCAAGTGTTAATAAGCCGCCCAGTCTATGGTACCGTGTCGCAGCAGCCCCAACTAAGACAGCACCCCTAAGTCCAGCTCTCAGACCAGATTGATGAGCCCGATGGGTAGAGCCAACATGGCCAGTGGTGACACATGGCCCCAGAGCGTCTTCCTGGAACCCCACGGGTGGCATGTCCTGCCAGGAGCCCATGAACCTCACGTTCCTCCTCTGAAGGCCTGTGGAGCTGTGACTTCGCTCCTCTCCCCTCTGAGGGATGCCTCTGCCACATTGTTCTTCGGCAGCGGGCGCTGAGCAAGCCCCCTGGAACCACCATAAGCTCACCCTTCACAAGCCGCCTCTTCAAATCATTCCCGTAGCGAAGCGCCCTTGCGCACTCAAGTTCATCGATTGACCTTAGAAAAAGGGATAGCTCAGAAGCAACAGAAATGACAACTACCTACCTAGAATAAGATGAGGACAGTTCCTCGTCCCCTCCCCCCATGCCAGAAGGTCAGAGCTTCAACGGGCCTTAGAGACCGCCCCCTTGTCCTTCACCAGTGGGTCCTCAGATGCAGCAGACCGAGCCGGGGCGGTGGTGAGCCCGGGGAGCCCGACATCTCTTGCCGCTAACTTTACCTCACTGTCCCTGCAGGCCTCCTGCAGAAAAATGCCACAGTCAAACCCTCTTAATGAACAAAGCCAAGCTTTGTAAGCACGAGGAGGAATAAAATCTGTCGGTCCTGGGACTCATGTTACTGCGCTCATTTCAAGGTAAGCGTTATTAGCTCCCCACCGGGCTTCTCCTGAGCAACGTGAGAGCAGGAGTGGGCTCTGACCCCCCCATCGCCCCAAGCCCCACGTGTGTCTCTCAAGGTGCAGCACCCAAACCCCCTGCCTCAGACTCACCCAGAGGCCTTGATAAATGCAATTTCGATCTACGGACTCAGGCTCTCCAGAGTGGGGCCCAGGAATCTGCATTCCTCGGGCACCCCAGCTGATTCTGAGTCTCACCGCTCTGCCGGCTCCTTAGCCCACTCGGGAAGTGGGCCAGGCCCTGATGTGGGACATCAGGAGGGGAACTGACTGTCCTGGTGTGGTGCAGAGGGTTCCTGGGACATGGGACAGGCACCATCCTAGCCCCCTTCAAATCACACACAAGGACAAGGAGCAGGGGTTCCCAAGCTCCCAGGTGAGATGTCATCTCCAAATGTCTCTTACTTGGTGTTGGAATGTGCTCCAAATGTACTCAGTGTTGAGAGTGGGCGTGGGTGATGTTCTGGGATTTCACAACACTCCGGATGAAAAAATGAAGTCAGGGCATGAGGAGCTGACTCAGGGACTCTAGAAGAGGGGCCGGCTCCCCCAGCGGGTCCCCTGCCCAGAATCTACCATCTCCACCCTGTGCTGAAAGCAGCAAAAACCTGCCCCGAGCCACTGTCCAATTAGGATCAGAGGAGTGACCCTTGGATAGGAGAATCAAGGGGTGTCAGAACCAGAAAGTCTCCTGGAGATCAGACAGTCCTGGTCCCTCACTTCTCAGATGAGGAAACTAGAGTCCCAAAGGGCCACATGATTGGTAGTGTCGCAGAGGGAGCCAGCCAGAAGGTGACTCCAGCTCTCTCATCTCTGCACAGCGACACAAGCCCTTCTGCGGGGCAAAAAAAGAAAATGATAATAGCAGAAAAAGAAACCAGAAATCTCAGTTGAGGGGGAGAAGCCTAGACACATAGATGGGGTAGAGCAACAGGTGCTTAAGGACCATGGTGTCCTAACCCCCCCACACGCATTACAGATAAGAAACAGAGCGACACAGAGGTCACATATATTCCTCAAGGTCATACACAGGAAACATCCTTTGCAGGTCACTGAAGCACTGTCCACAGTGGGACCTGCCAACGAATCCAAAGATTTACTGTATTTGAAATGAGACACTGTGCCGCAGAAGGGAGGGACCAGTGCTCCAGAAGACAGAACTGGAGCCCTGGGTCCACGGACACAGTCCCGAAGCCTTCATCCTGGGGGACTTTCTCCCAGAGGATAGGGGCTATTCTGGGAAGAGCAATGGGGGTGACTTTCGCTTTTCACTTTGAACAGTTTTGAGGGGGCGCCTGGGTGGCTCAGTCAATTAAGCGTCTGCCTTCTGCTCAGGTCATGATCTCAGGCTCTTGGGATCAAGCCCCCCATCAGGCTCCCCCACTCAGTGGGGAGTCTGCTTCTCCCTCTCCCAGTCCCCCTCCCCCTGCTTGTTCTCTCCTCCCCACAAATAAATAAAATCTTTAAAATAATAAAATAAATAAATAAGATTAAGCAGGGAGGCGGAGCTCTTTGGTGGCTTGAGAGAGAGGAGCGGGAGACCAAGCCCTGAGCCGCAGAAAGCAGAGAGATGAGAACAGGGGATTTTAAGGCAGAGGCTGAAATCAAGGCAAGAAGACCAAAGGACCCCTCGGTAACTGGAGGTAAGGTGGGTTTCCTGGAGGGGAGATGCCAGTGTGGTGGCAGAATTGGACTCCAAGTTGCCTTTTTAAGTACCTTAAAAGTAGCTAATCTGGAGATCGTCAAGCATTTCTACTTGTCATAGTCACAGGAGAAAGAGAGCACCTAAGGATTTTAGAACTAATTTCTTTAAAGTATTTTGAGTTCTCCACAACTGAGCATTCAAAAATATTACCTCCAAGTTATAGTCCATGACAAAATGGAAACAATATTCCAGGAATTGGTGCCTCTGTGGTTGACCCAGTAAAATCCTGGCTATGCGGAACCCTTAGGGAATGAATGAGTCACTTTATAGAGTAGAATTTCCTGAATAGCTTGAAGGCGAAAACCTTAAGTGGCAAACAAGTCAACTTTTAAATAGAGGTTTCTAAACTTTCTAAACTGGCCTCCTCACCCCCTGCTTTCTAAAACAGAGGACCCAGGACATAACCTCATTTTAAGGCAGTCCTTAGGGGCTCACCAATACCTGGAAGGACTCCACTCTTAGGTCCAGAATTTTCCCTCTCTTGCCATCATCCCCACCCCACACCGGTGCCTCACTCCCGCCACCCCCGCCCTGCACTCACTTCATCCCTGGTCCCCACTCCAGGGCCTCATTACTGTGGGTCATCCAGGCATCCCGGAGCTCAACAGCCATGCCCAGCGGATCAGCAGTTCTCTCTGTCTCTCTTATTATAGCTACAGAATTGGAATCTATCAAAGAAAGGCACAGAACCACATGGCCAGCCGCCACAGATATAGGCAGCCTGTGTTTGACACAGGACACTGCCCTTTATAGAGTTTCTAAAGCAGCCACACAGGTAGTTTTAGCTCCATTTTGATGACAAAACTAAGATTTGCAGGTTCTGTGAGCTTCGTAAGGTCCCCAGACCAAACACCAGTGTTCTAACCCCAAATCCTTCCACCTTGCTACCGTTTCAATTACCTACTTTGATCACGTGTCTTAAAATCTGCCAAGAGAACAGGCAGAAGGAGCCAAAATCAGCAACCCAGCTAAATCCCTTTAACTTGAAGATTCTTGGAATCAAGCTGGGCGGTAACTGTTTATTTCCGTTATTGTTAAAGTGTAGCTTGTGCGAATCATCGAATCATTGAAATTGCAAATGGCAAAGAAGTATTCCAGAGCCAGCCCACCGAGGTGTTTCTGAGAGAGCGGGTATGGACCACGTGACCAGGTCCGCCCTGTAATTGTGAACATCCCCTAAGGGAAGAAATCAAGGGGTTGGGGGGGAGTGAAAGTATCTGTGATTAAACTACTCTCAGGAGAGCTGGCTTCTGCTCTATTTTTATCTGGAAGTCCTACAGACCGGGAATGTGTTTCTAACGATGGATCCATTTCCACCATATCCCAGGACAACACCCTTAGTGCCCTGTGTTCCAACAAATCACTTATGACGGAATGCCAGCCGTTTGGATTTCTGTGGAAAGTACACCCCACTGTCACTCTGACTGTTATCCCTTTAAGTTTATGACCACAGATCTCAAGTTACCACCCAGTACTGTTCGGAAAGGCTACTCCGTTTCTTAGCAAGTTCCCTCTCCCCCTGCCCACGATGGCCATTCCATACCCTCTGCTCTCCCCTCGAGCCTCTTCCCTGCCTCTGCTCTCAGTCCATGACCTCGCCCCTTATGTCACCCAGAAAAATAGAAGCCAGGATCAAAGGCTACTTCATCTCCCCTCCATCAAGCCCTCGGCCCCTCAGTATCCAACTCTCCCTTCAGGCCAGTTCTGTTGATACAGTGACCACCTGTCCCAGTCTGCCTGGGCCTGGCAGCGGGGAGTGGCCCTAGGACATGGAACTTTCCGTTTTAAAGCTTTCCCAGGATGTGGGACTTTCGGTGCTAAAACTGGGGGAGTCACTCTAAACACAGATGTGCTCCCCCTCCCCCACTCCTTCCCATCGGAGGCCCACCCTCCGGAGGACGTGGGGTGCCATCCCCGAGGGCTCCAGTCCAACATCACTCTCTCTTCTGCCTCAACCACCTCTCCCTGTCCACGGACTCCTTCCCCTGACCATGTAGACAAGGCCTAAGATCTTCCTCCCTAAAGAATAAGGAACATCTCCCTGGACCCCACTCTTCTCTCCTCCTGCCAACTCGATTTGCTGTCCTCCCGAGCAAAGCTCTCCCCATGCTCACTGCCTCCTTTCACACCTGCCATTCTTGGTCAACCGCTTCCACTCGGGCCCCCTCCTCTTCCCTCCAACAAAACCTCCGTGGTCAAGATCACCCACACGGCCAAATCCAAAGTGAATTCTGAGTTCCCGTCTTATTCAACCTGGTAAGGTTGGTAAGGGATCAAGATTTTTGCATCTTTATTTCCTACTGATTACAGACCAACACTTTTGAGAAGGAGAACACGAAGGAACAGCTAGTTACAAGAATGAGGACGTGCTTGGGTAAAATGGCTATGAACATAGCTGAATGCCTACTCTGAATTTCTAGAACATGTCCCCCTGACCCAGGCTCTGCTCTAGATCCCATACTCTCCAGCTTAGAAAGGGCCAGTGGTTGGGGGCCTTCTAAGAGGGAAATTTGGACAAAGAGACGCAGATGTGTACAGAAGGAAGATGGCCATGGGTGTGAAGAGGCAGAAATGGAGGCTACAGCCGTAAACCAAGGAATGCCAAGGCTTGCCAGCAACCGGCAGAAGCCAGGAAGAGGCAAGGCAAGAGGCTTAGGCTTCCCTAGAACCTTCAGAGGGCACGTGGCCCCGACAACACTTTCTTTCTGGACTTGCTGTCTCCAGACCGAGAGAGAATAAATTTCTGTTATCTTAAGCCACCTGGAGAAACCAATACGACCCGCAGTTTGGATTTCCAGCCTGGACTGCCTCCCTGAACACCAGAACTCTCTTCGCACATCCGTGTCCTTGACATTGTCCTCTAGCAGTCTCAAACGTGACATGTCCCTAACTGAACTTTGGGGTTTTCTTCCCCAGACCGTTTTCTCCCGGTACACGGCAGAGGCCTTTTGTTAGCTGTTCAGGCCAAAAACGTAGGCGTCATCGTGCATCCCTCTCTCGCCACTGCACCTACATATCCAGTCCCTCAGCAGTTTCTGTCAGCTCTGCGTTCTAGATGTTTCCTCCCCTTCTGCCAACCATCATCACCTCTTGCCTCACTAGACTGTTCCAAAAGGGCAAGGACTTAGTCTGTTCATGGCTCTCCATGGGACCTGGAACGTAATGGGCATTCCATAAATACTTGTTAGATCAATGAATGAAATGAAACCTTATTAATTCAAACATTCCCCTGACTAAGAGTTTGGATCGCACGGATTGCATGGAGCACTGGGTGTGGTGCAAAAATAATGAATACTGTTATGCTGAAAATAAATAAAAAATACATTTAAAAAAAAAAAAGAGTTTGGATCATGTAAACAAAGGCTACCAAGCCCAGCAACAGTAAAATGAAGATAAGGAAGCATTTTAACTATGTGGGGCAATAAACCGTTTACAAGCAATATGTTAACCCTGAATCATTGCATACTCACAAGGGTCCCCAGGTTTCCCTCTTAAATGACCTGGTTTACTTGGTGGTTATACAGAGCCTGGGTCCTTCCTAGTTCAATCCATTTGAAGCATAGCCTTCAAAGTAGTATCAGTACATTTCCTTAAAAGAAAAGGCATTATCTACAACTCAAACTTTTTTTAAAATATGTTATTTATTTATTTGACAAACAGCGATCACAAGTAGGTGGAGAGGCAGGCAGAGAGAGAGGAGGAAGCAAGCTCCCTGCTGAGCAGAGAACCTGATGCGGGACTCGATCCCAGGACCCTGGGATCATGCCCTGAGCTGAAGGCAGAGGCTTTAACCCACTGAGCCACCCAGGCACCCCTACAACTCAAACTTTTGCAGTGACCTTTGAGAGCATACACATGCTAGAAACACCAGAGCTCTTCGATGTTTCTCGTCTCCACCATGGCTCGCCTAGCATTCCAAAAATGCATCTTGAAATACTCAAGCCTTTTGACACTGAGGAAAGCATGCTAGAAGCTGGGATTGGTTTGAAGAAGAGAGATAGCCACTCTCTCAAGCAGTTCTCAGCACACCCCATTGAGCCCGCAGCAGCGCCTTCCTCCCCTAGACGATGTGATCCGTACAATGGGTGGCCCACATTTGGCCATCTTCTCTGTGAAGTTGTTGCATACGGTTCATACCTCTGAAGTTCAGTTCAGTTCAGCAAACACTTCCTGCAGCCTGATCTCGGGTCAGACACAGGGCCAGTGCCAAGGGCTCAAAGATGAGTAAACAACACAGAGTCCCTAACTTCCAGAATCTTCCACTGGGGGATAAGTATATTAGTTATATTAATTATATTGGGATTATGTTCACATACCCAGACCATAACAAAAGCTTGGTTGAGGCGGGTTTAAGGCGCCTTGTCCAGCAAGGTAAAGAAACAGGTAATTCCCCGAGGGAGAGAGATGGAGGCATGAGGGATGACCTGAGTCCACAAAGTGGACAACACAGGGAAAGCAGGAAGCCCGCTCATCCACGCCATACGAGCGCTAGATCACAAACCAAAAATTACATGAAAAAAAAAATCATATAATCTAGAGAATAACTCCTGTAGCTAGAATTCTGGCTCCTAGCCACCAAAACCACACAAGTTTCAAGGTTCAAAAACCAACTAATTGTCCCTAGTTGCAGAAGATCTCAACAGCGACACCTGGAACATTTTGTGCTGGATAATCCCTTGTCTCAGGGGGCTGTCCTGTGAGCCCTGGGATGTTTGACAGCCCCCCTGGTGTCTTAGCTCAGGCTGTTAGGGCAAAAATACTCGACATGGGTGGCTTAAACTACAGCGATGTATCCCACAGTTCTGGAAGCTGGAAATCTGCCATCAGAGTGACAGAGCACGGGGATTTCTGGTGACAGTCCTCATCCTGGTTTGCCGATAGCCACTCTCTCGCTATATCCTTTTTTTTTTTAATTTTTTTAATCTCTTTTCAACATTCTTTTACCAATTTTATTTATATTTATTTATTTTTAAAGATTTTACTTCTTTGAGAGAGAAAGAGCAGATAAGGACAAGCCGACTCCTCCCTGAGCCCAACACTCCAGACCCTGAGATCTAGACGGAGCTGGGCTGGGGGTGGGGCTGCCCTTTGAGCCACTCCCGGGAGCCCCCATGGGGTCACACTGCCCATAAGCTGGCCCGTCCTCAAGAGGAAGTATGAGCAATCTCCTGATTGAGGCAAAGGGTTGGCACCACGTCAGATCTCCCTCCTGGGCCCACAGGCCCGCTTTCCCACAGCGTATGACCCCACTCGCCTACTCGGACTTCCCTCCATCTGCCTCTAGGCCTCGGGTGGGATCTGCCCCCTGTTTCTCTCAGGCGCCCCCACGTGGGCTGACCCCTGTGGCTCTGACACCCCCCAGCCCCCTCCCCCTCCGGTTTATCTCCCCTTCTGTGGCCCTCACCCACCGGTCATCCACGGGTCCCCACTCCTTCCCCGCGCCGACCTCCACTTGTCCGCACTTCCCCCTGGCCTGTGACCCACAGGCTCGTGGACCCTCCCTCGACTGAGTGGGCCACACACTGCTCCCTCCACTGCCCCTCTACCCTGAGCTCCCAGGCTTTGGCCAGCACCCTGCCCTAAGGAGTACTTGCCAGAAACCAGCGGCTGCCCACCCCAGAGCCCCACTGTCGCCGCCACCCTCCCCTCGGCCCCTGGGCCTCTCTGTCCACACTGCCTGACTCCCTCCTGCCTCACCATCCCGGTCAACACAGCCCTCAAACCCTGTGCCAGGCTTTCCCCCCTTCACCCACTCCCAGCCACTACCAGAATGTCTCAGAGGGATCCAGACCCCTACATGAGGATTACTGGGGGGCCCTTGTTTAAAATGCTGTGACAGAGACAGAAGCCAGACACGCAGGAGGACGGACACACACTGTGTGATTCCGCCCATCAGAGGTCTCCGGAGCGGTCAATCCACAGAGACAGAAATGGAAGGTGGATGCCAGGGCCTGGGGGAGGGGGAGCGGGCAGTGAGGGCTAAATGGGGACAGAGTTTCTGTTCGGAAAAGGTGAAAAAGTTCCAAAGGTGGCTGGAGGTGATGGCTGCACACAGTGTGACTGTCCTTAATGACGCCAGACTGTGCACTGGAAAAATGATTAAAATACTCAAGTCTCGATTATGCATATTTTGCCGCAACAACAACAACAACAAAAATGCTATGGGGCGCTTGGGGGGCTCAGTGGGTTAAGCATCTGCCTTGGGCTCAGGTCATGATCCCAGGGTCTGGGATGGAACCCTGCATCACATCGGGCTCCCCACTCGGCAGGGAGCCTGCTTCTCCCTCTCCCTCTGCCTGCCGCTCCCCCTGCTTGTCTTCATGTTCTCTCTCTCTCTCTGACAAATAAATAAATAAAATCTTTAAAAATTAAAAAAAAAAAAAAAGCTACGACACAGCATCTTAGGAGTCCTGCAAGGAAGCCCTGTTTTTAAGCAGCTCCCCCCCACCCCGGGAAGATCTTCTGTGAGAACCAGGAGCTGCCACCCCCTCCAGTCCCAGGGCTGCTGAGCTTGGCCTTCCTGATCTGGACCGTCCCTTGGCCCAGGAGAGGTGGCAGGCCTCTGTCGCACCTGCCAAGAGCTGCTTGCCAGGACCAGCCCGAGGGCCACATGAAAGCATGTGAGGAGGCTGCTGACTTCCAAGGGGCTCTCACCTGGTGAAGGAGACAAGTTACGGAGCCGAGGGCAGGGAGCCCACGGAGACCCCGATCCCCGGAGACCCCGATCCCCGGATCCCGGACCCCATCCCTCAAGGCTTTCCTGAGGGGCGAGAGCTGTATCAGACCCTGAGGAATAACGGGCCTGGAGGAGCTTGGGGGTGCTGGGGTGCTGCTGGCCGAGGAATTACACACCCAAAGGCCTCTGGTCCGTGTGAAAAGGACCAGAAGGGAGGGCTGGGGGGTGTGTACCAAGAACAAAGGGAAGCCTGGTCAGAGCCCCCCTCCCCCACCCCTTCCCCCCACCCCTCCCCACCCCCGGGGGGGGGGTGCGCGGGGTGCACAAAGGCCTAGAATCTGGGTTGCTGGGCTGGGAGGAACTCCCCGCCACAGGAGCACAAAGCTCTCGGCCTCCTTATCTCCTCACACTAGTCCCTGTGGTTCTTGGGATGGTCTCCTGCCTCCCACCGCCTCAGCCAGGCAGGTCTGGTCAGCGGGAACATTCCTTTCTTCCAGCTACAGCTGGGGCTGGGGGGGGGGGGGGACAGGGGCAGGGGGAGGGGGCACCTGGCCCTGAGACCTTCAAACCAAAACTGACTCCCCAGCCCCCTTCCCCCACCCCCATCTCCCGCCCCTGCCTCTGCCCCCCTGACTCAACTTCAGATCTGTCGACGGGTTTCCCAGCCTGCTCTCCCCATTTCTAGCGGGAGGGCAGGAGACAGGACTCGGGGAAGCCTCGAGCTCACAGACCCTGCTTCCTGGCAGGCAGGGCAGCCCTTAGCCCACTGCCCGTGACCGCTGGGGGAAGAGTTGGGGGGGGGGGCGCAGGCAGGACCCAGTGGACTGTTGTCCTGCACAGTGAGAGCCACGGAACCCTCATCCTTGCTCTGCTTGTCTCTGCCCCTTCCTACGTGTGCCCTCCCTGCCGCTGAGAGCTTAGGGACGGGAGAAAACAAAGCACAAGGGTTAAATTGCATTCGGGACTTGTGTTCCAGTTCATTCTAGATACATCAATTCAGAATCTAATCCAGCAAACTTGGGATCAGCGGAGGAGGGCCTGACCCTTTCTGGAAGGCCCTGAACTCTGAAGGCCTGACCTCTGTCCCCGAACAGGGCCTTCCTTCCCGAGCTCTCCGCTATGCGAGGAATTCTGCATGCAATAAAAATTGAAAAAAAAAAAAAAAAAAATCCCCCCTGGATTTGCTGCTTTGGGATCTGACCAAGTCGGAATGTGTGTCGCGGAGGAATGCTCGCTGCCTGGGCAAGGTCAGCGACGCGCAGGAAAGCAGATCTCAGCAAATCACGTCCTCCACCTTCCCCAAAAAGCCCAGGAGCTGCCTTCCACGAGAGCCAGACGGAAGAGCGGAGCAGCTGGCAGAAGACGGGCCTGATCCTTCACCACGAGGTAACGAGGGTGAGAAAGAGTTAAAGGCTGAACCCTGTCCTCGAAGAATTCAGACGGAGAAACCCTAACCTCCAGCACCTCGGAATGGGACTGTGTCTGAGGACAGGTCCTTCAAGAAGTGGCTGAGGTAAAGGAAGGTCATCAGAGGGGGCCGAGTCAGTAGGACTCGTGTCCTACCCGCAAGAGGCCGTAAGGACACAGGCAGAGAAGGAAGATGCTGAGGAGACATTATCCAGAAGCCGAGGACAGAGGCCTTGACCTTGGGCTTCTGGCCTCCAGAACTGTGAGAAAATAAGACTCTGTTGTTTCAGCCACTTGGTCTGTGGCACCCTGTTAGCACGGCCCTCACAGGTGAAGGCCGAAGACCTGCCGACCGCCTCCTGCCACCTGCCTGAAGAGAAGAACAGAAGAGCTAAAGGGAAGTGAACCTGCTGTGAGTGTGAACAGTCGTGATGGCTGGGGGCTGGGTCCACGCAGCTGCATTTCCCAGGATTCCCGTCCTTCTAGGGTCCCGGGTCAGCGAGGGCCCTAGAGGAATGTATGGCATTCGGAAGGTTTGGAAGGCACAGGAGAAGCACTGCCATCTTGTTCTGCTCTGAAGGAGGCTCAGGGCCCACCTTGCTGGCGTGGGGCGGCCGCTGGGCCTGCAGCAAACCCAGCTCCCAGGCCAGGTGAATGCGGCTCTGGGATGAGGGCCGCAGCTTGCCCCTCGGGTCTCCCCTCCAGGTCATCGTGGAGAAGGCAGGCAGTGAGGGCCAGACATGGTTCCGGGCTGTCTCCCCACTGGCCCTCCCTGATCCGGCCCAGATGAGACACAGGACGGCACCTTACACAGACCGCAGACTGACCTCCCACTGGCACGGGCGCTCGGACCCAGGGACAGAGCCCCTCTTCTCTCTATAGCTCACGGACATTCCACTTCTCTCATCAAATCTTGACTGATACAATAATCAACAGGAAAAAAAAATCAGTCTTAGCAGCTAGCCGAACAGGTGCGCATTTAAGACACATAACCTGATGAGGTCTTGTATGTTTAATTCCCTGAGATAGCGGTGTCGGCGAGTGCGAGTAAGCCTGATGGAGTCAACATTGGGCCTCTCACCAGACGCAGAATCCCAAAGCCTGTTCTTTTCCCAGCGGCTGTTCCCGGCCATGCATCCTCCCACACGGCTCTTCGCTTCCATTCCTCTTGGGTCATCTAGACTAGAGCCTCGGGGCTTCCGTCCTGCCTCCACACCTCCTTCCCACTACCTGCTGCTGGTCCCAAGCCCCTGCTTCTAGAAAGCCACGCTGCAGCACATTTCAAAGTCGAAAGACCAAGACCAAACCCTCTGCCTGGATGTTTAGACCTTTTATAATCTGTTCCCACCCTACTGCCCCCGCCATCCTCCCCCACTGCTCCTCAATGCGTACCCTCTACAGACTGAGGTCAGTCTCACCTTCCCTGCTGGGGGCCTGCCAGGTCTCTCCATCCCTCGGCCACCCCTCGGGTTGTCTCCGTGTTGCAGGACCTCTCATCGTGCGAGGCTCAAATCTTGCCTCCTTCACGAAAGCTTCCTTCAACAAGGCCATCAGGGGTAGCATTCTAGAGAAAGGCCTCTGGAGCTAGCCAGCCTGCATTCAAACCCTGCCTTTGCCGTTACGAGCCCTCCGTCACTCAATCTTTCTGCCCCTCAGATGCCTTCATTGTAAAACAGGCATGTAACTGTACCCGCCTCACAGGGTTTTCCTGAGGATCCATGAGTGAAGTTACCCAAAGCCTTTCCATCATGCCTGACATCTAAAAAGTGCCTGATAAGGGTTAGTCCTTATTTTAGTTTTATTTTCATTATTGTCTGACCCTTCTGCCCATCTCCAACCCTCTTCTCCCCTGAGTTTCTACACCTAGTAATAGCAGAGACCACATCACTCAAGCACATTATGCATAGTTGATCTTGTACCGTTCAGTGCAATTTCGTGTGTAACAAAGAGGAACAAGAACAGTCTATCTGTAATCAGAACATCAAAAAGCAATAGCTTATGCATGAGCATAAAATATTCCTCATTCCTAATGTGCAGAATAAGCAGGAGAATGTTCCCTGCTTCTTCCTGATAGCATTTAACCCCTAAAAAGCCTAGGAGGAAAAAGATGAAAACAACCTTCAGAAACGTAAAGACAGGAGAATGCCTGTCCAACCCCACCCCCCATCCCCTGGCACCACAACGGTCCTGAAACTCATCCTCCTGGTGCATCTGAACACCAAAATGTGACATTTTTGAAGACGTGGTTGTCCCATGAAGAACTACCTGGAAGATGGTCTGATCAGAGGAGGGGACCTCAAGTCTGCATCGGCTCCTCCTGAAATTGAACTGCATCCAAGTTAGGGGAGACCCTAGGGGGCCACTAGATGGTGACAGCATCAGGTGGGGAGGGGGGGCAGTCCCTGGTGCCGTGTAGGCTCTCCGCACTCCCTCCCCAGGACTTCTGGTTTACTGCCCAGACTGTTAAAGGCTCATGAATTAGCCAGTTCCTAGTTCAAGATAATGTAGAAGTCACACAACACTCCACTTTTACAGGACTCCCTTCCTTCAGCTTTAAAATGAGGGCATTAGCGGAACCAGAGGGGAGATAACGAAGCATCCAGCTCTGAAATTTTGCACAGTGTTTTCTTTTTTTTTTTTTAAGATTATATTTATTTATTTACTTACTTATTTATTTGAGGGAGTATGGGGAGGAGGAGCAGAGGGAGAGGGACAAGCAGACTCCAAGCTGAGCCCAGAGCCCAGCTGGAAGGGTGGTTCCCACAACCCTGAGATCATGACCTGAGCCAAAATCAAAAATCAGATGCTTAACAAACTAAGCCCCCCAGGCACCCCAGCACGGTGCTTTCTGGACAGTCAGAGCAGGCAAAAGCAGCCAAGGAGGGCTCTAAGGGTTTAGTTTTTGCCCCAGGCAATCTACAGATTCCGTGCAATCCCGATCAAAATTCCAACGGCATTTTTCAGAGAAACGGAAACAATAATCCTAACATTTGTAAAGAGCCACAAAAGAGTCAAAGCAATCTTGAGAAAGGCGAACCATGCTGATTTCACTTCCTGATTTCCAGCTACATTACAAAGCCACAATAATCAGAACGGTAGGGTATTGGCTTAACAGCAGACACGCATATCAAAGGGAACAGAACAGAGAGTCCAGAAACAAACCCATGCACTTATGGACAATTTACCACAAAGGAGCCAGGGATATACAACCGGGAAGGGGTAGTCTCTTCCCTAGGTGAGAGTCTGATCTCCCCTTTCCCTGTGAGCAGAGCAGTATCAGAAAGAAGGGAGGAAAAAAAACAAACAAACAGAGCTTTAACTTAGCCTTGAAGCCTCTGGTACCTGAGTTCTCCTGGCTGAAAGGTGCCAAAGCCAAGGATGGATATGGCAAGCTACAGGGCTTACCTGGGTTCAAGGCCCAGCTGTGACACTTAGGGCAAGCCTCTGCTTTCCCAGCCATTACATAAGGCTAATAATCACGCTTACTTTACACACGTATTGATTAAAGTGTAAAGCACTTTGCCCAGAACCCAAAGCGAAGTAGGTGCTCAAATCATTGGGCTATTCAGCAACTGTGGACCGGTGTCTACAAAATGATAGACGATTCCAAGGCACTGGGGCACAATCTTAAAAAAAGACTCCACCTTACAGACTTGGCCTTTGGGAGGAAAAGACAGATAAGAAGAAATAACCAAAATAAAGTAAGATTTTCTCAAAAGCACAGGAGAAGAATATGAAGAAGAATCAAGCAGGACAAATGAGACAGGAAGGGGGCTGTGGTTTTAGGTAAAGTCCTCGGAAAAGGCCATTTCTCCATTAGAAGAAAGCACCCTGGAAGGGACACCCTAATCCTCATTGCCCATGCTCTGGACATGGTACCAACAGAGTATTTCTCTTGGTGTTCAAATGGACATTTCTGCTCAACCATACCTCCCAAAATCGAACGTCCTAGCTGGAAGAGAACTTGGAGAGTCTCTATTTCACTTTGTTGATGAAGGACTGAGACCCAGGAAGGTGGGCTGACAAACCCAGGGCCACCCAGTTCAGAGACAGAGGTTGACCCTGCCTCTACGGCCAATGTTCTTGCCTCTCTTGTAATCCATTGTCTCTGACCATATAAACCTGCCGCCTGGAGCCTGGAAGCCTTTGCTCTAGTTCACAGTTCATTCAGACATGTCCGACAGGAAAAAAAAAAAAATTATCATAGATTTGCAAGAAGACATTCATGAACCAGTGACCCTCATTTCAAGAATTAAGAGTGAGGGGCGCCTGAGTGGCTCAGTGGGTTAAGCCTTCAGCTCAGGTCATAATCTTAGGGTCCTGGGATCGAGCCCCGCATCAGGCTCTCTGCTCCGCAGGGAGCCTGCTTCCCCAGGCTCTCTCTCTCTGCCTGCTGTTCTTCCTACTTGTGATCGCTCTCTCTGTGTGTCAAATAAATAAATAAAATATTTTTAAACAATTAGAATTAAGAGTGAGAGGCCATTGCTTCCAGTGATCACTGGGTACCAAGAATCCCATCACACGCAAAGGCAAACACCACCCGCAAACCACGTATACAGCACTCCTTGGCTGTAAGACCGTCATCAAAAAAACCAAAAACCTGTTTCCATTCTTTTTTTTTCTCCTTAGATTGTCACCAAAATGTGAAAACAAAACTGTGGATTGTGCTGAATCCTTGAACCCCTCAGAAGAGCCCGCAGAGCCCAGTGCTCTCACCGGGACGTTCCTAAAGGGCTGTTTCTCTTAGGAGAGAATTCCTTGCCTCCATCAGGGACATTTCTAAGAGCCACCAAGGCTAACGGGACCAGCGAGAGCTGATCAACCAGTTGTCCCTTGGCAGCCCAGCTGCCCTGGGCTGGAAGGACCACAGCGGGGGCCGAACACGTCGGCGCAGCTGTCGGGGACACGGGAACATCAGTGGGCCCTTAAGGTGGGGACTTCAACTCTCCACCCATCCATTCAGCAGACACGAACTGAGGGCCTGCTATGGGCCAGGCACTGAGGGATGACAGGAAACCAGACAGAGCCCCTGACAACACGGCACTTCTAATGAGGAAGAAGGAAATGAGGGAATTGGGGAGTTAAGAAGCGTGGGAGAGCGATAAATAAATGCATAAGAGACAGAGACAGTGCCTGAGGTTGGGGGAAGGAAGCTTCGGTGCTTCAGGTAAGATCCCAGAGACGATCTCTCTGGTCAAGCAACACTGGAGGGCAAAGAGTCCGTCAAGGAAAGAACATTCCAGGCACAGTTCACAGCAAATGCAGAAGCCCTTAGATGGAAGAGCAAGGAGCCCCTGGTGGCCCGAGCTCAGTTGCGGAGGAGAGTTGGGGTCAGAAGAGCAGGGAGGGCCAACAGACCTTTGCAACCCCTTGAGATCTCCCTCGAGTGAGACAGAGAGCCAGGGAAGGTCGTGAGTGAGGCGGGACATGAACTGACTAATGCTTTAAAAGGATGGAGCCTGATGCTGTGCTAAGTGACCAGAGAGTACCCAGGGCAGAAACAGGGAAAGCGGTTTGGAAACAGCTGCCATCCTCCCGATGATGGAGACAAGGCGGCCATGATCAGGGCAGTAAGGACAGAGATGTGGAGAAGGGACTAGATTGCGGATCTGGAAGATGGAGCCGATGGAAATTGGTAATCACCTGTGTACAGGCTGTAAAAGAATTAGGGGAGTCCACGGGACGCCTGGGTGGCTCAGTCGGTTAAGCATCTGCCTTCAGCTCAGGTCATGATCCCAGAGTCCTGAGACCCATATGGCGCTTCTTGCTCAACAGAGAGCCTGCTTCTCCCTCTGCCTGCTGCTCTCCCTGCTTGTGCTCTCTCTCTCTGTCTCTCTGACAAATAAATAAATGGAAACTTAAAAAAAAAAAAAAAAAAGAAAGAAAGAAAGAAATTAAAGGAGTCCAGGGTGATGTCCAAGTTTCAGCCTGACCAAGCTGGGGGTAACACTGACGTTCGCAGAGAGAAATACCGTGGGAGGCACCCGGTGGAGGTGGGGAGAAGGGTAAGGAAGAGAGAATTTTCCCAGCAGGTGTTTAAGTTCTGTTCCTTTTTCTTTTTCTTTTTCTTTTTTTAAGATTTTATTCATGTATTTGACACAGAGAGAGAGATCACAAGCAGGCAGAGAGGCAGGCAGAGAGAGAGGGGGAAGCAGGCTCCCCGCTGAGCAGGCAGCTTGATGAGGGACTCAATCCCAGGACCCTGGGATTATGACCTGAGCCGAAGGCAGAGGCTTAACCCACTGAGCCACCCAGGCGCCTCCAGGCTCTGTTTCTAATTGGTAAAGTCAGCCTTGCACAGGAGATGGGCCACATGATCCAGCAGTCCCCCTACTGGCTATACACTCACAAGAATTAAAAGTGGGTACTCGTGCAGGTGCATTGTACACGGTCCACGTTTTGAAAAGCCTCATTCACAACAGCCAAAATGTGGAAGCCACACAAACATCCAGCAACAGATAAATGGGTAACTGGGCGTGTGTATCCAATGGAGTATGCTTCAGCTTGCTACAGCGTGCAGAAACCTTACAGACCTCACGCTTAGTGAAATCAAGCCAGATCCAAAGGACAAATGTAGGATTCCACTGAGGGACCCAAAGTGGTTAAATTCAGAGAGGCAGAAAATGAAACGGGGGTTGCCAGGGGCTGGAGGGAGGAGGGAAGGGAAAAGTAGTGTTCAGTGGGTCCAGAGTTTCTGTCGGGGAAGATGGAGATGTTCTGGAGATAGACGGTAGCAACGGCTGCACAGCGGTGTGTGTGCCCTTGATGCCACCAACCGAACACCTCCAGTGGTTAAAAGGGGAAGCTCTATGTTATGTATACTTTATGATTTAAAAAAAAAAAAAATAGATGGTGATCTCACAGCTTAGTCCACGGACAAGGGCTCTAGAAGGTGTGCACACACACAAACGCAAATGAAAAATGATTCTCGAGTTGTCCCATGGTGAACTGTGGGGCCAGGAGTACCGCATCCATTCCTCCAAGTGGCTTCGGAGTAAGGGGAGGGAGGCCTCGCAGGAGAGGCAGGGGCCGAACGGGAGCTTGTCCCAGGCAGAAAGGGCAGTGTGAAAGAAGACAGGACTGGGACGCCTGGGTGGCTCAGTCAGTTAAGTGTCCAACTTTCTATTTCAACTCAGGTCGTGATCTTAGGATCATGAGACACGAGCCCGGCGTTGGGCTCCTCACTAAGCACAGAGCCTGCTTGGGATTCTCTCTCTCTCTCTCCTTCTACCCTCTCCCCTGCTCTCTGCGCGCTCTCTCTCTCTCTCCCACTCTCTCTCTCAAATAAATAAATAAATAAAATCTTTAAAAAAGAAGAAAAAGAAAAAGAAAGAAAGAGGACAGGACTGGAGTAAGACATTCAGAGAAGCAAACTGAGCAAAGAAGACGAAACAGCAGGAACGGGCATGACCTGGCACGGAGCGCGGGAGACCTGACGACAGCCTTGGTGACCAAGGGCAAGAGCCCGTGGCAAGCAGTCCCACTTGAGGCTGATGAAGGGCCACACCGGCGACAGCTCAGACTGAGCACTTACTATGCGTCTAAGCCGCGGACAGGGACTAAGTGACTCACACAGCCAACGACCCTGTAAGGGGAGTCCCCCAGTCATTCCCGGGTCACAAAGGAGGACACTGGAAACCTCCCAAGGTCAGAGCGGCAGAAACAGGATTCAGTGCAGCCCTGCAGCCGGGCTCTCAGCCTCTAATCTGCGCAACCTCCTGATGGCGGGCAGCCCCGAGGTCAGCTTCCCTGGACTCTACCCTTCCAAACTCACTGGAGCATTTAGGACACTGTGTGACTGGGTCGATGTCTTGATTCAAGACCCCCGCTGGGGGGCGCCTGGGGGGCTCAGTCTTTAAGCATCTGTCTTTGGCTCAGGTCATGAGCCTAGGGTTCTGGGATCAAGCCCCACATGGGGCTCCCTGCTCAGTGGGAAGCCTCCCTCTCCCTCTGTGCTCTCGCTCTCTCTCGATCTCAGTCTCTCTCAAGTAAAATAAATAAAATATTTTTAAAAAGAAGACGAAGAAAAAGATTGGGGGGTGGGGAAGAGAGCCCCTTGGTCCAAACTTCACAGTCTTACCTCAAAGTGCAACAACGTCTTTCTGATCAAACCTCCTGATCTGCTTATTTACCAGAACGACTCTCGATGACAACAGCTGACAGCCGTGTTGCCATGACAAATGCGAGTTGTGGGCCGTTCAAACGCGTTTCTAACAATCAAGGGAAATGGCAGAATCCTTCTGAGAAGTTGATGTAGAGATAACTGGAGGTTCGTGGCGGGGGCAGGAAAGGGTTGTTTCTGGCATCCCAGGGAGGTCACGTTGACACAAAACGCAGCCTCAAAGTCCACGCAAGTGTGGGACGTGGAAGTGGGTTTGCAAGGAGACGTCAGGGTCAGGGGAGAACCTACGACGTGGTCGGTCAAGGAGTCTCCACCAGGGAGAACCGTGCTCTCCCCTCTAGTGTGAACCGAGACCCACGAAGCCACAGCAAGTCCCTCCCAGCCGCACAGATTTTATCTGAATCCCTGGGCTGGGCGGCTTTGCTTCTGCCTTCAGGGCTGGCTCTCAGTAAAGGCTCCTTGACGGGAAGCGACACCATAATCTCAGAGTGTACCAGGCCCTTTGAGGAAGGGGGTCAAATCCCAAACACCTTTCAGTCTCAAGACATTTAATAAGAGGCCAACAAAGTATATTGCAGAGCAAGACCTGCCGCACTGGGAAGGCAAACACCGCAACAAGCTAGAAGCCGCTTCCAGAAGGCGAGAGATGACTGCCCAGCCCTGTGTGAGTACTAGGAAGCCTGCCAGAGGCTCCTGCCATCATTTGTTTCATGTGCTTGCCACAGTGTGCCCGGGGACCTCCCCGGTCTCCACTGGACGTGAAGCCTAGTAGAACCCCAGCCTCCAGGGAGCTGACGCAGGGAGGCCCGGGCACCCCAAGACAGCAAGGGACACTGAACCCAGACTCAGAGGCTCAGGGGGGGCTGGGGGGCCTGATTCAAACGCTCAGAAAAACTGGGAGCGAGGTGCCTGGGTGGCTCAGCCGGTTAAGCAGTTAAGCGCCTGCCTTCGGCTCAGGTCACGTCAGGGTCGTGGGATGGAGTCCTGCAAACACAGGCTCCCTGCTCGGGGGGAGTCCGCTTCCCTCTCCTTCTGCCCCTCACAGCCATCGCTTTTGGTTTTGCTTTCTCTGTCTCTCAAATAAATTTTAAAAATCTTTGTGGGTTTTTTTTTTTTACGATTTTATCTATTTATTTGACAGAGAGAGAGAGACAGCGAGAGAGGGAACACAAGCAGGGGGAGAGGGAGAGGGAAAAGCAGGCTTCTGCTAAGCAGGGAGCCTGATGTGGGGCTCGATCCCAGGATTCTGGGATCGTGACCTGAGCTGAGGCAGCCACCCAACAGCTGAGCCACCCAGGCGCCCTTCAAATAAATAAATAAAATCTTTAAAAGAAAGAAGGAAAGAGGGAGGGAGGAAGAGACCAGGGAGCCCAAGGCACGGGGAAGAGCCCCTCGGATACACCGCAGCAGGGGGACCAGCATCAGGGAAGGGAAGGGAAAGGCGCCCATGGGAAGCTGGGGGGGTCGAAATGGCAGCCGGGTCAGGGCAGCACCCTGGGGTTAAGCCAAAGGTGTGAACCGCACCCTGAGAGAAAAGAGGAGCCACTGCAGAATGTGAAGTGGTAGTAACGTGATCTGGTTTTTATTTTATTTTTTTTAAGACTTTTATTTATTTGATAGACAGAGAGAGATCACAAGAAGGCAGAGAGGCAGGCAGAGAGAGAGGGGGAAGCAGTCTCCCCGCTGAGCGGAGAGCCCGATGCGGGGCTCGATCCCAGGACCCTGGGATCATGACCTGAGCTGAAAGCAGAGGCTTAAACCACTGAACCACCCAGGTGCCCCTGGTTTTTATTTTATTTTAGACGGGCCTCTACTTACAGCTGCCTCCACCTGCGGCAGAAAAATCCACGCGGGGCAGACGCGTGAGGAGGTGGTTGCCGTCACAAATGAAAATCAGAGTCAGCAGCCGTGGAGCTTGGAAAAGCAGGCTGGAATCCGCAGGCCCCCAGAGGTGACCCCGAGAGAGAGTCTAGTGTCAGAAAAATAAAGACGGCGGGACAGGTCCGTGGGAAATGCTGCAGTTTGTGAGCTTTCGGGAAGAGAAGCACCCACGAAGGGCCTGGGAAGGGAGGGGAGAAGCCTCCCTAAGCACTGTGGACACAAGAGGACAAGAGATGTCACTTGGTGAAGGGCAGGGAAGCTTCCAGGAGGGAGGGTGCACTGCGCCAAGCACCCAGACACTGCCATGGGCGGGGTAAGGATTAACCAGAACGGCATGGGAGTGGGGGGGGGGGGGAGCCCCGGGGGGGGGGGGGGGGGGCACTAGGGTGAGTGGCAGGCAAGGAAAGAGCCCCCTTTCTAGCATGTTGGCTCCACAGGAACAACCCCACAGATAGCCAGAGGGGGAGGGGTTCTTTAAACTGGGGAAGAAGGGGTGCACAGAGGTATTAGGAAGGGGATGCCAAGGTAGAGGTGGGGTGCTGGCGAGAGAAGGGGTGAGTGAAGGCGACTCACAGAACCCCTGGTGGGATCCCACATGGTGCTGGGATGGGGGAGGAGGTTCCTGGGACAAGGTGAGGGGAGAGCTGATGAGCTCGGACTGCCCAGGGACAGGCTGTCCCCAGGCTCCCGCTGACAGGCTCCACAAAGATTTTCCACATTTCTAGAAAGGCCATACATTCCCTATTTTCCGTGAAATCTCCGGATTTTTTTTTAAAGATTTTATTTATTTATTTAACAGAGAGAGATCACAAGTAGACAGAGAGGCAGGCAGAGAGAGAGGAGGAAGCAGGCTCCCTGCTGAGCAGAGAGCCCGATGCGGGACTCGATCCCTGGACTCTGAGATCATGACCTGAGCCGAAGGCAGTGGCTTAACCCACTGAGCCACCCAGGCACCCCGAAATCTCCGGATTTTTAAATGTGGTGAGCTACCTTAAAAAAAAAAAACAGTTTAAGTCTTATGCAGGCCCAGATCATGGCTAGGGCCTGGACTGAGCCAAGAGCCCCCCACCCCCACCCCCGTGCCGCCCGCTTAGTGCCCTGTGACCCTGTGATCCAGAACCTTCACTCTCCAGTTACTTCTTCCTCTCTCTCGCCCTTCACGTGGGTGTCTTCCCTCAGGAAGGCCTCAGGGCGCCTGGAAGACACAGTCCTATGTGGACGCTATCATTGCCCTGGTCTCCAGATGGGATGTGTCCTTACCAAGACCCAAGACCATTCTTTTAGTCCCACCACCTTCTCTCACCTGCATTTGGGGTGGAAACTGAGACTGCTCGGCTCGGTTGGAGGTTTCCTCAGGTTTACTCTGGTCTTTGCATTCCAGGGCTGATGGTTGTGATGTGCTCTAACAACAACGACAAGGATTATTAAAGGGTCAATTTTAAAGTCGTCCAATTGATTAACATTTCTCGACGGGTATATAAACAACCCAGAGGCCCCAACTTTCCCCACCACCACTTCTCAGCCCAGCCCCTCCTCTCTCACTTGGAAGCTCTGCCTGTAGGAGAAAGAACAGAATCTTAAGAAAGGAGTTGACAAAAACTGAAAGACATCCTGTGGCGAAAGTCTGGTGAACCTTGTATAAGGGGAATGATGCTATCTCGGGTTCATAGATTCAGCAAGCAAGCCCTGTTCCCGTCCTCAAGGATTTTGCAATGGCGGAAGGAGAAAGATAAGGTCCAGTGTAACACTGTGAACAAGGGGCCGTCGAGCAAAGAATGTGTAGAAAGGAGGGTTGTGAGTTACGTCCACTGAGCATCTCCTCTCTGTCCAGCACTGAGCTGGATACCATGGGATGGAGTCTGAAGTCTACTGGGAGGAGTTCCTGAAACTTTATGTGAGAGCTCTCCAATCCTGGGTGACCACCATCTTGGATGGGGACTCCCAACAGGAAGGAAAGCCCACCTAGCCATGGGATTCCCTGGTCAAGGCCAAGACTCCATCTGACAACAACATAGAAACCAGGTCATAGAGAACATGATTGCGACCAACAGCTCCAGTGAGATGTTCTTTTCATGTGTTTGCACACGTTGAACATCATCCCAAGAAATTACTCTTCTCCAAGACAAAGAAACTTGGAACTTAATGAGTAGAATGAGCCTGGATCTTCAACTTCAAACTGTTGAATTTTCTTATTCATGCTTCCTTCTCACAGTTGGCTGATCTCTCCTGCCCCAAGCTTTCAAAGGGATGTTGGAGGCACTTAAATTTTTCTTCACCATAAAAGTAAGAAAATCCCCTATTAGACCTTCCTAAGGGCTGGACCCATGGATCATTTGTCTCTATGTCCCTGTTTATAGAGCCTAGCAGAGCTTCCCAGGCACTCTGGAAATGTCTGTGGCATGTCTGTGGAAGGAAGAGAGGAAGGAAGGAAGGAGGCAAAGAGGAAGGGGGAAAATAAGATTCTTTTAGCTGAATGATGCTTGTGTTTCTTTAAAAAACCAATGGCGTGAAGACTTCCAAGGCTCCTAAAAGCTGCACATACATTAACCCCATTAATCGAAGCTGATTCTTCTTAGTCCACAGATTTTTAAAATTCTAATAGATTAATCAAGTGTGAATCATTCTAGAGAAACAATCTTGCCTTTTCCAGAAAGGGCTTGGTTGAGTAACTCTCCTCTGTTTCATTTTGTTCAGTTTTCAATTATAAAATGAGACTCAGAAGAAGTTCAAATAACCACAGAAGAAAGGAATGTTTTTTTTCTTTCAGAAAGAACTGAATAATAATAGCAAACACATCAGCACTTACCATGGGCCAAAAGCTATTTTATCTTGTGTGTTAACTCCTTATGGCAACTCTAGAGACAGTAGCTTCACTTATTTTGTTCTACACAACAGAAAACTGAGGCCCAGAGAGTTTGAGTAACTTGCCCAAGATCACACAACTAGGACGTGGCAGTGCTAGGATCTGAAACCAAGCCCTCTGGTTCATGAACCCACACTCTAAACCGTTAAACCAACCACTCAGGTCCAGCAGCATATATTAGAAAATGAGAAAAGTCTGAGCCAAAGTTACTACAATGCCCCAAATAAGAAGTCACCCTGAAGAAAGTATGGCTCTTAGCTACAAGTGTATCTCCTCACAGTGTCCTCTCTTGGAGTAGCTTGTGGCCAAAACTTGAGTGCTTTAAAATAACAAAGTAGGAGCACTTGGGTGGCTCAGTCGGTTAAGCGTCAACTCTTGGTTTCTGCTCAGGTCATGATCTCAGGATAGTGAGATTGAGCCCCACGTTGGAACGCTTGAGAGATTCTCTCTCCTTCTCCCTGTGTCTCCCCACCCCAGTCCATGCTCTCTCTCTTTCTCAAATAAATAAACAAATAAAACCTTTTTTAAAAGTGGGGAGTTGGGGGAGGCACCAGGGTGGTTCAGTGGGTTAAAGCCTCTGCCTTCAGCTCAGGTCATGATCCCAGGGTCCTGGGATCGAGTTCCACATCAGGCTCTCTGCTCAGCAGGGAGCCTGCTTCCTCCTCTCTCTCTGCCTGCCTCTCTGCCTACTTGTGATCTCTGTCCAATAAATAAAATCTTAAAAAGAGAGAGATAGAAATAACAGAGTAATATTTCTAAAACTAGCAAAACGAACATTCCGTAGTAGCTGGACTGGACAAAGGGGTAGGAAGGGAATTCAGTTCCAAGTCTTTAGAAAACGAAACAATCATGCTTTCAAGCAAATGGCTTTCTGATCCAAATACAAAATTCATCTGAAACCACCAAAACAAGTCACAAGCCTTAAAAATCCTACCTCAACCGGAGGAGGAACCCACTGTTCAATGCAGCCATACTGGAGGCACGAGAGATTAACATTAAGTCCTACATGACCCTAAACTAGATGCTGTCAGTGACAAAGAACCAGACCGAGAGAAAGCTGGCAGTGGGGGAAGGGGCGGGGTAGAATTCTTTCCCAGTGCCATTTTGGTTTTATCCTGAATACCGAGGTTGAAAAACATAGAGGAAGGAAGGAATGGCATCGGGAGGAAAAGAGCCACAAAATTAAACAATGTACGATCCTAAATGCCCTTAAAGCTTTTCCTCTTAAAATGCACTTCTCAGTGTGGAAAACATTGTCCTAGGTGGCGTGAGGGCTTGGAAAAGATTAAGGCGGGATCCAGCCCATGACATAGCTTCTATTGTGCTCCAAGGTGGGCCTGATGATAACCTCAAAGCCAAGCAAAGGACCAAACACACAAGTTCAGCTGACATGTTCTGAGCTGATCAAAGGAGAACCCCAGGGGCTGGATGGCAGAGAACACACTGTTGGCTTGAGACTGGACAACCTGGCATCGTCATTCCAGGGCACGGCCACTGTGGGACAGGAAGGGATGTGACGGAAGGACAGGCTGCAGCCATGGAGGTCATCCTCCCCCACCTCCGCACACTCCAAGACCCCACAGTCCTGTGTTTCACATCTAAAGGTCATGGTGAAATATGTGGAGAAAACAGATTTGTGACTATTCCTGATTATTACTCACTTTGTGCAAAATAATTACCAAGTACAGAACACATAGCCGTTAAATGGGATTATCACTGTCCGTGTGGCTATGTCGCTAATGGGAATCACTGACAAGTTCCTGGCCAAGTAGAATGAGCTGAACGTTATTATTCAATCATGAGATCATGGTTTTTGGCCAATAGTAAAAGAGATCTCTAAGAGCCAACAAAGGTGTGGAAAAAGCGGAGGTTTTCACACCCAAAAGTGGGAATGTGTGTGAATACAGCCTTTCGGGAGTGCAATTTAGAGTAGCTTTAAAATGTTCGATGCCCGTGCTCCTTCAGCCAGCAATGACGTCTGTAAGAATCCAGGGGAAGTATTTGAGCGTGTGCTCCAAGAGGTATGTGCAAGGATGTTTGCAGACACTGGAAATAACCTAAAGTTCCGTCTAGAATAATCATTAAACATAGAATTCGTCATCTATGCCGTGCCATATAGTCTGTAACAGTGAAAAAGAATGAACATTGACCTACATACTGTTAAAGGGGATGGGGGAAGCAAATTGCAAAACAAGACGGTGCAATCTTATTTATGGTTTCTTTCATTTTTTTAACCTTTTTTTTTTTAAGAGTTAATTTTTTTAAAAGATTTTATTTATTTGACAGAGACTACAAATAGCCAGAGAGGCAGACAGAGAGAGAGAGGAGGAAGCAAGCTCCCTGCTGAGCAGAGAGCCTGATGAGGAGCTTGATCCCAGGACTCTGGGATCATGACCTGAGCCAAAGGCAGAGGCTTTAACCCACTGAGCCACCCAGGCTCCCCTTAAGAGTTAATTTCAAGTGATCTACACCCAACATGGGGCTTGAACTTAGAACCCAGAGATCAAGAGTCGCAGAGTTGAATGCTCTACTGAACGAGGCAGCCAGGGGCCCCATTTATGGTTTCTTTTCACCCACCAAACTACAGACATCTGCGTTAACACACAGATGCACCGAGCAAAGTCTGCTGGGCTCACGCCAAGAGGACGTCAGCAGGTTACGCTAAGGAGGAACACGCAACAGGGTTTCGGGGATGAGGAGGACTTCTTGGATTGTTTTCAATGTTTCCCAAAACTGAATTGCTATGTGGTGTAATTAGAAATTAAATTCTGAGGGGGGGGATGGGCACAATAGAGAAAAAAATTAAATCTCTGCCAACGTTGGTCCTAAAAACGCCCAACTGTGTGTGCGTTGGGGTGCAAAATATTTTACCAGCGTGATTACATCCACAAGAGGAAGTCGGCTCAGCAAATATTTATTGAGCACCTACTGTGGGCCAGGCACTGTTTGCAACTCTGGGGAAATATTAAAAAGATCTGCCTCGATGGAGTTTGCATTCCAGTGGAGTTCACAGCGGCGTATCCGCTTTGAGGGGAGGGCGGTGCTTCTGGGAGAGAAGCGTGGGCTGATACAAGGTGCCCAGGGTAGGGGGGCAAGGCAGAGATAGGCTCTAGTCCTCTCTTCTAGGCCAGGGAAAGAGGAAGAGGCAGGACCCAGAGCACCTGCTGGCCCCTCACTGAACATGGTCTATGTCTGCTCCAACCAGCTGCACAAGTTGGGGTGTCTCTTGTCAGCTGGAAGGCCACCCCCACTCACAGAACAGGGAATTGCGGAGGGGAGGTGACTCAGGAGAGGCCCACCGTCTAGAAAGTGCAGCTCAACTTACTGCAGGGGTCACCAGGCAATATTCACAAATATCAAATCATCATGGGGAGGCCCTAAAGCTAACACCAGGTTCTAGGTCAAGTCTCTCTCAATAAAACGAGAAAGAAAAAAAGTGGAACTGAGTGTGTGGGATAGCCAAGAGATTAACCGTAGAATTCAAGGTGAGAAGGTTAAGGGAATCCTCCTTACCCCAGACCAACCTGCATTTCGAGGGATGGCCAGCAGAGCGCTCAGGGTAAATACAAAGGAATGACTCCATAATAGTGAAATTGTTGACATCCTTGATGAGCCAGTAGGGGGAGATTTCAGGAGATTTCAGGTGGGTCTTTCCTGAGGTCTTCAAATCACACCTTACAGGCACTGGGCTGCCCCACCTGAACCCCGCCCCCCCCCCCCCCCCTCCCCCCCCCCCCCCCCCCCCCTCTCCCCCCTCCCCCCCCCAGCTTCCCTGTCAAGCCAGTTCACACGGGCGCTGGAAGGCTCAGGTAATCTGATTGGCCGGGAGATTCGTGTTTGCTAGGGAAGACTGGCTTTGTTAAGATCAAAGTCAGGTTTCAACCTGTTCCTCCCAAACCTACGTGCAGTCCCTCATAGAGCCCGACCTAGGGCGTGGTGAGCAGCTTTGCATAGCTCTGATGATTTATAAAATCCAAGTGGGTTTTAAAACTTCTCAGTACAAGATAGTGGAAATTAGGCTAAAGAACCACCCCCACGAAGCGCCTGGGTGCCTGGTTAAGCAGTTAAGCATCTGCCTTTGGTTCAGGTCATGCATAGTCTCAGCATCTTGGGATCGAGCCCTGCGCAGCTCCCTGCTCAGGAGGGGATCTGCTTCTCCCTCTCCCTTTGCCCTTTCCCCACTGCTCCTGCAAACGTTCCCTCTGTCAAATAAATAAAAACTTTTCTAAAATATTAAAAAAAAAAAAAAAAAGAACCACCTCCACTCCATTTCCACTTTGAATTAGGAGAATCAACTGGGGGATTCCTGACCCACCGATTTACGGATGGTCTCTTCCTCAACAGGGAAGTCCTTCCTCCCTCCGGGACCCTGCGATCCGTGGATAAGGAACCAGCACAAACAGCAGGTCAGCCGCCCATGGCCAAGTCTGCACTGGGCTGAGAATGGTATTTCTTTCTAGACCAATGAACGTTGCTCGAACACACTGGCCCCAGATTAAAACACACAATTCCTCACCACTTCCCCAGGAGTGATTTCTGATCTCAATGCCTCAAAATCTGCTTTCTAGAAGGACTTTGCCCAAACCTGAGAAAGACAAACACCTTCACCACACCCCAGCCTGGCTGTCCTCGAAGGAGGCTTGGAAACACTGTGAAAGGCGTGCGTGGGAGTGCTTTGCGCTGGGACCCCGCACACACTCTCCTGCGCTCACGGGCCTGTATGTCACAGCCAAGTGCTTCCCAGCAAAGTACACAAGGGCTTTGTCTCATTCTGCAATGGTCGGCACTGGCCATGGGGCTATGGGGGCCACCGCTGTGTTTGTCCCGCTCAAAGAGAACAGCCTGATGGGGGTGGGGTAGCTTGCCGCCACAAAGAGCCGGCCAGCCCCACCTTGCTTCAGGTGGAAAACACAACTCTCCACATCCTGGCTGGGCTTTCCGGTCCAGAATTTCACTAGGAAGGAAGGCAGGGAGGGACAAGAAGGCGGGGGAACAAAAGAAGGCGCTTTCTTTGTATGACTCTCTTAATAAAACAAAGCCTGGTCAGGGCACTCCATGTCTCATCAGAAAGACACACATTTTCGATTAATACAAACAAAAATAATCAATTGGGAAGAGAAAAATCAAGTCACAATCCCAGACCAGAGCAATGGGTGACATTTCAGATGCTAGCCACCGGTTTTGGAGAAAAGTAATCAGATTTGGGGAGCCCTTCCTCCTCCTCGGTCCAGCTTTCTCCCCCTACCCCTTCCCAGCTTCAGTTCATGGCCATGGGCTCTCCCCTGTAGTTCCAGTGGCGGCCATCTTGAATGCCCCCCTCCCCGCCCACCAAACCCCCATTCAGCGCCCTTTGCGCTCCACAGCCACCAGGTCGACACCCTTCTAGGTCTCCGGGCTTTTCTTTATCTCCTTTTCCACTCCAACAAGGCAGTCCCGCATGCTGGCCAAGTGTGGTTTGCTGACCAGGCAGCAAGCGTCCCCTGCTTTCCACCCTTGTTAAATCAGACTCATCCACAGCTCAAGGAGAACAGCCGACCTTCAGACCCTTAGCCATGACATGAGGAAACCAGTTCTGGTGGGTGTTTCTTTTGTTGGTTTTCCTGGGTTGGGTTGGGTTGGGTCACAGTTCAGGACTAGGATGGCGAACAAGCAGGCTGCATCCTTCCCTCATAGAGCTGATAGTCTGATGGCGGAGGCAGACACACCCGCAACTAGTAGTCCCTGATAATCTAGTAGGAATAGTACTGAGAACCGGAAGGTACAGGGCAGCAGGAGCACACAGACAGTTGGGGGATATGGGGGTGGCAAGGAAGAATTATTCCCAGAAGAAATGTCCCCCTAAACCAAAACCCAAAGGATGAGGAAGAGAATGCTACTTAAAAGCCAGGGGGCCAGAGATGGCAGGGGATGGTCAAGATTGCTGGGAAGAGCTGAGTGTGGCCCAGAGCCCAGCTTGAGGCTGCAGAACTTGACAGTGGCCAGTCACAAGCAGGGGCAAGCTTTCCTGGGGCTTTGGGCTGGAACACAGAAGGGCTGAGACACACAGGGCTCAGGGTTCATGGCCATCTCTTCCCTGCGTGAACCTGTACATGGCTCAGGCTGTCTTAATACAGCATCCTGATTCCACTCTTCACACTCCGTTAGCAAGAGCTCATTGAATGCCCATGAACACAGAGCAACGGGAACCCAATCCAGCCCGAAGAGAGTCAGCAGATGACACGCCCCACTCCCCATGTTTTTTCCTGTACTTGGTCCTACACCCAGAAGCGCCCTCTCAAAGTTTCTCCAGGATGACGTCACGATAACAGGGCAGGCAAAGCTTTGTGGGACACACAGGAACTGACCATTTCCCCTTCAGAAATCATCAAATGCCGAAAGTGAATGGGGTGCAGGACGTGCTGGGCGGGCTTCTCACCCAGCTCGTTGGCAAGGTCTGCAACCACCATCCCGTGGCAAGAACCCTATTAATCCAAGGTGTTTATTTCCTTTTGATAAACAGTAATTTGTAATTTCCCATTTCTAGGGACAATAATGACTTCAAACAAAGGGCAGGCACCAAAAGCAGTATTTAGAGGGAGCAGTTCTAATCCATAGCTGGATGGCGGCTCAGTGAAAAAATAAACTTTTATCCAAAAAAAAACAGCCCTTGGTTAAAAGTATGAATTTGTCTCTTCGATCTGATTTGGAAGACAAGTCATTTTTGGAGATACAGGGTGCTCAAATAGAGAAAGAAAAGGAAAAAGCCACCTCCTCCGAGCAGGCCCCCAGGACTACCAGCTCTTGCCCCTGCCTATGCATGGCACTAAGTAGGCTCACCTGCTACTCTTCCCTCCCACAGTGAAATTCCTAGAATTTATTTTCTAGGAATTTAGACAATCCACCAAGGCTGCCTCCACTCTCTCACTTAACCTCCCTAATCTGCCTAAAGGGCCCACTTGAAATTCAAATCGTGAGCCAAACTTGCAGTGTAACAAGTAGAAAATGCCCTGTCATTAGTCAGTCCTGCCTGTTCACATTCCAGCGCTCTCTGCTGCCTGGCCCCTGGAGGCGGAAGACACAGAACCCAGGCCATAGGGCGCTGAATGGAAAGGCCTTCCAAAGCCTTCTTTGTCACCTGGGCCACAGTAGGGACCTCAAGACAGGGAGGGGTCAAGTGCCCCTGCTATGGCCCAGGGTTGTGTCACACCCAGAGAGAAAAGCAAGACAGGGAACTACCCATGCTGTGCGTGAGGCTTTGCTAAAAGGCTCTCCTGTCCCAAAATACCTGGAGCTGGCCAGTCCGGGGTCCATCCCTGGGACCATCCCTGGGACCAAAAAGCCCTCTTTTTTTTTTTTTTTTTTTTTTTTAAGATTTTATTTATTTGGGGCGCCTGGGTGGCTCAGTTGGTTGAGCAACTGCCTTCGGCTCAGGTCACAATCCTGGAGTCCCGGGATCGAGTCCCGCATCGGGCTCCCAGCTCCATGGGGAGTCTGCTTCTCCCTCTGACCTTCTCGCCTCTCATGTTCTCTCTCACTGTCTCTCTCTCAAATGAATAAATAAAATCTTTAAAAAAAAAATAAAATAAATTTTAAAAATTTAAAAAAAGATTTTATTTATTTATTTGACAGACCACAGAGAAGCAGGCAGAGAGAGGAGGAAGCAGGCTCCCTGCTGAGCAGAGAGCCCGATTGGGGTGGGGGGGCGCTCCATCCCAGGACCCTGGGATCATGCTGGGGTGGGGGTGGCGCTCCATCCCAGGACCCTGGGATCATGCGTGGCCTGAGACAAAGGCAGAGGCTTTAGCCCACTGAGCCTCCCAGGCACCCCCCAAAAAAGCCCTCTTTTTAATGCAAATGTCCCAAAGTGTTCACATATATGGCTCAGTGGAGTACAAAGCTGTGGGCTGAGGAAAGTTTGGCCTAAGGGAAGAGTTAGGTCCCTGCACTATTTGGAGCTTGGGGGCCTCCCAGGGTCAGGAGGCTAGCTCTCCCAGCAGCCACTGGGGAGTCTGGACTTGGCCTTGAGCAACTTCCCAACAACCCCCCAGGGTCTTCTTTCCCCAATTTCCTATCAACATTGCCCCTCTCAAAGTCCCTGCCGGCCCCCGCAGGGCCCATGGCTTGCAGCAGCCCCGAGGTGGGTAAAAATCAGCCCAGCAAAGGATCCCGGGACCCAAGGATGGCCTGTTGATCAGCAACCCTCACCGCTCGGCTTTCCCTCCCAACCTCTCTCCCTCCTACTCCTCTGGGGCCAAGAGTCTCTTTGGGAGGCTCATACACTCCCTGGACCCTGGTGGCCCCATGGTTACAGTATGGAGGGCTTCAGGGTATTAACCGGTTTTGGACTAGAGCAAAAACCAGAGTTCTGGCTGGAGTTTGGAGGCAAGTGGACATTGCAAGCATGCTGCTTTACTTAGGTTAGAAGCTCCTTTGGGGTGCCAGGAGATAGGGGAACAGGGCTAACATGGCCCAGAGCCCTTCCCCCACTCCCTGCTCCCTGTGGGTCCTCTCTTCCTGCCTTCCCTCCCTTGCAGCTCCCACCCCCGCCCCCACCCCCCCCCCCCCCCCCCCCCCCCCCACTCCCAGCAGCTCATTCCAGGCTTCCCCTCCCTCTCCTGCTCCTCCCAGCAGCCTTGTCCCTCCGGCCCGCCCCCCACCCCACACTCTTCTGCTTTCCCTGTAGATTTCTGCTTCCTTCTTCCCTCATACACCCCCCATCTCCAGAATAAAGGGCCAGTGGCTCCCCTTGGTGGAGGTCTCAGCTCTTTCCTCTTGGGCGGAGTGCAGGCGGCAGGTGGGGGTGGGTGGGGCTACTATGTCCCCCCCTAGGAAGCTCGAGGTGAGGACTGTTAGTTAGCAAGTCCCAGGTAGGTACTAGTTGGCCACAGCCCTGGAGCCATCGGGACCGGCAGGCACAGAATAAAAGGGGAAGCTCTCTCCACAGTTGAGAAGGACTCTGTTCTGCCCCCAGACTCTTCTCACACAAAGCCAGGCCCACCCCCAGAGAGGGAGCCAGCTGGCCCGAGGGAGGGATGCGTGCAGGCCCTGGGCTGTGGAGAGTTCCAGGCTGCTTGGCCAGCAGTTGCGGGGTGGGGGGTGGGGGGGGTATAACGCAAACGCTTTGATGACAGCTACTCCCTTGTTGACCATCAGAGTGGAAAAAGACCCAGGGTGACACTGAGCAGGAGGGGCTGGCGGCAAGGGGGGGCGCTGAACCTGGGCCAAGGGTTCCCTTTACTGGAGGCCTGGAATCTATCTCCTACCTCCAGAATGGGCAAACGGGTGAGAGCCTTTTCCTTTCCTTCCTGAGCACGATCAGACACCAGCCTGCGCGGTCTCGTGTGTCATTCTAAGTTCGTCTTACTCCTTCTCTTCCCCCTCCCACCCCGCCCTGCCTTGCTGAACTTCTCCACCCGCTTCACGTCCACACCTTCCCCTGCTCTTCCCCTCTGCCTGGAGTGCGGCCCCACACTCCGCTCCAAACCTGGAAACAGTCGTGTGTTACTAACACAGAAGAATGCCCGGAGTATTTAACGCATAAGCTTCCCAGTCAGACCTGGCCCCGTTGGAATGCTACCCTATCCTAGCTGTGGGACCCTGAACCTGTGGCTTAACCTCTCTGAGCTTCAGCTTGTCCATAAGTAAGAAAAAGAAAACCCACTTCGTGGGATTGTTGTAGAAGCCAAGAAAGTTAAAGCACATAGGATACACAGGGAAGGCCTCTTACAAAGTACTCTGGAGTACTTGCGGTCGCTCACAGTGTTTACCGTACCCCGCCCACACCGTGTGTGTTCACTCACGCCGTCCTCACAACGGCACTAGGACACAGGAACTGTATCACCCCCGTTTTACGGATAAGGGAAGTGAGGCACCAGAGCGGTTCAACCACTTGCCCAGGATCACGTAGCTACGAAGTGGGAAAGCTGATAACTACTATTATTTTATCATTATTATTCCCCTCCTAGACAATAGGCTCATTGAGGAAAGAGGCTTTGCACATACATATTTAATGACTACTTCAGGGCTGTTGTTGAAAGGCAAGGCCCTACCCATTTCAAAAGACTTCTTCCATTTCCTAAAACCTCCCCAGAAAAAGGACCCCAAGTTCCTCAGGGAAGCAACAATGGCACTGTGGAAAAGAAAGAAAAAAATATATATATATATATACATATACATATATATATTTGTACATTTTTTAAAAGATTTTACTTATTTATTTATTTGACAGAGAGATCACAAGTAGGCAGAGAGGCAGGCAGAGAGGGGGGGAAGCAAGCTCCCTGCCGAGCAGAGAGCCGATGAGGGGGCTCGATCCTAGGACCCTGAGATCATGACCTGAGCTGAAGTGATGCTGAGAGCAGAGGTTTAACCCACCGAGCCACCCAGGCGTACCCCCCCCTTTTTTTTAATCACAAGGTTTCGCTCACCCTAGCAGAGTCACCCCTTCCCAGCTCTGTGAGTCACCCTCCTCCCCCTGCAGGGCACCGTCTACCCCGCTCAGAGGTAAAGCATCTTTTTTTTTTTTTTTTTAAACATTTTATTTATTTATTTGACAGAGAGAGATCACAAGTAGGCAGAGAGGCAGTCAGAGAGAGGAGGAAGCAGGCTCCCTGCTGAGCAGAGAGCCCGATGTGGGACTCGATCCCAGGACCCTGAGATCATGACCTGAGCCGAAGGCAGCGGCTTAACCCACTGAGCCACCCAGGCGCCCCGAGGTAAAGCATCTTGTAGACCAGAATACCCCCTTCCCCACGGTCCACAGAGAGGGTCTTTTCCTTCTTAACCCTTCCCAATCCTTGGCCCCATGGTTGGGAAGCTTTTCCATGAAGGCTAGGCCTCCAGCTTGCGGTGGAAAATAACAGAGGGTTTTTTTTTTTTTAAGGGAACAGAAACCATGCTCCTCAGCAGAATGTTCCCCACACATTCTCCGTGGCCCCTGGCAGTGCTTCTGCGGGGAGCGTTTGGCCTCCAGGAGCCCTTGGACTCCAGGCTGCTGGCCGCCGTGGGGCTATTCAGAGGCTGGTAAACAGCACATGGCATTCTCGGGCATACGGCAAGCATTCATGCACCGAATTCTTTGTCCTCGTGAGGACAGAGACAGAGAGCGGCTCTGTGCTGCAGAGCCCAAAAGCAGAACTGCGTCTCCCGGAGCCCCAGCTGGAGAGCACACCCGGGCTGAGACACGCATGCCACCAAGCCCTTGAGCGCTTGCGAAATGAACTTGCCCAAACTTGGAGCTCTTTCTTGAAAACGTGGGTTTACTCCTTAATTCCAAAGGGAAAGCATGACACTGTGACAATGGAGAAACTTGGCCATCTCCTCCTTAATCAAGGGCTTGAAGTCACACGGGCCCTGAGAAGGGAACCCCACCACCACCACGCACCGCTGCTATGGTCTTTCCTGCCCCAAATGCATAACCAGAATCTCACCAAAAGGGAAATGAGCACCTCATCCGAAAACCCCAGGCCGGGGAGGGGTGGGGAGGGTGTGGAGGGGGAGGCGACACCTATTCTACAAAACGGCTGGCTCAATGCATTTAAAATCAATGTGACAAATGACAAAAGGGCTGAGGAGCGGTTCCAGATGGAAGAGTCTAGAAGGAAGAGACCATGAGAACTAAAGGTCATGTGGGATCGTGGGCAGGAATCAAGGCCAAAATGGGAAAAAAAGACCTTGCCAAAAGGCAATCATTGGGAGATTAGTAAAATTTTTAAAAATGGACTGTATGTCCGACGATTGTATTTTGCCAACAGTAAGTTTTCGGAATTTGATGACTGTGCTGCAGATACAGATGATGACATCCACACATGATAAAGTAATTAGAGTAGAGGGTCCTGGTGACCTGCAATTGACTCTCCAATGACTCGGCAAAAACAATGATAATTATAGGGCACCTGGGTGGCTCAGTGGGCTAAGCCTCTGTCTTCGGTCATGGTCCCAGGGTCCTGGGATCGAGCCCCGCATCGGGCTCTCTGCTCAGGGGGAAGCCTGCTTCCCCACCTCCCTCTCTCTGCCTGTCTCTCTGCCTACTTGTGATCTCTGTCAAATAAATAATTAAAATCTTAAAAATCAAATAAATATCAAATAAAAAGAGAGAGCAAGAAGGAAAAAAGGAGGGGAAAAAAGAGAAGAAAAATACACTCTAAGAAAAAAAAAATGGAGCATTGGGGGCACCTAGCCGGCTCAGTCGCTGGAACGTGTGACTCCTGATCTTGGGGTCATGGGTTTGAACCCCAGGTTGGGTATAGAGATTACTTAAAAAGAAAACCCTTTAAAAATTCCTTTTAAAAAATTGTACAAATAGGGGCGCCTGGGTGGCTCAGTGGATTAAGCCACTGCCTTCAGCTCAGGTCATGATCTCAGGGTCCTGGGATCGAGTCCTGCATCGGGCTCTCTGCTCAGCAGGGAGCTTGCTTCCCTCTCTCTCTCTCTGCCTGCCTCTCTGCCTACTTGTGATTTCTCTCTGTCAAATAAATAAATAAAATCTTTTTTAAAAAATTGTATAAATAATGGGACGCCTGGGTGGCTCAGTTGGTTAAGCAGCTGTCTTCGGCTCAGGTCATGATCCCAGCGTCCTGGGATCGAGTCCCACATCGGCCTCCTTGCTCAGCAGGGAGCCTGCTTCTCCCTCTGCCTCTGCCTGCCATTCTGTCTGCCTGTGCTCACTCTCTCTCCCTCTCTCTCTCTGATAAATAAAAAATCTTTAAAAAAAATAAATAAAAGAAAAACTTAAAAAAAATTGTATAAATAAGTAAATAAAGGAGCATCAGTCCCATCCTCAGTGACATTTCCCAGCTACTAGGAGTGTCACACCTGCAGAGTAGAGGGGAGCAGAAGTGGGACACGGCGACAGCAAGACGTGCATGCCAGCAACCTGCACATCCCGGCGGGCACTGTGTTTTGGCTTTGGAATACTGGAGACATAGCAGTAAATCAGTAACACCGCCATTGCTCAAAACATTTGACCCAACTCAGCAACCACACAGGAAAATGAGTTGTGCTACATTGTCATCACACCTCGCTCTGGACCCAACCCCGTCCCATCCACCTAACTCGCCATCTTTACTTCTGAGAGGATTAGAAACTATTTGGAACCAGCCACAGCCTCCGAGAATGCATGCCTGATCCCTGTCACAAACGAGGGAAACCGAGGCTCAGAGAGGAACCAAGGTAACGGCTAATCCCACTGACTCCTCCCAGGCCAGTGCGCCTTTCAAGGTTCTGTCCTGGGAATGCCGGAGTATCTTCCGGGCCTGCCGGCTATTTGCAAAAAACTGAAGTCAGGAAGGTCTGTGTTTCCCCAAGGGGGAAAAAAAAAATTCTTTTAATGTATAGGTGACACTGAGAGTCATTTCAAAAGAAAGGAAACAAAATATTCTTAACAGACTCTTCATAGCAGCATCTCCCAAACATAAGTGTTTGTTTAAAACAAAAACTGTCGTATTGGGGCTCGTGGATGGTTCAGTGGGTTAAGCCTCTGCCTTCAGCTCAGGTCATGTTCTCAGGGTCCTGGGATCAAGCCCCGCATCGGGCCCTCTGCTCAGCAGGGAGCCTGCTTCTCCCTCTGTCTCTGCCTGCCTCTCTGCCTGCTTGTGATCTCTCTCTCTGTCAAATAAATAAATAAAATATTTTTTTTTAAAAACTGTCGTATTACTTTATGATCACACCTTAAATACATCCCACGTCATGGGGGCTATTTTAAGAAATCTCAATATACAGGGCACCTGGATGGCTCAGTTGCTTCAGCTCAGACCATGATCCCAAGGCCCTGGGATCAAGCCTGGGATCAGCAGGGAGTCTGCTTTTCCTTCTGCTCAGGAGGCCGAGCCCTTCATCCGCAACACCTAGACTCACTTGCCCTCCAGGGAGAGGCACCAGCAGGAGGACAGATCCCTTCCTTCTGTTTCCCATGGCTGCCAGTTTCTGGCAGATGCTATGGTCCTTCGAGGCTGTAGCTCCTGCTGGCTCCTCTGCCCCCGGCTCACACTGGATGCCAGGAACACCACTTCCTCCCCCAGCCCCCTCCAGGCCTCTTCAGGCCCCTGGGTGGTACCAGCTTCCTGCTGTCCCTGTTCCCATCCCCTTCGACCCCCAGCCCAGCACTGGCTCCGCTGTCCCCGCCCGCTCCTCCTTGAACAGTACCTTTTCAAAGCCTCTGGGCTTCAGCTATCTTCCCGTGGAATTTGGTTTCCTCTAGGGACCCTGACAGATTTAGAAATGAGTTTGTGTGAATGAAAAATATTTACTGTCATTTGTGGGCATGTGGTGCCTTTCAAAGTCACTCCGCTTGCTTTTTTTTAAAGAGTTTATTTGAGAGAGAGACAGTGAGAGAGGGCACAAGAGGGCAGAAGGTCAGAGGGAGAAGCAGACTCCCCAGGGAGCTTGGACCCTGATGTGGGGCTCGATCCTGGGACTCCGGGATCACGACCTGAGCTGAAAGCAGTCGCCCAACCAACTGAGCCTCCCAGGCACCCAGTCACTCCACGTTTGGAATGTCCCCTGAAACACACGACCTCCCACACACAATCACGCTGCCAAAAGCAAGATACGAGGCTGGGGGAGCCCAGCCCAGCCCTTTCCCGGTCCTCTGATGCCACTCCCGCCCGCGACCTCAAGTGTAAGACCTCATGCATCTGGGCCCCGCAGGACCTGGGGGAATACCAGAGAGCACCCTCTTCTCATCAGGGACTGAGAGAGGGCAGGGGTGGCTGGAGATGAAGGCAGCAGGCAGAACGAGGGAGGGGGGAAATGGAGGAGCCACAGGCAGAGCAAAGAAGAGTCGGGGGCCATCACTGAGAGTCGCTACCAGCCTACAACCCCCTTTCTTAAGCTTAAAAAAAAATGCTAATTGATATATTACTGACCATCTGAGTCATCCTGCCCACGGGATCTTGCCAGCATTCCTGCTGGCTGTGTACACAAGCACACCCCGCTATCACCCACGCGTCCCACCCAGCGACACCAGCACTGGCCATCTCAATGTGCGCGCTCCGTCCACACCCACAGCTTCAGAATTGAGGAAGGATTCGGGATTGGGCTCTGAGCACCGGAAGAATGAAAGCAGCACTGGGAGGGCTCCCGAGGAGGTTAATGCCTGCATGTGGGTGTGTGTGCCAGTGAGCCCCCGTGTCCTGTTGCTCTAGAGTGTGCACGCGGGGCTGTGCACCTGCCTCTCTGGGACCCCACACCCAACCTCGTGCTCCCAGAAAACTAACCTATGGTTCTGATAGAGGCTAACCCCTTTGATGTCATCATGTCCTTGCACAGTCAACAACTCGGGTACCAGAGCAGACCCTTTGGCTCTATGGATACGTGTCCCCGTTTTATGGGGGAAGAAGCAAAGGCTCCAAGGGGTTAAATGTCTTGCCTAACTCACAAAAGCAATGACGGTAGGTCTGTCATCTTAAGAAAAGCAGCAGGGGTCTCAGCACCTCCCTTGTTCCCTCTTTCCAAAACTGAGAGCTGCTCTGGAGTTCCAGAAGCTCCAGGGACGGAACGGATGAAGGGGACAGACTGTGAAGTCCGAGCCAGGACAGGTGAAGCACCCCTGGGCAGACCCCATGGCCATGTGCCGAAACCCCATGGACAAGCTGGCAGTGTAGAGGGGATAGGATGGGGCAGGAGCTGTTACCCGTGGTCTGGGGTGATCTGGGGTGATGGGTGATGGGTGGGGTGCAGAGCTGCCTCCTCGGGCAGGAAAGTGGCAGCTCTGGGGAGCAGCAAGGGGAGGAGTTTGTTCCAATCATTTTGGTCTAAAAAGGCACTGCCTTCTGCTCAGCAATGACTGACACTAGAAGCCAGTTTCTAGAAGCACCACCCCACCATCACCACCAAGTATTGTCTGCAGAGCTGGAAATCAAGAGGGGACTCTGGCCACAAGAGGATTTTTGAAAAGTTTAGCAGGACTAGCAGAAACCACAAAGACCCCCTACCACGAGATCAGCACCCTTATTTCAAAGAAGAGGAATCTGAGGCCCGGACAGGGCAGGTAACTTGAGGCCAGCCCGCAAAGCCGCAGCCAAGTCAGAAAGAGATGGCATGCCTCTAACTCAGAGCCAGATCGAGCCCTTTCCACCACTCTGTGGGTCTTGTTCTCCATTCATATCTTATCCTCTTCCCCATTCAGAACCATTTCTGAGTTGTGTATTCCTATCGGAGGATACAAAGTTGGGGTGAGGGGGTCCTGGGGCCCGGGCTGCCAGGGTGCCAAGCCTCTCTAGATTTCTCAGCAATAATGCAGCCGGCCTCACCGTGAGAATCGGGCAGCAAAGACACCCCGCCCCTCCATCACCCAGTAATGAAACCGGCAAATTCCCCGGGACGGACTGAGTCTCAACGGCCGGGGCTGGGTTCGTGCTCCCAACACAGAACACGAAGGCACGAGACATCAGGGTTAATAAACAGCTTTATTGGCCTTCCATTTCCTTAGATTCTCAATTAATTTGCCATTAAAGTGCGGGAAATTTTCTTAATCACGGTAACATTTATTGAAAGAAATCAGAACTAGTATCAGGAATGTGGCGGCCATGAAGGAAACATTTCTCCCACAAGACACAGAACGGGAGCCCCTCTTGTTGAGCTTGGGGGGGGGGGGTCGGCCAATTTGCAAACAGATTCTAATTCTGGCTCACCGTGAGCACCGAACTGGCTAGGACCGCCACCCCTGGGGGGAAAAAAAGCAATGCTAGAGAGATCTAAAAACACCCACCCCACCTGCCACCTCTTCTGGGTCCTCTTTGGGTGTCTGCTGTTTGAATAGATCCAATCTTAGAAGAAACGGAGGTCTGGACCCTCTACTGCTTTCTACCCCCACCCCACCCTTACTAACCAAAGCCCCCAAAGTCATTACAATGAAAAACTGGGTTTCCATTGCCCCAACACTAACAATGTTCAGTAAAAATGAGGATAATAAACACAAAAGCTTGCTTAGTAAACAGGAGCTCTCAGCGTTCAATGCAAAAACAAAAAACAAAAACTGAAATCTCAAGGCAAATCCTGTTGGCTCTGCACACGGGCTGGACGAACTTGGAACCATCCGTAGAGCTCCGGGCCGGGAGCACCAAGGCGGCTGGCTGGCTTTTTTCCGCACTTGCCCCGGGCAGAGGCCAGATCTTCGCGTTATGCTGAGGCTGTCGGTGTGTTTCTCTTTGCAGTTTATATACAAACACACCCAAGGCTGATGTATTTTTACAAATATATGTACACACATGAAGCCCGCTACTCTTTCTTGGAAACCACCAGCTCCACCTCGGGAAGCTGGATGCCAACCTTAGTCCCACTGTCGTTGCTGGAAGAGGAGGACAGTCGGGACTTCTTAGAGGCCAAGGACACTCCACTCCCTTGCAACTTGCCTGCCTCGTCATCACTCCCGGTCACCTCATAATGACCTTTGCTCTTTGACCCCAAGCCACCGAAGGTACCAAACTTCAGCTTTGCGTGTTTCCCTTTGACTTCCCCACCTTCAAACTCCAAGGTCCCGGTCGGGGTGGAAGGTGCCGAGAGCTCCCTTTCGTCACTGAAGGAATTGGAGCGGTGCCGGGGCTTCTTACTTTTAAATAAGGAGAACTTGCCTTTGGGGGATGACGTCTCAGCCTCAGTGTCTCCTTCCAGGGAACCGAGGCTGGCCTTTGAGCTCTTCAGGTCACCTTTGGACCCTGAAATGGACGCTTCCGGGGAGCCGGTGACACCACCTTTCGCTTTAGGTTTGGAAAAATTGAACTTGGGCATTTTGATTTTGGACTTTTTAAGTTTCACGTCAGACTCTTCCCACTCGCCCTCTCCAGCTCCAGCCTGGGCAGTGGCCTCCACTTTAGGGAAGTTAATATCCACCCCGACTTCTCTGCCAATCAGCTCACGGCCAGAGAATGTGAATTTGGGGATCTTCATCTTGGGGAATGTTACTTTTCCAGATCTGCTTTCCAAGTGACCTGGAGACCCAGACACACTCAGCCCAGGACCCTGGAGTCCAACCTGGTCTCCTTTCACACCTCCTTCTACTTTTGGTCCTGAGAAATGAAGTCCCCCAGCAAACTTCGGTGCATCCAAGTTAAGAGCAGAGGTGGCCTGGGGTCCTTTGACACTCACATGCCCTTCGCCCAGGCTGACAGCTGGGGTGCTGACAACCCCGGAAACATCCACACCTCCCTTGATTTTCGGGCCCTTCAAGCTGACACCGAAATCTGACTCAGGGGAGGCCACGTTAAGGGAAGGCCCCTTGACGCTAATGTCGGGAGCAGCCCCGTGGAAACCTATTCCTGAACCTTTCAGATCGCCTTTGATTTCAGGACCAGAAATTTGCCCTGTTGGGAGTTTCACATTCACGCCTGGCAGCTCTACATCACATCCAGAGGACTTGATTCCAGGCATCTGGAGGTTTCCTCCGAGGCCTTCAACGCTGACGCCTAGATGACTTCCTCCAACAGTGGGGCCTTTCATCTCACCAGTAGCCCCAAGGCTCCCTTTTATTTTTGGTCCTTCCAAGTTCAAGTCCATGTCTGGTGCTGAGACTTGAGGGCCAGAGATCTGAGGCCCTTTCAGGCTCAAGCCCCCGAGGTTCACATCCATAGCTGGTGCCTGCAGTTCTCCAGTCACTTGTGGCCCTTGGACGTTCACGTCCAAGTCGGACCCTGGAGTCGAGATGCCAAACTGAGGCAGCTTCATTTTGGGAAGTTTAATGCCACCTTCGGGGGCCTCCAGACTTACATCAGGAGCACCTACTGATACTTTAGGGCATTTGATGTCACCAGAGACAGCCAGGTCCCCCTGCAGGCTTGGTCCCTTCAGGGTCACATCTGGGGTGCCAAGATTTAACATGGTATCGATCCCAGGCACTTTCACACCATCTCCTTCCATCCTCACCTTTCCACCTTGACCTCTGAGGTCAAGCCCTGGGGCATGCACCTTCACACCAGGAACAGAAGCATCCAGGTCTCCCTTCAAACTTGGTCCTTTCAAGTTCAGGTCAACATCAGGTCCAGAGATTTTTGGCATAGAGAGGTTCACCGAAGGCAAGTCTACTTTTGGCCCTTTCAGAGACACATCCGGCCCTTCAAGCTTCACATCGGGTGTGCTCAAGCCTCCTTCGAGAGAGGGCAGCTGGGCATGGACCTCCGCTCCTCCCCCTTCCATCTTCACACCAGGGACGCCGATCTTGGGCACTGAAAACTTGGGGAACTTGATCTTTGATTCTGGACCTTGCAGATCTATGTCTGGTCCTTCCAGTCCCACACTTGGGACATCACCCTTTACCTTTGGTCCTTTCAAGCTAACATTCACATCGGGGATGGAGACCTGAGGGCCAGAAATGCTGAAGGACGGTGCTTTGACTTTAGCATCTGGGCCTTCAATGTTGATGTCAGGTGTGTCCAAGTTGGCCTGCACCCTGGGGCCCTTCAAGTCACCCTCTAGTTTTCCTGAGACATCCATGCCCGGCAGCTTGAACTTGGGAGCCTTCACCTTGATGTCGGGACCTTCGACATGAATCCCTGGCGAAGAAATGTCTACATCAGGCGCCTGTATTTCACCCTCCAGTTTGGGGCTTGGGAGGGGGGCCTCAGCTTTAAATTTAGGTGATTTAATGTCAAATTCTACATCTGGAAAGTACATTTTCCCGAACATAGGTTTCTTGGTTTTGGGGGATTTCACATCACCTTTAAGTGTGGCGTCTGGCCCGGTAACGTTGACATCTACCTCGGGGACCTTGAGACTGGCATCAATTTCGCCCCCGGGAACATTCAAGTCAAATCCCTGTTTTTTGGCCTTCATTTTAGGGCCACTCATATGAATTTTGGGCATTTTAAATTTACTCTTCTTGCCCTTGCCACCAACACTAATTTCAGGAGTCTCAACATTCATCTCTGCCTCGGGAACAGTCACATCCAGAGAAGGTGATTTGATGTCAGCTTTAGGGCTTTTTGCCCCAAAACCAAACTTGGGTTTCTTGAATTTGGGAATTTTAATGTCTGGCCCCTCAACAGTAATATCTGGGCCCTCCGTGTGTACATCCAAGCTTGGAGCTTCTAAATCAACTTTGGGCCCTTTGAGGTCCAGTTCAGCACCTTCCAACTTGGGACCAGAAATCCCAATTTTGGGTGCCTTGAAATGCAAATCAACATCAGGAACAGTTACTTTAGGGGCAGATATATCCAGCGATGGCATCTTCAAATGTGGGCCACTAAGCTTGGCATCTGGGCCTTCAAAATCCAGACCTGAACCTTTAAGGTCTACTTCTGGGCCTTTGAAAGTACCTTCGATCTTGGGGACCGACACATCAAAATCTCCTTTGATTTTGGATCCTTTCAAATCCAGGTCAACATCAGGCATGGAGATTTGGGGAGCTTTGATATTTATCTCTGGCATCTTGAACTTAGGGCCCTTCAGTTTCGCATCTGGACATTCAATATTCACATCTGGAACATCAATGTCCACTTTGGGGCCAGAAATGTCAATGTCAGCCTTGGGTAGGTTCACATCCACTTCTGGGCCTTCTCCCTTGAAGCCAGGCATGCTGAACTTGGGCATTTTCACCTTGGGCATCTTCAGGTGCCAGTCTGGACCATGAACATCCACATCGGGGGCAGCAATGTCCACTTTGGGCCCTTTGATGTCAATTTCAGGGCCCTTGAGGTCACCTTCCACTTTAGGCAAAGACACATCCACATCACCCTTTACCTTGGGACCTTTCAGGTTTAAGTCAATATCAGGCATGGAGATCTTGGGAGCTTTGATGTTCATCTCAGGCATCTTGAACTTGGGGCCCTTCAGTTTTGCATCTGGACCTTCAATATTGACATCTGGA